>NC_032018.1:8278728-8304976 GCF_001865875.1 Lupinus angustifolius
GCATGAACATATTATGAATGACATATCTCAAAGATGAAATGATTTAAAAGATTTATGCATATGAGACATGTATTAGGTGACCTAAGCCTTATACTCAACTTAAACTAGTTTCTAGTCTAAGCCTAGTACCAATCAAAAGACTTAAGCATGTTGATTTGTTGATGATCTTCAAGCTCTTATTAGCACAATTTGTCCTCATCAAAACCATGACATATAATGAGAGAGCTTTCCAAAGTGTTCTTCTTGACATACACACTTTCACATGCAACCTATGTTCCCTCTCTTTTGTCAATTTTTTATATCTTTGAGGTTCTTGCTCATTTTGATTGAACTTTCTTTATCTTCCTTATGAAGCTTCTTGAGTCCTCCATTATTCCTTATGTACTTTCTGAATTTGTTCATGATGAGGGACATATCTTCATCACTTATGTCAGAATCGGACTCATCATCATCATATGTCATCTTTTGACTTCTTGAATGTGATTTTGTCACTTTGAAGGAGGTTTCTTTAATGTTCTCGTCCATTTTTTCATTGAGTGTCAAGCGTCTTAATTCCAACTCGTGTTCTTGAAGTTTGCCAAATAATGTTGCGAACGTCATTTGTTCCAAGTCCTTTGACTCCATGATGGGAGTCACCTTGGGTTACCATTTCCTATCCAGACATCTCAACACTTTAGCAGTTAGTTCATGTTTGGAAAATGACTTATCTATTGCAATGAAATAACTCATGTGGAAACATATGAAATAACTCATACTCATGCATCAATGTATTCAATCAATAATTTTTGACCTCACTAGTGCCTTCGTGGGTTACTTGTAAAGTGTCCCACATATCATTGGCACTATCGCACTGAGAAATCCTAAAGAACTCATCGTATGAGAGTGCAGAGGTTATAATGTTTTTCGCTTTCAAATCAAGTTGCACTTTTTTATTTTCCTCGTTGGTCAAGAGACTTCTAGGTTTCTCTTTCGTTTTTCCATTTACTATGTGTAGTGGAACGAAATGTCCATATTCTACGGAATCCCAAATTTCTGTATCAATTGACTCAATAAAAATCCTCATTCGGATTTTCTATTAGGCGCACCCCTCACCACTGAAAATCGGAGGGCATTCAATGGATGCGCCATCGCTGCTAAATGGGTTTGAAGATCCCATGGTAAAAGTGCATACGATCAACAATCTAAGCGGCTAAGCTAGCACGGTCATACTAGCTTTGATCCCACTTTTAGGGTCCCACAGGGCTCTAGCACTCACCTAGAAGGGGTGAATAGGTGATACAGTACACAATTAACGTTGCTCGATAAACAAAGAGAAAACACAAGATTATACACTATTTAATCGATTATACACATATTTAATCGATTAACTCGATCTGCTACTAATTGATTAACTAAACACCTTAATCGAATATTTAGTTCTTGTTCAGTGAAAACGATTTTCTTTCGATCTCCAAGATTACTAATATTCAACTAAACTTATATGCACTTATTACAAACAATTAAGAATAGTAAATGCACAATATAAAATATGCAATTAACACATAATTATATGCATGTCAAGTTAAGTAAATCAAGTAATGTGAAAATGTAAAAAGATAAGGGAAACGAAGAATGAGACACGACTTTTATCGTGGTTCGTTTAAGGGTCCACTTGCAAATTACATCTAGGCCTCCCTTTTTGATCTTGGGAGATTTTTCTTCACTATGGAAATTAATTGTTCATTACAAACACACTTCAAATACAAGATGCAAGACGCTACTTTCTTGATTTCTATGAACTTGACAATCTTGGTTTGACCTCTTACTCTCACCTATTAAGATCTCCTATCCTTTCGAGATTAGGCCCCAGCCAGGTATCGCTCAATACCAAGACCTCTTCCTTCTCGTGAAGACACACCTAACAACAACTAGGATTTTTCCCAAACCTATTCTCTTTCTATGGTGATACAACACACCAATAGAACATGTTGTTGCCTTGTCTAACAATTTTCTTCAAGTTATATGTGCACCTCAATATGCATATTTAACACTCTTCTTACAATCTAAGAACCCTACTAAAAGATCTCACAATTAAAAAAAATAGAAAGCGTAAGATGCAAGGTTTCTTTTTCAACAAAAGATTTGACAATAAAGCTCAACATGTATCTTGTAAAGGTTCACCCGTTTCTTTTCTCAAAAGAACACTTTGAAAATCTCTCTAAAGATATGAAATTTAATGCTGAAGATTTCCTGAACCAAAATGTGTAAACTCTTTATTTCGAATATGTATACTAACTCTATGAATCAATGTTCATCTCAATTATGAAGCAATATGAAAAACTTGGGTTAATATATCATTTTGTTTTAAACTGCAGTTAATTGATTATATCTTAAACTTAATCGACTAACGGGTTCTTGAAAATAAAAGAAAATAGAAACAATAACAACCCTTAATCGATTAAATCCAGACTTAATCGATTAGTAACAACCCTTAATCGATTAAACCCATACTTAATCGATTAACGGGTTCTGAAGAAATCAATGATTAATCGATTAAAGTATCACTTAATCGATTAATGGTTTTCTAAAACTATATCTCAATAATGATTGAACTTCCTACGTGAGTTATAAACTGATGATGCATGCCTATGAATGATGTATGATTTAAAAACACTTTTTAAATGCATTCAAAACATATGATCATGTATGTATGCATGTAAGTCTCATTTTAGTTATGATTGATTTTAGCTTGTGAGACTTCCTTCATCCTCTGACATATCCAAATCCACGGTTATATGATCTTCTTGGTACTTCCAGGTACCACTATACCTTTAAATGCCCATTTTGTGAATTAGATTGTCACTCACAAGGTGCTCACGAGAATTTGTTGCCATGAGTTATGAATCTGATACATCTATCTCCAAATGATCAATGATCCTTGATATAAGAATTCCATGTGCAAGCAATCGTGATGCAGATGAAGCAATGTTGGACATAACCTTTAGAATTTCAGCAAGTCAATTGACAATTATACATTTTCTTACAACAAATATCAATTTCAAATCATTTACTGTCGGATGAGCATGATTGGTGTTTCACTGAGCCAAAATATAAGCAATTTGATACTGTAGAAGACAGTTCTCTAACGTGACTGACCCAGATTTGGTCAGGTCACCCATAATACTGAGGGGCCCTTAGACAAGATTTATACATAAGAAGAACAACAAAGTTCACAAAACGTTCATCTTCACAATCATCTAAGGGTTCTCTAAAGGTTTGCATCCAAAGTAATTAATTTCCCCCTAACCATAGACACGTGTAAACCCTCCCTGAAATGAAAGTTATTGTATAATTCTCTAACTAGTGATGGATAAATGTTATTGTTTAGCTCGAGGAAAATAGTTGCTCCTTGAACACCTAGTTGCTAAGCGAATTGATAACCTTGTTACACCAGCCAAGCCATGTTATAATATCTAATATATGTCAATTTTCTCCGTTGGTATTTTTCCAATCTAGTTGGTTGAAGAGCTGGAGAATAATATAGATCCCTCTTAGGAGTAGAGGACCCCCCCAAGCTTGTTTATTTTAGTTCGTTTAAAACTAGTCTTCATCCTCACGTATCTTCAATCACTCATCGTATGTGAAGAATGTATTGGGAAGGATTTTGTAAAGGGGGCAAAAATTGGGATTTAGGGTTTCTAATTTTGAAAACTCTAAAACTGAATTGAAGTCTGTTTTATTGTTATCGTTAATCGATTAACTAATCTACTAATTGATTAATTTTGAACAAACATATATTTTCAAGATACTTAGAACTTCCATTAATTGATTAATTTTAAAGAAATTTAAACTTCTGAAGTTCCTAGAACATGATTAATGTTAGGTATCAGTGGTTACAATACACCTAGAAGGGGGGGGTTGAATAGGTGTCGCGGTTAGAATTACCGCTTTTCGCAAATCAACACTTAATGCTGAATCAACCCTATTTAATCGATTAAGGACAAAAGGATAATCGATTATAAGCACAGTCTTAATCGATTAACACAAAAAACAGTTTGAAACAGAAACTATTTTAATCGATTAATAGAAACAGTATAATCGATTAACACAGGAATATTAATCGATTAAACAGAACCAGTAAGCAATTACAGAAACGATTAAATGCGAAACAAATAACCGATAACAGAACGAATACAGAGCTTACAAATTTGTATATCAGAATAGCTTGCAATACAACAAAAGAACAGAATGTATTAGTTAAATCAAATATACAAATTAAATCGATTGAAAAACAGTAAAGAGAGAGAGAGAAACAAATCCTGCAAATCGAATTTTTATCCTGGTTCGTTTGCTGTCCACTGCAAACTACATCCAGGCCTCCCGGCTGACTTGGGAGATTTCCTTCACTATAATCGAATCAATGTAATTTACAAACACATTATCCAATTACAACACTTAGCAAATGACAAGAAATCAAAGAAACTATCCAATGGTTTGACTCCCTTCCTACCGATAAAGAAAACGTTTCTTTCGGCGTAGCCCCAGCCAAAGAATCTCTCGTTCTTTCCTTTTCTTACACTCTAAGCTATGAAGAAACACACAATCTCTACTGGTGATACGACACCAAGAGATTCCCTTTCACAACAATTACACAAGAATTACAAGAGTAATATTAAGCTATACCTAAGCTCAAATACAACATGAAGGCTTTACTCTAATGCACATTTAACACAAACACATGTGAAATGACAAGTATTAGTTATGAAAACAGAAGTTACAGAATTATAAAATTCATGAAAAACGCATCAAAAATATGCATGAACATGTGAGGGAAAACATGAGAGATTATAACATGAAATGCACTCAATCCTAAAGCAAGGAATCTCTCATTTCTAAACTCACTAATGCAATTAACAAATAGATGCAGCAATTAACACGTAGAATGCTCTAACTCTCTAATAAATGCAACATGCAACTTATGAGATTAATTCTGAAAACGCAGTTTATAAAGAATCAGTCCAGAACCCCAGATAATCGATTAAATACCTTCTTAATCGATTAACGGGACTAAAAATCATAACTGATTCTGTTTTTCAGTTTTTCAGTTTTAACAACTTAAAAATCAGTTAGGTTAATCGATTAACGTAAACCTTTAATCGATTAACTGCATTACAAAAACGTGTTCCAGTGGCAACCACTTTACACAGCAGTTGGGTTAATCGATTAAAGGTATGGTTAATCGATTAACACTAAATAAAATATGTATTTTCAAATAGAAAACATCAAATATGTTATGCACTTAGATAATACATGTTTGACACTTAGTTTTATGCCTAGAATGCATATATACATGTATTTATGTAATGCATGAACATATTATCAAATGAACATATCTCATGGATGAAATGATTTAAAGATAAATGCATATGAGACATGTTTTAGGTGCCCTAAGCCTTCGACTCAACTTAAACTAGAAACTAGTCTAAGCCTAGTACCAAATAAAAGACTCAAGCACGTTGGATTGTTGGTTATCTTCAAGCACTTTTAGGCACACGTTGTCCTCATCAAAACCATGACGTTCAAGGAGAGCTTTCCAAAGTGTTCCTCTTGACATGCACACTTTCAATCTCCCCCTTTTTGATGATGACAAACTCTACATCAAGTTCATCAATTTTAAAGTAACAATTGCTTGATGAATAAGCTTGAAGATTGTGTTGGCAAGGTTGATGGAATGCGCACATTTATCGGAAGCTGTTATAACGATCAACCTGCACAATTGAGAAGCAACAAAACAACCTTTCTCCCCCTTTTGACATTATCAAAAAGATAACCCAGGTCAAAAAAGCTAGGAAGAGATATTAGTTAATCATAAAACAATGTTAATGAATTAATTTGGGTTTTAACAAATTAACCTGTTTCATTTATGGGTAAATTGAACAAATGCGCTTTATTGGACAAAAAAATAGCTAATAAGAAGTGAGAATGGCATACAAGATTTAATCAAATATTAAGCATTGTAAGCATTATTAAATCTCAAATGATCAAGATCCATTCACTAAGGCAAATAAGCTATTTTGACATAATTATAGCAAAAACAAAAACATTTGCATAGCATAAAGAGTAAAGAAAGTCATGAAATAGTACAGGCCATAAAGTCAATATAAAAGACAAAAAGCAAAATACGAATCAGTTCTGAAAGCAACAACGATAACTAAATCCAGAAGGTGCCACAAGATAAAAATAAACCTAAGGATAGGATAACCTAGGTCTAAGGTCAGCTAAACTAAGGTTGAGGCGGAGGATAGACAGGCTGATCATCAGGCACAGCAGTGTTCTGATTTCCCTGGATAAGCATAGACAGCTTCTGAAATTCTGAGCAGAACATGGCATTCTGAGCCTCAGCGGTAGACTGAATCATAGTCCTCAGCTCCTGAATTTTGTTATCGGTGTAGGCATTCTGACGTTCCTCGTATTGCTCCATACCTGCAAAATAAGAGTCCTTCAGCCCTTGGAAGTGCAGATCCATGCGGTTGTTAAGTCGTTGTTCCATGGCTTCCATCTGAGCTAAACCAAACACAGAGCTCTGAGGTGCTGTTCCAGACGACTCCCCCTGATTAGTTGCATTCTGATTACCCAAATCCTCCTGATGCTCATTATCCGACAAGTCCAGATCAAAGGTGGTATAGTCCTCCTGATACTGCCATGTAGTACCATACTTGTAAATTCCCATCTTATGAATGAGACTCTCACCCACCAAGTGATCTTTATCAGTGTACTCAGTAATGATGGTATCAGAAATGTCAATGCGCAAATAATCAACAATGCGGGATATGAAAATGCTATACGGGAGCAGCTTGGACTGAGACAATGAAACGCTGTTCATGATTTTTAGAATTTCCTCAGGCCAATTGATCATCACGTTATTCTTTACAGCATACATGAAACGCAAATCATTCACAGTAGGCTGTGCATGATTAGTGTTCCGCTGCACTAATATGTAAGCAATAACATAATGCAATAACCTGTTCTCAACAGAAAGTGACCCTGCCTTGGTCAGTTGACCCTGAATATACAGATGAGGGCCCCGAAGGAATGACTTGTACACATCAACGGGATCAAAATTGTCCTTGACCCAAGAACAATCCCCTATTCCAAAACCAGACGACGATAAACCTCCAACATTCAGAAATAAATCCTCACTCATCTCAAACAAATTACCGGAAATCATGGACCAATATTTGCCATCCTTGTATCTAAAATTAGCGTAAAATTCCCTAACTAGAGCAGGGTATACGCGTCCCTTCAATTCCAAAAACTGAACGGCTCCTTGAGCCTCCATGTCATGCGGAAAACTAAAGTTTTGTTCCGCTAACCAGGTTAAGTCGGCATACCTGATGTATGTAGGCTTGCGGCCTTGAAATTTTGCCAACCGGGTCTCTTGCAAAATGAGGGAATAATAGGGGTCACCGCGGTCCCGAGTGGAGGGTGAGCCGGTTTCCCTTCTTCGAATGCGCGTTGCTGTAGTCTTGACCCGCTTTGGACGACTCTGCTCCATTGAAGATGATGAACTCGAAACTGAGATTGATGAACAGAGGGGCAAAGCCTAACCTAGGGTTTGGATTGGATGATTCGGAATTGAGTGGATTTTGGATGAAAATAGAGCGATTTTGGAAGGATTGAGAGGTTTAGGGTGAGGTTTACTTAATCCTATTGCACCTGGATTAGTATTGTTGCTGTTTCAGAAAATCAAGGCACAAAGAGGTTGCGAAAATGTAAAAAAAAGTACAACACCGAGACACTGTTTGCCTTTAACGTACTGGTTTTAATCGATTAACGGGATGGTTTAATCCATTAAAACAGTGTAAAATTTGAATTTTCAAAAAAAATTGCCCAGGTAATCGATTAACGGGCTGTTTAATCGATTAAATTTTTAAAAATTTGAATTTTCCAGAAATGAAGCCCAGGTAATCGATTAACTATTTGCATAATCGATTAAATCAGAGAAAATTTCGTTTTTAGGCAGCAGAGTGGTTTCGACTTTTTAGGACACACGTATGCATTATAACAGATTTATCGAGACATAATATAATCACATTAAGAAGTTAATCAAGAGATATATTTTTGCATTTTTAACATATATCATTCAAACATGAAACACATAGGCATAGAGAAGCAAGACAATTTATGCAAACAGCTAAACATTTTTTTTTTTAAACAAGATATTGTTCATCAAGAATTCCTAGTTCTCTCCTTAGAACATAGAAGGTATCCCTGGGAAGGGGCTTGGTGAAAATATCTGCTAACTGTTTAGATGTTTCCACAAATTCAAGAACACAGTCACCTTTTTGTACATGGTCACGCAAAAAATGATGTCTAATTTCTATATGCTTTGTTCTAGAATGCAAAACGGGATTCTTGGATAGGTTAATGGCACTTGTATTATCGCATTTTATTGGGATCTTTTCAAGTTTAAGACCAAAGTCCTTAAGTTGCTGCTTCATCCAAAGGATTTGAGCGCAACACACACCAGCGGCAATGTATTCCGCTTCAGCGGTGGACAAAGCAACACAGGCTTGCTTCTTGCTGTGCCATGCTACTAATGAACTGCCCAATAGGTGGCAAGTACCACTAGTGCTTTTCCGATCCAACTTACATCCGGCGAAATCGGAATCGGAATAACCCACCAAGGATAGTGAGGCATCCCGAGGATACCATAATCCCATGTTAATAGTTCCTTTTAGATATCTCATGATTCTTTTAACAGTTATATAGTGTGATTCTCTAGGTGATGATTGATATCTCGCACACATGCATACACTGAACATGATATCAGGTCTACTTGCAGTTAAGTAAAGTAAAGACCCAATCATACCACGATACTTCGTTACCTCGATTGCTTTTCCTTTCTCATCTTTGTCTAAGTAGCAAGCAGATGCCATAGGTGTGGAAGCTTCCTTACATTTGTCCATTTCAAATTTCTTGAGTAGCTCTTTGCAGTATTTCGCCTGATGGATGAATATCCCACTTTCTAGCTGCTTTATCTGCAATCCTAGAAAGAATGTGAGTTCTCCCATCATAGACATTTCGAACTCCCCCTGCATCATCTCAGAAAATTCTCTACACAAGATATCATTAGTAGATCCAAATATTATGTCATCTACATAGATTTGTACAAGCAGAACATGATTTTCTGATTTTCTAATAAAAAGCGTTGTGTCAACCAAGCCTCTCTCGAACCCTTTTTCTAAAAGAAAGGTACTAAGTCTGTCATACCAAGCTCTAGGAGCTTGTTTGAGACCATATAGTGCCTTTTTAAGTTTGTAAACATGGTTCGGATATTTAAAATTTTCAAAACCAGGCGGTTGGTCAACATAAACTTCTTCTTGAATGTATCCATTCAGGAAGGCGCTTTTTACATCCATTTGAAAAAGTTTGAAATTCATTAAAGATGCAAAGGAAAGAAGCATCCTGATGGCCTCTAATCTGGCTACAGGAGCGTAGGTTTCGTCATAATCGATACCCTCCTCCTGGTTGTAGCCTTTGGCCACCAAACGTGCTTTATTTCGAATTATTAAGCCAGATTCATCAAGTTTATTTCTGAAGACCCATCGAGTACCAATTACGGGATGATCATTAGGTTTGGGGACCAAGTCCCACACATTATTACGCTCAAACTGGTTTAGCTCTTCTTGCATAGCTATACCCCAGTGTACATCCTCAATGGCCTCATCAACGGTCTTAGGCTCAATTTGCGATACAAAAGCTACAAAATTACAGAAATTTCGTAAGGAACTACGGGTTACCACTCCCGTAGATATGTCACCTATAACTTTATCAATTGGGTGAGCTTTCTTTGTTTTCCACACGGTAGGCATGTCTGAGTGCTCTTGAGGTTCGATTTGACCTTCATCATTGGCTCCTTTTTCATTATCCATGTCCTTGGAGTATGCTTCTTCCAAAGCACCTGCAACATCATCAGAAACGACCTTTCTCTTCTCTTTTGGAGAAGATTCGTCAAACTGTACATGGATAGACTCTTCAACTTGCATTAAATATTTGTTAAAGACTCTGAAAGCTTTGCTATGAATCGAGTATCCCAAAAATATTCCCTCATCGGCTTTAGAGTCGAATTTCCCTAAGGCCCGCTTTCCATTATTTAATATAAAACATTTGCAACCGAAAGCGTGAAGATGGGATATATTTGGTTTGCGGCCTTTTAAAAGTTCATAAGGAGTTTTGTTCAAGTTTGGCCTTAAGAGTACTCGATTTATAACATAGCATGCAGTATGAACTGCATCAGCCCAGAAGTACTTGGGGGTATTACTTTCGTTAAGCATGGTTCTCGCTAATTCTTCTAAAACACGATTTTTCCTCTCTACAACTCCATTTTGTTGTGGAGTGCGAGGAGCAGAGAACTGATGCAAAATGCCATGCTTATCACAGAATTTGTCGAACTGAAAGTTCTCAAATTCTCCCCCGTGATCACTTCGTATATATATTATTTTTAGGTTAAGTTGGTTTTGGATTTGCTTGGCAAGATTTTTAAAATTTTTGAACGCGTCGCTTTTTGATGATAAAAACAATGTCCATGTAAATCTAGAGAAATCATCAACAATAACTAGAGCGTAGTAACTACCACCAAAACTCATGATTTGTGATGGTCCAAACAAGTCCATATGGAGTAGCTCCAAAGGTCTTGAAGTGGATATCACATTTTTATTTTTAAAAGAGTTTTTGGTTTGTTTACACTTTTGACAAGTGTCACAAATTTCTTTAGTTTTAAAATTCAATTTTGGTAGCCCCTCAACTAGTTCGTTTGATGATAATTTATCTAGATGCTTTATATGGATATGTGCAACACGTCTATGCCATAGCCAGATGTCATCTTCTTTAGAAATAAAGCATTTTGAAAATAATGTAGTGACATCGTCCAAATTAACCATGTAAATATTATTTATACGGTGACCAACAAATTTAACGTTATTAGATAAAATATCACGAATGACACAACAATCAGAATCGAAGGATACACGATTACCTTTATCGCAGAGTTGGCTTATACTCAACAAGTTATGTTCTAGTCCTTCAACATAAAGGACATTATCAATCAGAGTTTGGGATGAGTTACCAACTGTTCCTGTGCCGAGTATCTTTCCCTTGTTGTTGTCTCCATAAGTGACGTATCCTTTTCCTTTAAGTGAGAGATCCAGGAAATTTGATCTATCACCTGTCATATGCCTCGAACACCCACTATCTAAGTACCATTTTTGTCCATGTGTTCGGAGACATACCTGCAAAATAGATTACTTACTTTTCTCAGGTACCCAATTTATGTTGGGTCCTTTTCTGTTAGTGATTAGGGAATCATCTCCCTTCTTTTTCCATACATAAACTCCGCTAGGTATACCATACTTTTTGATATAGCATGAATGATAAGTATGACCATATGTGTTACAATAAAAACAAGTAGGAGAATGCTTATGATATTTGTTTTTAGCTTGAGCTACCGGTTTTCTATATGGTCGCTTCTTTTTAGCAGTGCGAGTATAACCTAGACCAGTTCGATCACCAACATTTCTAGTTTGATTAAGCAGGTTATCTAATTGCAGTTTACTGTTTGTGAGACGTGTGAGTTTTTCATTTAGTTTAAAATTGTCCTCTTGCAAAGTCTCGCAAGTCTCACAGACAGGTTTTTGACATAAGTTACTAGCAGAGCAGTTACATGAACTACAAGAATAGATGAGATCTAAAGTTTCATTTTCCAGTTTTAATTCATCTAATTCTTTTTGTAATTGGCTTATTTTTTGTTCGTTTATCAGGATTATCCTTTTCCTATCAATGTTAATTCTAGCCAATTTCTTTAATTCATCATGCAACTCGACATAAGCATCATACAATACATCATAAGGAGGTGAATCATCCGAAGTGGATGAGGTGTCAGAATATACCTCATCATTGCCCTTGCATGAGTCTGAATTTGTATCGATGTCAGATCTGGCCATCAGACACAGCTTTGCTGACTCCTCCTCACTTGAGGTGCTTGATGTCGACTCCTCCTCAGGTACATCCCAAACGATGTAAGCTTTCTTGGATTTGAAGTCCCTGGGAGTGCTCTTTTCTGAATCAACCTTCTTTAGGTAGGTTGGACACTGAAACCTCATGTGCCCTACTTTTCCACACTCATGGCAAGTGAAGCGATCCTTGTTATTCTTGCCTTTACTGGTTGACTCTTTCGCTTCCTTCTTTTGAAACTTTTTGAGTCCTCCTTTTCTTTTAATGAATTTGCTAAATTTTCGGACTAGGAGACCCATAGTTTCATCATCTAGATCGGAATCAGATTCATCATCAATTTTCTCTTCTTTGTCTTTGGAGGTCGTGGCCTTCAATGTGATGCTCTTCTTCTTCCGGTCTGATTCTTCATTCATGGTCAAGCGACCCAACTCCATTTCATGCTCTTGAAGTTTTCCAAATAAAGTAGCTAAAGGCATAGAATCTAAATCTTTAGACTCAACAATTGCAGTCACCTTTGGTTGCCATCTCCTGTCAAGACAACGCAAAACTTTATTAGTTAGTTCACCTCTAGCAAATGATTTATCGAGAGCAACTAAATGGTTGACAATATGAGTGAATCGCTTTTGCATATCACATATTGATTCGCTTGGTAACATGCGAAACAACTCATATTCGTGGGTCAGCGCGTTCAGTCTTGCGCGCTTGACTTCGCTAGTGCCTTCGTGAGTCACTTGTAAAGTGTCCCACATTTCTTTCGCATTATGGCACTGCGAGACCCTAAAGAATTCATCATATGATAGGGCCGATGTGATGATGTTTTTGGCGCGCAGGTTATGCTGGACCTTTTTGCGCTCATCATCGGTCCATAAACTTTTCGGTTTATCTTTAGGTTGATCGTCCACAAGATGTTGTGGAACGTAAGGGCCGTTGACTACGGATTCCCAAATATCCGAGTCTATGGCCTCAATAAAAATTTGCATGCGCACTTTCCAGTAGGCATACCCTTCACCACTGAATATTGGTGGTCGATTAATGGATGACCCATCACCACCAAATGGATTTGAAGAACCCATTCCTTTTCCCTTTAGGATCACGAATACGCGGTTGAGCTAGCACTTCGTACTAGCTCTGATACCACTTGTTAGGTATCAGTGGTTACAATACACCTAGAAGGGGGGGGGGGTTGAATAGGTGTCGCGGTTAGAATTACCGCTTTTCGCAAATCAACACTTAATGCTGAATCAACCCTATTTAATCGATTAAGGAGAAAAGGATAATCGATTATAAGCACAGTCTTAATCGATTAACACAAAAAACAGTTTTAAACAGAAACTATTTTAATCGATTAATAGAAACAGTATAATCGATTAACACAGGAATATTAATCGATTAAACAGAACCAGTAAGCAATTACAGAAACGATTAAATGCGAAACAAATAACCGATAACAGAACGAATACAGAGCTTACAAATTTGTATATCAGAATAGCTTGCAATACAACAAAAGAACAGAATGTATTAGTTGAATCAAATATACAAATTAAATCGATTGGTTTCAAAATATTTTTTTCGAGTCAAGATAGACATCAAGTTCATCCAGAACGCATTTCTAAATATTTTTCACTCTGAATTCTGTGTCTCGAAGTTCTAACCGAAAACCGAAATCGAGAGATCTTCAATATCTTATCGAATATTAGCTGAAAATACTTGGGCATGATTTAATCGATAATGTTTTGCCGAAAAGGTCACATCACTTTCATGTAAGAGGCTTGCTTGTTAAACAAGCAAAAGTAAATATCCTCTTACACAAAATCCCTTAAATCGCTCATCTACCTCTTACACAATCAACTTTTTGGAAGAAACCTTTGGTCTTTACCCACTCAAAATTCTGATTTCTTTTCTTTAAAAGAGTCAACCCTAGCTTAGAAGAAACCCTTGGCATTTTCATACTCTTTTTTCACTTTGCATTTTCTAAATAACTCTCAACGTAGTTCTTCATGGTTCTTCATTTTGATTTCTTCATCTCTTAAGATCTAACCATTAGATGTTTATGAAATTTTAGTATGATGTTTATATGTATGTTATGAACATTTGCAACTGTTGAAATGTTCTATTAATCTTTCTAACTCTTTTTATGTCTAAAACTCCAAATAGATATTTTCTTGAACTTAGAAAGTTATTTTGAAACCATGAACACTATGTTCATGGGGCTGTTTTTAATGTTTAAAAAGTTTGTATTTTGTTGTTATTTGAGGTATTCTGTTGGATCAAATAGTTCTCACAGCACAAACTAGATAATCTATGACAACCCCTCTCTACAATCAGGATCGATGAGAGGGATGCCCAGAAAGTGTTTGATATGACACCCTCCTGAAATGGACAGTTGTTTGGAACATATCGATCATATATCCTTGCGATGAATAGTTTGGTGCATTCAAATCGGCTTGTTTTGGCACCTGTACTCTCAGTTATTTCTGAATAGTTTATTGGGAGGATATTGGTGTAAAGATGAATGAAATAAACATAAAATTTATACATTAAGCTCGTGGATATTAATCCTCATGGTTTGAGTTATAACATCATTCATCATTTGCATTTATGTATGTCATATATATGTATTGTGTATGTCATGCATGTCTGTCTTGATGTGATATTCCGTGTAATTCCATGCCGTCAATGAGTAATATACATGAGATGTCTTACTCCCTTTTCTTCTATTTTCATTGATTCATGTTTTCTTCAGATGGATCGTCCTGCCACGATTCGGAGTTACCGCTTCTCGATGGCCCAAGAGGGGGCATAGAGGATTGAGGAAGACTGGTACACCTACACAGGCCCTTGTGCCTTAGAGTTGGAGATGGTATATGATGGATATACGATGCGCTTTCCATACCATCATGAGGAGTTGGAGGCTTCCTTTTCCTTGCCTGCTCGGAGGCTGGCACCTGCAGTGCCATTGACTCAGTCGGTGACCCCTCAGGGACCAGATGCTGCATGGGCCTTCCAAGAGGCAACAGACTTGGGATGCTGTGATCAGTTCCCTAATATGGAGGAGAGGCGCTCGACGGACGATGCCAAACCTCTAGGCGAATGCAAGGGTGGTGACTCTATCACAACATACGTCCAATGACCCAGAGGAGGAGATGGCGGCGGAGGAAGAGGATGACTGTGTGGAGTTAATCAACATCAAGGACTCCATTGAGTTTGTCAACCTCTCCTCTGACTCTGAGATGTTGGAGGACCCGAGCGAGTGTTCCAGCACACCCGTAGACACTAAGGTTAGCTGCTAGGAGCCATTTCTATTTCTATTTTGCTTTTTGATTAGGGTGCCTGTGTAGGGTATTTATTTTTGTGAGTAGTTTTATTTGGGCGACGATTAGGATTTCGCCTTGTATTTCGTACCAACATTTTCCGATATTCTAATGAACTATTATTCGAAGTTATATTGAGTTATTTTTGTTATCATTAGGTAACAGATTTTTATTTTCTACCATATATGTTACTTAAAGTTATGTTCCGAAAAATGAAACGAATATAAGGAAATAAATTTTATATGGCTTCATTATTCAAAAAACAATTCACCCATTTTTGAGCAAGATTTTTGGACTAATTTTCCAGGCGTTATAATGCCTCTCCTAGAAAGAAAGCCTCTATTGCATCCTACCTAGGCTTCTCTGCTGCTTGCCTGTCTTTTAATTACCCCAGTGTTCCTTTGTGCAAAGGGTAACCAAAGTGGATTAATCTCCAACCTATAGCAGATAGGATTCTCAACAAAATGACCAGCTGGAAGGGCTCTTCTCTATCTATTATGTGCAGACTTGAACTAGTAAAGTCTTTCATAAATAGCTTGCTTGTTTACAACTTTCACATTTATAAATGGCCTACTCAATTGCTGAAATTAGTGGACAAAGGAATCAAGAACTTTATATGGGCTGGTGATATAGAGAAGAGAAAATTAGTCAATATGGCTTGGTCTAAAGTCTGTTCTCCAATACAAGCAAGGGGTCTAGGTCTCAGATCAGTTAAGTTGATGAACAAGGCTTCATTGCTAAAGCTAGCTTGGACATGAGAACTTCAACTCAATAATGGGCCATCTTCTAAAGGGACATATTTGGCTGCAAAAGCTCCCTTTCACTAGATACTTCAAATCTTCCATATGGCTTGAGATTAGGGACAATTAGGATATATGTAACATGAATTCCATCTGGCTAGTTGACAGTGGGCAGCAAATCAATTTCTGGAAGGATAATTGGATAGATGAGCCTCTAGTAAATCTTATGACCATTCCTTAGGAGATGAATCACTCCTTATTAGCAAATATGGCCAATTTTAGGCACGGTTCAAAGTAGACTATCCCTAGCTTTATGGCTTGACTTTTTCCTGATATCACTTGGACAATAGCTAATTTAAAAACAACAGGTACTTTAGATAGATTAATGTCGCAAAATACTAATAATGGAGCTCTTTCTCTAAAAGATGCTTTATCTGAAGTCAATCAGAACTAAATCCAGCTAAATTGGTGCAAAATGATTTGGTCTTTGGACATTCCCCCCTCAAAGTCTTTCATTACTTGGAGACTTATGCACAAGAAAATGCCTACTGATGATAATCTGATAAAAAGGGATGTGTCATGGCTTCAATCTATAATCTTTGTAAAGCAAGCACTAAAGATGAAGATCATTTATTCCTTCATTGCACTTTTGCTTCTACTCTTTGGCTTTGGGTCAGAAATGTTTTTTCCATTCAGTTTGACACCTCAACCATTAATGGCCTCATTATGTACTATTCCAAGCACCAAAATCCTCAAGTTAAGGAGGTCATGATTGTGTGTGTAATCCATATCTTGAGCACAATCTGGTTCTGTAGAAACCGGAACAGACTTGAGGGTAAAGATTAAAATGGAAACATCATTAACTGGAAACTCTTCCTCTGCTTCTGCATCTCCCTCTTTAACTGATTTGATCAATCTTAAAAGCTTCAACATTTCTATGAAGCTTAATAAAGCTCCTAGGATCACTGAAGGTAATTGGTTGCCTCCTAATTTCGGTTGGGTCAAAGTAAACATTGATGGAGCAACTCATGGCTCTCTTGGACACTCGAGGGGAGGTGGTATTTTCAGGGACCAAAATGGATTGTACCTTGTTGGTGTTGCCAATTACTTAAGTATTCAAAATGCTCTTTTTGCTGAGTTTCATTCGGAAATTCATGCCGTAAACATGGCATTTAAGAGAGGCTGGTTGAACCTATGGATTGAATGTGACTCAATGTTGTTTTTCGATATTTTTAGTAGTAAATCCAATGCTCCTTGAAAGTTTCTCAATGAACAGTCAGTTTGCAAGACAAAAGTTGCATCGATGAACTATCTCATTTCACATATTTATAGGGAAGGTAATACTTGTGCCAATAAGTTGGCATCATACAGGATCATATGAAAAACAAACTCTATGTGGCATTCAATTCCTAGTTTTCTTTGTGATGATTATACAAATAATAGGTTGGACATGCCCAACAATAGATTTATGAATTTGTGTAATTTGGTTCATCCCTTGTATGTGACTCTTTATAAATACATATCTTGGGTGTACTTACACCTTTGCTTTAAAAGAAAATAAGTTGAAGCCTTTTATTTATATGAGAGATTTGACATGTGTTGAAAAAAAGAAGTTTCCTCCCACTAATTCCATAATTAGAAAACTTTATTATATTTTGTAACTTTGAAATTTTGAAATCACATATGAAAATTAATTGTTTTTATGTTTAAAATTTGAATATTCGAATATAGTATTATATTAGTTCCCAGACAACATAAAATATATATTTTGCGGTAATAAATTATTTAATAATTTTTATAAAGCCTTAAAATTGTTATAATACCCTCAAGTAAGGAAAGATAACTATTTGACCTTATAAAATTAAAATTAGTGGAAACCTCATTTGGGCAGAAATTTCAAAGCAATTGTATAAATTCCAAAATTATCATATAACATATAAATATGTAAAACAATCATTTGTTTTGTATAAATTGTAAAATATATTTTGAATGCAAATTTTATTTTTATTTAATTAAATAAAAATAAAATAAAGGGAAAATTGCCTTTTGTATTTTAAATGAAATCCTACATAATTAGGCTATTAAGTGATCATTAACTCACTTAAAATCCTTTTAAACTTCATTCAAAATTAAAAAAAAAAAAATTGAATGACCATTGGTTATTATTGAACCAATAATTGCCCATTAAATATATTTAACGATTTTTTATCCTTATTTTATGAGGGAGAACCAAATTTGTGGGGAAAAAATTTGAAATGGAATCTCCCTAATAATGAGCCAATTAAGTGTTCAATTAAAACAATTTTATGATTTTTCTGTTTAAAAGAGTGAATTATTTCATATTTGAATTCAAATTAATATTCTCACTTATTTTTTTATTTCAAAATATTTTTCTAAAGATTATTTTGGGTATCTTTTGTACCGGATAAAATTGGGTGTTGACATTCACCTAATGGGATATAGTAGGGCTCACAATGAACCGAACCAACTTGGTATTCATTTGAAGCTCGATTTGTTATTTAGTTGGATAAACTTGGTTCATGAACCAAAGGAGCTGAACTTTGAGCTATAAATTGAGTTCGTTAAATAAACGAGCCGGACTTGAGTTTGATATAGTTCGACTCGTTAGGTTCATGAGCTGGCTAGATAGATTTATATATATATATATATATATATATATATATTTATGTATGTATATATTTATATAAATATAAAATAATTTTTATGTTTATTATAGTCTATACATTGTTTTTTATATTTATTGTTATTATATATATAAAAAAATATTTTATTTAAATATATAAAATCTTCTGAAATATTTTTCAAAATTTAATTAATTATTTGAGTTGTCCAAATGAACCATTCGAACTAAATCGAACAGTACACAAACTATAACCGAGCCAAACTCAAGCTAAAAAATAACTCGTATCGAACCTGATGATTACAAATTTACAAATTAAGACTTAAAGTCTTCATTAGCCTGAATGATTATATTTTTGATATTATAATCAATATAATGCTAAATGATTTTAATTGAGGTTAAAGTCTTAATTGATAAAATGAATATGTTCATGAAATTATAATCAATGCAAGCATAATTTGAAGGAATATTGAAGTGTTAATTAACATGAATAATTTTTATTAATATTTTACTAAATGTTTGTGCAATTCTAAGAAACATTAAAGTCTTAAATAACATAATGTTTTTTTTTCTTCATATTATAATCAATGCAAGTACAATATTAAGGAAGATTAAAAGTCTTATTTAATATGATGAGTCTATTAAAAATATTGTAATTAATGTTTTTTTTGTTTTCCACATGTATCCTCGCATTGAATGTAATCTTGTCCGAGCCGGAAACATCCACATATATGTGGGGCTAACTTCCCCGGCAGATATTTTTTTCATCCGCAAGACACAAATCCGAAACCTTGGTTAAGATGAATCAAACATGTACCACTTGATGATTAAAAACTATGCTTTTCTTAAACTTATATTATGTAATAACAAAATACTAACTATTCTGTATAAACTATTTTGATGTCAAATATATCTGATTATTGTTGTTACTATTACAACAAAAATAATAAAAATGAAAACTAATCAGAATAATGTCCATACTTGATGATGCGAAAATTGGGAGAATACATGGTGCATAGAAGACATTACCCAGAAATTAGAACCGTTGTTATTCTAAAATGGTATCGACATAGAAGATAGATGGGCATGAGAAAGATAAGACATAATTTTTGAGAGCTTTCCTAGTATTTTTTGGTGTCTCCTCATGTGTAATTTCCCCTTAAAATTAGGGATTTTAGCACGTGTAAAATAAAAGGTGACACTCTCAATCAGTGTCCCCAATAATTGCTCATAAAATCAGTTTAAATATTGTATATTTTATTAGAAAAGAATATTATAGGAATTAATATTAATTTTTTAAACGATCCCTCCATATCGAGCCAATAATTTTCCATGAAATCACTTAAAATATTTTTTTTTTGAAAATGAGTGAAAAATTTGAAAATACATAAAAAAATATATTTGCTCTATGAAATGACAAATTATTTGATTTGTTTGATTTATTTTAAAATCATGATCCGTATATTTTTTTTGATGAAATCAAATATGCGATGATAAAAGAGACAGAAGATTTATGTCTTAGGTGGTTTGTACATGTGATACGGAGACTACTGTTTGGAACTCCTATAAGGAGAGAAGTTAAATGGAGGTTAGTCCAAATCCTAGAGGAAGAGAGACTAATTAAGGAAAACCATAGGCGAAATAGTTAAGAAAGACTAATAGAAAAATGTTTTGTCAATGAACATGATTCTTGATAGGTTATATATGGTATTTTTTTATCTATGTAGCCGACATTAGTGTCGAGCCGCAATTTTAGGTTAGGTGACTTTTTGAAGTTGCCACTACAATTTTGACAGCTAAACCTATAAAACTCTCTTCATGCCCAATTTGGGATAAAATATTATTTTGAATAAGTGTTCTGAACTTGGGAGTCGGTTAAGGATTAAGGAAGGTTTGACATCGTATCTGTTGTAATAAAACAATAAATTAGCTAATTGCATGGGTTAATAATACCCTTGATTTATTTCATTAAAAAATAATTTGTTGAAACAAATATTTTTTTTTTTTTTTTGTATCTGATAAGAATTTATCTTGCTCATATGTATTCCTATATGCACTAAGGATTCAAGACCACATAGTTTTGGGTTTAAAGATATTTAATTTGATTTGTTTGGTTCAAAAATATTATTTGTCCATTAAATTTATTCACTTTAATAAGGAAGAAGCATCAGAGATCAACGTGTGCACTGTATCTCATCTCAAAGGGGTATTTATGAAAGTGAGATATTTGAATTGAAATTAATATTTCCACTATAATGTTTGAAGTTTAAATGTTAAATATTATGTATTGTTTTAGAATAAAATTAATTTTGAGTGAGAATTATTCTCAATTATTAGGTTTTTGTAATTTTAGAGAACTGTTATGAGATAGAAATTGTTATCCTTAGGTAGTTTTGCCAAAAACCAACTATGGCATATGTATCTAATGTTTTTAAGGTAGTACAAATTATTAATTTCCATGGAAAATATGTAGACATTTATATATTCACATTAATAATATAAAAATAAAGACCACTCCATCCTCTTAGGTCACTAGAATCTTAAATAGTTTATTCTCTAACAACAATAAAATATGTAAAAATCATATTTTTTTTGAATCATTATAAAAATATTTGAATGATTTATTAACATACCAATCATCTATTAGAATTGGAGCTTATGAATGCATAGGTCCCTCCCTTCCTAATAGAATTGCTTGTAATAAGTTCAAGAGTTTCTTTGATGACAACCTTTTAATCAATATTCCAACTATTGGTGCCAATTTCACCTGGACTAATAGAAGATTAGGGGCTACAACTATTGAGAGAAGACTAGATAGAGCTATATGTAATGATGACTGGATCAATCTTTGGAATCAGGTGTTTTGTTATACTCTTCCTAGGCTAGCTTCTGGTCATCACCCCATGTTGATGAATCTCTCTACTGCATGTTCCATTAAGCCTTCCCCTTTTAGATTCCATAAAATGTGGCTTCAAAATGATAATTGCAAAAGACTGGTTAGTCACATTTGGCACTTTTGAGTTTTTGGTTGTCCAATGTATGTCCTAGCTCAAAAGCTCAAAATCCTTAAGAAGGAGCTTAGATCTTGGAACACAATTTTGTTTGGAAACATCCATCATAATGTTACTCTAGCCAATAATAATGTAGAAGCAATTCAAAATTGCATAAGGGACTCTGGTTCCTCTCAGGATCTTTATCAGCAGGAAGACCTAGCCCAATTTGAGGTTTTAAAAGCTATGGTCATTGAGGAGATCTTTTGGAAGGAAAAGGCTAGAATTAATTGGCATAACCATGGTGACAGGAACACTGCCTTCTTCCACAAAATTGCCAAGATCAAACATGTTACAAAGCAATGACTATGCTTAAGTCTGGAGAGGAGTTGCTCACTAATCATGATGCTATAGCCTCTCACATTCTTGATTACTACACTAACCTCTTTGCTTCTCCTAACCGGTTAGCTCTAACAATCTGATTCAGGAAGTCACCCCTTCTCTAGTCACTGAGGCTGACAACTTGATGATCTCTAGTACTCCTTCTGATGTGGAAATAAAGGGTGCAATTTTTGATATGAATGAGGACAGTGCCCCTAGTCCTGATGGTTATGGTGGTTCTTTTTACAAAAAAATTTGGGATATCATCATTTTGGATGTCTGTAATTCAGTGAGACAATTCTTTCAACAAAATAGGTTGATGCTTAACTTGAATTCTAGTAATGTGATCCTTATTCCTAAAGTGCAGGGTGTTGAGAGAATTGAGGATTAGAGGCCCATTGCTCTTGCTAATTGGAATTCAAAATAATTACCAAAGTCTTAGCTTCAAGACTTTCTTTTGTGGCTCCTAAGATAATTTCTTCTTCTCAAAGGGGATTCATCAAAGGTAGCATTAAAGATTGTATTTGTATTGCTTCTAAAGTAGTGAACATGTTATACCATAAGACTTTTGGGGGGAATATAGCCATAAAACTTGATATTAAAAAGGCTTTTGATACTCTTAAGTGGAGCTTCTTTCTGCAAACTCTTCAAGCTTTTGGTTTTAACCAAACTTTCATAAATTGGATATCTCTAATCTTTCATTCTGCCAAACTCTCAATAAATGTGAATGGTAGCAATGTTGGTTTTTTCAATTGTTGCAGGGGGTGAAAAATTAAAAGGGATACATCTTTCTCTGGTTCTTATGCCTCTGTTGCAGTGGCCTCAGGTGGGTTACTTGAATTCCAAACTCTCAAGTTCTTCAATAATCCTCTTAAGCTTAGCAAGGCTCCTAGATTCATTGAATTTTTATGAAAGCCTCCTCAATGGAACTGGATAAAAGTCAATACTAATGGAGCATCCCATGGTCATCCTGGTCCAGCTAGTGGGGGAGGTATCTTTAGAGACTCAATAATTGGTTTTATCTATGCCTTTTCTATTATTATGAATGTGCAAAATTCTATATATGCTGAACTTCATTCAGCAATCCATGCAGTGGACATAGCTTTTCGAAAATGCTGGATAAACCTTTGGCTTAAGAGTGACTCTATGCTTGTCTAAGACATCTTCAGTGGCAAATCCAATGCTCCTTGGAAGTTGTTCAATGAATGGACAATATGCAAAACTCAGCTATCTCGTATGAACTTCAACATAATTCACATATTTAGAGAAGGAAATAGATGCGCGGACAAACTAGCCTCTTTTGGAATCACCTCAAAAACCAACTCTACCTGGACCACTACTCCTTCTTTCATCTTGGAGGAGTTTGCTAAGAATAGGCAGGATCTTCTGAATTATAGATTTCAGAACTTGTAACTTGCTTATTGCCTTCTCCTTATAACACTTTTTCATCAATATATTTCGGTGCTCTTGCACCTGGTATAAAAAAAGATATACTAAAAAAGTTCTCCTACATCACTATTTCCACATGTCAACTTCTCATTCCTTTTCCCCTTCAAAATGGTTTCATCTCCTTCATGTGTACATCCTTCAGACTATGTATTTCATTTCCTTATCTATAATAATATATTAATATCAAATTCATTATTGCATTTTTTAATAATTTCAAAACAAAAAATATGTCTTTGGCCTTTATCTATGATGACTATACTATATATTTCCTTTACCTATCTATAATATGTATTACTCTAAGAATTACTGTAATTTTCACCACATCAAAGCTTTGTGGTACTTTTCCACTAAATTTTAATATCACAATTCAAATTCTTTGGATTTTAATTTTTCCTGATTATAATTGAAATAATAAAATTCAAAATTGAAGTTTTTTGTAACTTTTAAATATTCTTTTTAATAAAAAAGACTCATACAGAATCACGATTTGATTTCCTTATTTTCATTAAAATAACAAATTCGAGAATGAAAAAATCATTTCATTACCTAATAACTATATAATAAAAAAGATCATCCCAAATACACAAATAACACATGTGTTCTTAATAATGTAAATGCACGGGTTACATGTGTGTTTTAAATAGAAAATGCACATGTAATATGTTTTCTTAGCAATACGAGTGTACATGTAATATGTGTGTTTTTAACCATACGAATATATGAGTTACATGTGTCATCTTAACAATATGAATGCATGAGTAACATATGTGTTCTTAACCATATGAATGCACATTTAAAATGTGTTCTTAATTATGCTGCAAACAATTTTGCCCCGTGCTTAATGCATGGTAACTTGCTAGTTTTAATTGTAAACTTGTCTTATGAAAGGTTGTATTAGATTGACATTAAATGTACACAAATAATTTTCAAAATAATAATAATAAATCTAAGAGTATACACAAATGCGTGGATAATTATACCTAATTTGCAAAAATTAAGATGTTTAAAAGATAGTAATAATATTTAAATTTGTCGTGGTAATAAAAATTATGTTTGAAATTAAACTAAAATTTTGAAATTCAAAGTTGAAACATTTACTAGAGTAACAACAATTTATTTGATAAAAAAAAAACACATCCATTGATTATATTAACAATAACATAATTTTTATGTTAAATATCAAGATTTTGATCTTTTTTAAAATCACACAAATGTTGACTATAATATCTTGAATTGACTTGTCATATTAAATAAGACTTTTAATATTCCTTAAAATGGTACTTACATTGATTATAATATCAAGAAAAAAATGTTAATCAAGACTTTAAGATTTCTTAAAATTGCACTCACATTTAGTATAATATAAATAACTAATTAGTTATATTAATTAAGACTTCAATATTCCTTAAAATTATGCATGCATTGATTATAATATCATAAACATAATCAGTATATTAATTAAGACTTTAATCTCACTTAAAAACATATAGCATTTGTCGCGACCCGATTTTCGGTTGGAAAATCGGCTCTGCGACTTAGGAAGAGGCGAACTCGATTTTTACCTTTCCGAATGATTTGGAGTCAACACTACATTTTTTGTGGTTAAAACGTAGAAAACTCTCGCTTCTTCTTTATCCATTTTCCTATTTCAATAGTTTTATTGACATGACATTCAAGTACTAAGATTTTGTTGGATTTTGCGATAATATTCTCGAGAGGTATTTGAATTGTTCATTTTGACGATCATTGATAGTGCACTTTGTTTAGCCTAACTTTTGCCCGAGATTTTTATTGAGGATTCTCAACGGACTTTTTGTTATATCGCACTTTGACCGATGAACTTTTCTATTTGATTGGTATTGGATTTTTAATCCTCAGGTTATATCAGAAAATGATGTAGGTAGAGTGTATTTGTTTCTTAGTGATTGAATGTCAAGGAAAACAGTTGAGATACTACCCTGCCCAAGGTTATTGATATTTTGTCGGTCACTTAGAAGAAATATCCTTTCATAATGCCTAGGGCTCAAATATGGAGACTAGAGATATCTTCTTTGTGTTTGGGATTTTAATAGATGTCTTGTGTCATGATAAGTGCCAAACATACCTAAATTTCATACACTTTTATGACACTTATCTTAAGCATAATTGAGGAAACCAACTTAAAAACAATACTTTTTGGATAAATTATCACAATCTTGTATATTTGTGTTTGTATTTCTCTTTAATGTGTTTTGTAGGATTTAGAAAGAAAAAGAAAAGAGCATAAAGACTCATGGTCGAAGAAGAAAAAGAAGTCAAACTCAAGGTGCTCAAGCAGACAGCTTAGCATGGACCAAGCTATGCTAAGCTGACCTGGACACCAGCCTGACACGGTCAGACCCAACCTGGCTCAGTCAAACCAACCTGACACAGACCAAGTTGCTCAAGCAGGCAGTTTAGCGGACATGCTTGACCGCTCAGCCTAGCACCAGACAAAGCCTGACACGGTCAGAAGACAAGCTTGACACGGTCAGACACAAGCCTGGCACATGCCCAAGCTACTCAAGCATGCAGCTTAGTGGTGCCACATGTGTGCTTAGTGGTGAACCAGACACCTCACCAGGTCAGCAAGCACCAAGCCACGTCTCAGTCAGCACGGTCAAAGCTGCTCAAGCAGGCAGCTTAACGGTGCCACATGTGTGCTCAACGGTATGCACCCAGAATTAACTTAGCCATCAAGAAACCATGAAGTCATGCATGACCTCA
>NC_032018.1:8305076-8305847 GCF_001865875.1 Lupinus angustifolius
CCTCATGGATGACATAAGGCTATGACAAGAAGGAGGAGGTGTCACCATCAATGTAACCTAGCCCACCGTAGGGGTCAAGTAGGGGCCAAAATGGCTCTATGATGAAGGGAATGGTCAGCTGCTTAGTTGCCAAATAGGGCAGCTGAGCGCCCAACACCTTGGCCTATATAAAGGCATGAAATTCTCATTTGTAAACATTGTACATACATTCTAAATTCTTCCTAGTTTATTCCTCTTCTTTCCTCCATATTTTCCTCTCATTTTAGGTAGTTTTTAAGCTAGTTTTAGAGTAGTTTTTCATGTAATTCAAGAGGAGAATGGAGTTGACAAAATTGGTGCAAAAACATGATTTTGTATCCTATTTTAGAACTTAAAGCATCCAATCCTTGGATGGATGGCTCATGCTGCTAACAATTTCATTTGAAAGTTGATTATGTATTTCTTCTTCTTCTTTTATTCTACACTTGAATTATAATCATTCAAGTTGGTGCTTTGGTTAATTTTATTTGTTCGAGAAGTTCTTAATGCTCTTTTTAGATTGATCACCTAAAAACTGATTTCAAGTCATAAAAATTACTTGTCTCAAACACTTAACAAATAAACTAAAATATAGTTGTACTACTTAGTTTATTTTCCAAGTTAAGCATGCTTTTCTTAAGATCTTATATTCATTACTACTTCAATATTAGAGTAGCCAAGATTAGGGTGTGACAACCTAGTCTCTTTGTGGATGTAATATTGTTTATTAATAAATATAAGTGATCATTCTAC
>NC_032018.1:8305947-8319810 GCF_001865875.1 Lupinus angustifolius
TATTCTTTTGTTCTTTATTTATTTATTTGTTTCTAACAACTAACTATTCATCACTTTTGTACATTAGAATACTATTAAACCGATGTTGGAATTTATTCCACAAAACCGAGATGGTATTCAAAGGTACTTAATAATTATGTAATAGGGGATTGCTTCGATACCATTGTACCGACATTAGAATTTATTCTAATAAAACCGAGATGGGGCAAAGAATGAATAACTTATTCACATCATTACTAGAAGTAAGTTGTAACTGGAATATTCTTGAAACCATTATACTGGCGTTGGAATTTATTTAAACAAAGCCGAGATGTCGAACAAAGAATAAAACCGAGTTCACTTACTTAACCAAATAAAGGAAACACAACGAAGAGAAAACTCCTTTCAACAAATTGGCGCCGCTGCCGGGGACAATTTATTGAGGGGGAAAACCTCTATAAAATCCTTTCAACATGTCATCAGAAAGATTTCCCATAAGGATTTGCACCATTTTGGGTCTTACATTTTCATCACCCTCCATTTCATTAAAGTTATTGAATCAAATATCTCACATTAATACATGAATTAATTCAGTTTGATTTTTTATTTTTTGTTGTTGGAATGAGATTTGTTGTATGAGGTATGAGATGATAAATTAACATGATAAATACACTAGTATATAATCTTTAAAACGATAATCTTTAAAAACATACATTCCTCGTCATTTGATGATACTGGTCTTTGGGGAAAGCAATAGGGGTTCAAAATAAGATATAACTCGTCAACTCCTCGAGGATTGTCAATGCTGACTTGATTCTCTTGATTTGATTATGCCATGAGTCTTGATTGAAGACGTTTGTTTAGAAGCAATGATGATGTGACTTGTTTTGGGTTTGTTGAGGAACATATATTTTGTTTGTGTTAGGACGATGTTTTGGGAGTTGCGAGGATGTTTGGTATTGAAAGGCATTGTATGGATATGAATTTTGATATGTGTATAAAGCTTTGAAGTATGGATTTGGTGGTGTATGCAATGCATGGTATGTTATTGCATGAAAATGCAATGGTGAAATGAATTTTTGCTTTGTTTTTTAGTGAGTGATGAAAGTGCATGAATCACTTTATTTTTACTTTTTAGATAATGTATGATGTATGAAATGTTATATGTGATAGTGCATGAAATGCAATGTTTGAGTGATTTTTTTTCCGATTTTTTATGATGAATCCAAGCATTAGTAGAGGATATATTTTTTGTATGATTAGATGAATGCATGTTTGATTTCTTGTATGAATTTTGGAGTATTTACTTTTTTATGAATGATTGAATGATGCATGCTATATTCTTTTTTTGTTTTTTTGATGAATATTTGAATGATGAAAATTTATTTTTTTTGTTTCTCTTGTTTTCTGAATGTATGTATGAATGCATGGATGAATGCTTGATATTTTTTATATTTTGATGAATGTTAGGATAATATATTGTGATGAATGTGTGAATGAATGATATGCATGAACTTGATGTAGTGACGTCAATGCATTTTGAATGCCCCTAGGGCGTGATAGACCCTATTTAGGGGAATTATAGCCCCAATTACAATATAGTAAAATGTCATGGTGGACTTGATATCTACATATTTTTAAGGCCACTTCGGAGTTAAATGATATAACTCCAAGTTTATTAGGATGACAGAAAACATGTTCCTTGGGTGTTTAGTCCATCAGAGGGTATGAAAATTGTCCCTAGGGCCTTGATCCCATGGTAGGGTATGGAAATAATCCCTAAGGCTTTTAGCCCATGGTGGGAAATGAGAATTGTCTTTAGGGCGCTTAGCCTATGGTAAGGAATGAAGATTATCCCTAGGGCGCTTAGCCCATCGTAGGGAATCGAAATTATCCCTATGGATTTTAGTTTATGGTAAGGAATGAGAATCGTCCCTAGGGCGCTTAGCCCATGGTAGGGAATAAACAATATCCCTAGGGCGTTGAGCCTATGGTAGGGTATGGAAGTTATCCCTGGGGTGCTTAGGCCATGGTAGGGATTGGAAATTATTTAGTCGTCCTTATGGGATAAGGACATCAAGGTGCAATGACATCCTCGTAACATTCAAGCATGAAGACTTTTTAAGGGATAAAAGTCCCAATTTATTACTGGTGAAGGTTAAATTTTGGGTTATACTTCCCGTGTCCTAAATAAGGTATACTTACAAGGTTTTGAATAGTTTAAAGGTCACAACCCTATGGTGGGGGACTAGGTCTTGATTAAAGTGCACTCGATAATAGTTTTAGACTTCCAAGTCACCAGATCGCATCCAACCCTGAAAGAAAGGAAACAAAATATCATGGTTTAGGAACGAGAAGGGTCGAGCCCTTCAAGCCGCTAACTCATGATACCGGGAACGATCTGGTTGGTCCATTTCACCAATACCAGATGTGACTCGAGGTCACTTACCAACAAAGCAGATGTTTTTGTTATCTCAAATCCAAATCACTAATACCCAAGTTCAGGGCATATGAGTGTGCAAACTCCAGTGTACAACATTTAGTGTCTGAGGAAGCATACAAACCTCTTTACGAAATTCCCACTCCAAATAAGTTGTAAAAACAATCACAAGAACTTGCAGATAATAAAACAAGATAATTCAAGATTTTTAACCTTACAAAAAAAATAACACAAAAAGAATCAAACAAAAAAAGGTATTTAAGGCCATATTATTAGAGGTTTTGGGCCTGATTCTCTTATGGGCGTCCCTAGTGGAGTCGCCAACTGTCGCAACCCGATTTTCGGTTGGACGACCGACTCTGTGACTTAGAAAGAGGCGAACTCGATTTCTACCTCTCCGAATGATTTGGAATCGCTACTACATTTTTTGTAGTTAAAATGTAGAAAACTTTCGCTTATGCCCAATTTGGAAATTAGTCTTTGAATAGAGATTCTGAGCTCGATAGTCGATTACGGATCGAGGAAGGTATTAGCACCCCGTTTGCCCGTATTAAAACGGTACCCTCATTAATCACATGGAGTTTTATACCCTTAAAAATTATTCATTTAAAATTCACTTAATAAAACAAAATATTTTATTTTTTATACTTGTGTCTGACAAAAGTTTATCTTCCTCTTGCGTATCCCTGGGTGCAATAGGGAATCATGGCTACATAGTTCTGGTTCAAAAATTGGTTGCTTAGTTTGGTTTGGTCATTATTGATTTGATTTGGTTTGGTTTGATTTGCTTAGTTTGGCTTGGTTCAAAAATTGGTTGATTTGATATTGATAGATTTGGTGGATTTGATTATGTGGTTTTTAAATGATTTAGTATAAGATTATTTTAATTCCATGGAACTAATAGTTTAGAGATGTTATTGGTCGTAGATCTTCTTCCTCACTAATGTTTTATTTTTTATACTTCTTCCCATAAATTTAATTCCATGGAACTAATTTTTTATACTTGTGTCTGACTATAAAAATTCCATAAAATTCATTTAAAACACTTCCTCAAAATTTGACTATTTTTATTTAATCTTTGCTTTTATTAATTATAATTTATTATATTAAGATGAGAAACATTTGGTAAAAAAAAGAAGAGAGAGAACGAATGTCACCTAGTGGCTTCATTACACTCATTCATCTTATAATCCAATAAGTAGATTAATGGAAGCTTCATGGTGATATAATTGAAGCTTACATGTTCTGAAATACCTTTAACATTCCTAGATCCATTCTTTAACATATCCATATAACCCTTGATGGACATATATACTTCACCAACAACTATTTCCATTCTCTAGTAGAGTGCACACCCACTATTGCTAAACAAGACCAAAGCATCTTTATTCCATGCATGGATTTAGAACCATCAAGGACATGTGAATGTATAGTCCTCCAACTTAGGAAGGGTTTTCAATGTCAATCGAGAAACTCATTTCCGTATGAGAAGGTAATTATGCCAGCACATATGTGCAAACACCCAAGACAATTAAAGGGAGAGAACACTAGAAGTATACAACGTGAGCAAAAACACGAGCCATAATAATATCATTATAGTGGCACAAAACACAATAAACATAAAACCTTTTATATCGGCCCAAAATGCTTCTCATCATTAACATACCAATCAACACAGTCACTACCACCTCTATATCTATGTAAGAATAAGCTATTAAAATTATCACCCGTGAGAGCTTTTATGGACAACATCCAAAATTTGTTTTAGAGGTGGATAATCAACTCAAGAATATTTATATAGCAGATGTCCACTGTAACTTAACCCGGTTAATTAGGTAGTTATTTCATAACATGTGCCCATGGGAAAATGGAAGAGGTGTTGGACATGCTAACTTTCCTGTCTTAGTATTATCAATGGTTCTAATGGTTTTCTCTGTTGAGGGAGGAAACCTCTCCTTCTTGTTTAGGTCATGAGAACTACATATCTTTTTCTATTTGGAGATTGCATGTAGAATCCATAATCAATCCACCCCGAGTGATGGTTAGATAATATATGCATATTTGTTACTCCTTCTCCTTCACGTGCGGATTCAGAAAGGGAATAGGTTTAATTGGGAGGGATAAACCTGGTGCCTCATTTTCACGAAGAAAATAAAAGGGGATAGAAGATCCTAACTTCTCCATCTCATCCCTTTCTCCTCCGATCTTCAGCGCTAGCAACTAGCGGAGGATGCCGCGACAGATTCTCTTCCTCCAGCGGCGAGTCCTCTCTTTCTAGTAGCGGTAATGTAGATTCATGTCGGTAACTCATTTTAACAGGGTGGTTTAACGGATTCACGATGGAAAGAGCGGTATCTCTTGAGGTGGTGGTTTATGGTGGTTCTGAATCGGTAATCTATTCTCGCGGTGGCTCACGGTGGTTCCAAATCTTAGGTGAACTCATCTTCTTCTTCACTTTTCGTTTTTTATTCGTTTCATTCGTCTTTGTGTTTGATTCACGGTTTTCTCGTTTCCAAGAACTTGTTCATTTTTTTGTCACTGAAGCAAGGTGAGACCGTAGCTATGGCTGGTGTATGGAGATGTTTACTCCGTGATTGTGTATTATGAATGCTCTGTAACTATGGTATGTCACCCTGTATGTGTGTATCTTTTTGCATGATAGGTATGCTTGTGTATTTGGATGCTTTTTTCTCTGTTGTGTATTCTATGTTTTCTTGTATTGTTTGTATGTGATTTTTAGTGTGTTTCTGCTTCTGGTTGTACTGCATACTCTTTATATTGATTGAGGGTTTATCAAAATCCTCATGGGCTGCTACCAGCTGTCTGATTACATTTTGAAACTACTTATCAATAATGGCCATTTTGTGTGTAACTGAAGTAATTCTGCCTGGCTGATTGCTTGCTATACCTGCTGAAATACGTAACTGAAAACATTAATATCTTATTGTAACTGAAGTGACTAATTCCTGCATCGCTAGTGACTCCTGATTGCCTTTGGTGACTCATTACTTTTTACACTTATTCTGATCATTAGTGCATTTGTAACATATTCTATACCATTCTGATTCTTGGTGTGCCTTTGTAACAACCTTAGTTAATATCTTGGTCTTCTTAATTTATCTGTTAATGGTGACCTTTCTAATCATCTTTTTGTTGTTGAGTTTGATATTGTTCAAGACTTTGAGTTTGGTGATATCAATGCTAACCATGTTGGATTTGACATCAATAGCTTGCAGTCCAATCCATATGTTACTGCAACTTATTACATTGATGAATCAACTAAGGAAAATCTCACATTCAAAAGTGGTAAAACAATACTAGCTTGGGTTGATTATGATTCTTCACAAAGCCTTATCAGTGTTACTTTTTCACCAACTTCTTCCAAAACCAAAAAACCAATATTGTCATTGGTTATGGATCTTTCAACAATATTTCATGATACTATGTATGTTGGGTTCTCTGCATCAACTAGTTTGCTTGCTAGCTCTCATTACATCATGGGTTGGAGCTTTAAGATGAATGGACCAGCACTAACACTTGATCTTTCTTCTCTGCAACAACTTCCAGGACCAAAGAAGAAGCAAACTTTTATGATAATATGGGTTTCTGTTATTGCATTAAGCTTGTCCAAATCGGCATAACATTACAAATCATTCATACAATTTAGAAAGTTAGTATTGAACTAATCCATTCTTGGACAAAAGAATCATGGTTGGATCAATGTGCACTTTGGAAGTATCTTTTTTTTTGAACTAGCCTTCTTGAATTATAAATGTATTGACAAGAAATTACAATGGATTAGGTCTCAATTGATTATTAGTGACACATAGGAATGTTTGGTTTGTATTATTTTCAATCACTTTTGGTTTATAAGCTAAATTTGTTTAGGTTTTAAGTTTGGTATATGGAGATTAAAAAGCTTAAAGACCAAGTAACATAAGCAAACAACGGATATTTGGAAGTTGATTATAAAGATGGAAAATAGTGAGTGTCCAGAAAATATCATTCATATCAAAAAATTGGTGAATACCATTTGTTCATAAATATTTTGGACAAGCTTAATGCAATGACAGAAACCCATATTATCATAAAAGTTTGCTTCTTCTTTGGTCCTGACAAAATATTATCTTTATCACTTGATAGTTGGTTTATGTATTAAAACTAATTCAATGAATACCATTTGTTCATAAAAAGTTAAAATGAGTTGTCTACATCTCAATGAGTATTTGCAATATATCTATGTTGCAGTCTAGTATGTGATAATTTAATTTTATACATCATCATAATTTCCTCGAGTGACACAAGAATTGGTTCTTAAAATAAACATTCACTTGGTATATAGGTCAGACGAAATTGAGTATTCATAACATTGTATTGATTATAATATCAATAATATAATCATCACATGAATTAAAATTTTAAATCTAAATTTGTAAGTGAAAAGTACCACAAAAAGGATAAATAAATAAAAAAACATTTCATTCAATCATAAAATTAAAAATAATCATTAAATTATGGCTACAATTAGATCACTACTACTTGAGTACATAGTTTTTTGGGAAAACAACATAAGATGACACCCTAACATATTAGGACATTGTTAATTACACCTTGTTTTCCTAGAATCAATCATAGATTGCATTTTTTTCATCATCAATACTATTATATGAAGGAAAAACATGCCAAATGAATATTTAGGTAATTGAATGAACGTAATTTCTATATCTCTACTTTGCCCTAACTGCTAAAAAAACCATATACCTTGCAAAATATCTCTTAAAAAGTTTATCATAATATATCTCTTAAGTACACAACATATATAAATATCTCTTAAAAGTTTTATACATAAAACACTATATTGTAATTTTTTTTAAAGTTAAAAAAGCCATTTATTTTAAAAAATCAAAAACACATTTTAAAAAAATGATTTTTAAATATTGTTAAAAGTATTTTTTTTAAAAAGGTGATTTTAATTTTTTTTAATGAAGTAATGGTTTTAAAATAATAATTTTCTTTAAAAGTGTTTTTATTTCCAATAAAAAACCAATGAATGAAAGTTCATCCATTCAGATCCATGAAGTTATGGATGGATTGGAATCCATCTAATAAGTTTGGATAAGAATGAATTGGATAATTTAAAATATGATTTTAATTGATTTATATGGATTAATGGAAAACTTTCTGTACCACATTAGAATCCTCATCTAAATATATTCATTTACCTCCCATCGGAATAATCTAAATATATTCATTTACCTCCCATAGTCGGAATAATAAAATATAAGAGTTCTTTTACATATCATTCATTCGTAATATACTATTGATGTAGATCGACAGGCTAGTTTAAGATAAATGATATACTGCCACGTTAAAACTTTACATTAGTATTACATATATTTTACTAAGAATAACTTGTGTCAATATTGGTCTAATGGTATAAAGTCCCACTGGATCTTCAAGGTTGAAAATTCGATTTCTGGGAGCGACATTTGTTAGGAGTGGCAGCCACGAACCCCAAAATAGATTAGTTTGTTATAAAAAAGGTAAAAACATATCATTGATAGCACAAAAAAAAATATAAAACTTAAGTCTCCTTTTTATAATAAGAAAATTAAATTTATCTAAATCTATGGTTCCACTAATATTCTAGGCTTCATTAGCATCAATCCAAACTAGGTCGATATGAGAACTTATGTTTACCAACTTTATTTCAAACTTGTTTACCTGTTTACAAAGTATTAGTGCATATTAATATTGATCATATGTGGTGCATTTGTGCATAATGAAAAACAATTCTCATAATATCTAAGTTGTCCTTAGAATTATGGATTAATATATCTAAGTTGTATAAATGAAACTTATTCAAAATATTTTTGTATCAGTATTTGTATTTTTGAAACATTAATAGATTATTAAATATATTTTTTTTTGGAAACATCACTAAATAATTTGACTGCCTCTAAATATTTAACATATATGAAATATTGACATTACAAACAACTTATTGTCATAATTCCCATTACTCTTAAATTGTTAGCTATCAGTGGCCTAGGAATACTTAGAAGGGGAGGGGAGGTTGAATATGTGTAGCGGTTATCAATTACAGATTCTCGCTCCAAAACCCAGTTCTGGAAACAACTCAGTTAATCGATTAACAACTGATCTTAATCGATTAACACACACAAAACAGAATGATCAGAGCAGAAAATTGCACAGTAATTTAAAATCAAATGAGCAGAGATAAAACAAATATTTTTAAGCAATATTAACAAGTATTTGACAGGGTACAATTATGCAAAATATCAGCTATTAATTCGAATCGAAACAACAAGAAAAGTAAAGAAGATTTAAGGAGAGAACAATGTGCAAACATGGATTTTTATCCTGGTTCGTTTGCGGTCCACTACAAACTACATCCAGGCCTCCCCTTCTGAACTTGGGAGATTTTCTTCTTCACAATGTTGAATACAAGTATAATCACATACGCCAATTCAATTTACAAAACATAGGGCGTTTTTTTCTTGAAATCTAGAACACCTAATCTTTGGTTTGACTCTACCTATCGCCAGAGAAAATATTTCTCGCGAAACAGCCTCAGCCAAGATTCTTGTTCTCAAATCAAGACCTCCTACTCTTGGTGAAGAATCCCTATCTTTGTGGTGATAAGACACTAAGAGATCAATCCAATACACACAAAAATATATATTATAAAAGCAAGGTATTATAAGCATAATAATGCTTGAAATATTACAATGAAAGACCTTAAGACTAACCCACTCACAATTCACTCAAGTCATCAAATACGTGTGAGTTAATAAAAAACAGTAATCAATATCTCTCTTTAAGAATCTTTACTAATAATGGATGAACATGTGAGCAAGATAAGGATGAGACTAAGAATATGAAAAACAGTATGCAAATCAAAGAATCAATAAGGCATGTTAATCTCTCTTCCTCACACATGCAATTCTCTCTTACAAAAACAAAATGTAAACACAAAATATGCTCTCTAAATCAATCCTATACAATGGAATGCAATGCTACATTTTTATGGAGATTGCCTCAACTTATACAAGGCAGTTTTGACAGTTGAATTCGTTGCAATCAGTTAAGCAGTTAAAATAGAAAACAGTTATAACATATAACAGAGAAGTTAATCGGTTAAGGTAACTCGTTAATCGATTAACCAATGCAACATAATTGATACAGAAACCAGTTGTAACAGAAACACTAATATAACAGAAAAATAGTTGAGTTAATCGATTAGGTCACCATGTTAATCGATTAACCAACATATTAAAACACGTAGTTCAGAAGGTAAACTACTCATATGTTATGCTTAACTTCTATACATGTTTTAGCAATTATATTATGCCTAATATGCACATATAACATGTATGATTAATGCATGAACATACAATTAACTAGATGATATGTCTCATGGATGTGATATGACAATTATAATGGCTTGAGAGACTTGCACCTAGGTTCACTTCACCTAAACTCACTTACTAAGGCAGACATCCCAGACTACTTAGAATAATGACTCTATTTATATATCTTAGTCTAGATATGACCAATGAGCTCTAGGCATGTTGATTGTTGAGTCATCTTCAAGCTTTAATAGAACCTTGTCTTCATCAAAACATAGGCAAAGCATTGCTAGTGCTATTCTTGACACTTTGCACTTTCAGTCTCCTTCTTTTTGATGATGACAAATACCAAATCAAAATATTTTGAAATGTTTGATGAATTAGCTTGATGATGAGTTTGCATGATGGTTGTTAATGGTTGTTATTCAAATTTGAAGCGCCTTTGCTCCATTTAGCTAAGCAATTATATTATGGAAGCTATATACAGCAACCTGCAAAAGCGATTACAACTTGCAAATACATTTAACACAACAAACAACCTTTCTCCCCCTTTTGACATTATAAAAAAGATACAAGTGTTCAATTGTAGTCAAAAGTCAGAAGAGTTATTAGAGTTATGACAGAATGTAATTAATCAATTAATTTTGGGGTAATCAATCAACCATCTGTAAGAAGCTTGAACAAATGCACATTTATATAGCATTTAATCGATTAACAACAGGACTTAATCGATTAAATGGACATCAAACAGCAACAAAACAAATTTAATGGCATGAAAGGCTATGTTTACTCAATTTAAGCATGGAATGATTAAGCATTTGATATATTTGTGCAGTTAGCAGCAAGCATAAACATTCAATATTGATACATACACCAAACATGATCAAGATCCATTAAACATAGGAGTATACTATTTGCAACATAATCACCATTCAAGCATGATAAAGATAATTTGAAATCATTTAAGGCATTATTAAATTTCGAAGTAGTAATTCAACAGAAGATATGAGTTATTACAATCCATATAAAAGCAAGAGCATGAAATAAAAGATAAGTTCTCAAGAGGGAACAAGGAAAAACAATGTCCATTAGCTAGGAAGGATAAAACTAAAGCTCTAAGGCCTCCTAACTAGGGATGAGATGAAGGGTTTTCGTTGTCAGGAATCATCGAGCTACCACCACTATTGATGAGGGTACTCAGCTTGTTGAACTCAGCACACAACCTTCTGTGTTGTGAATCATCCGTTGTCTGAACAAATTTCCTCAAGGATTGGTAATGGTTATCAATATAAGCATTCTGACGCTCCTCAAAATTCTCCAGATCCGTATGATATGAGTTCTTCAGAGACTGAAAGTGAACATCCACCCTATTGTTGGGACGTTGTTCCGTAGCATATAGGTAAGCTTGTCCAAAAACTGGTTCTTGTGATGCATGACCAGAAGACTCCCCCTTAGTAGCAGCATATGGCTCTTGAGTATCATCTTGATCATCCTCACCAGAGGGATCAAGATTCACATTGTTAAAGTCCTCTTGATATTGCCATGTGTTGCCGTACTTATATATGCCCATCTTATGAATCAAACTCTCACCAATCAAATGATCCTTGTCACAACATTCCAGAACTATAGTATCTGAGACATCAATATGCAGATGGTCAATAACTCGCGAAATGAAGATACTATAAGGAAGCAACCTTGATTATGAAGTCGAGACGCTGTACATGACCTTCAGAACCTCGTCAGTCCAGTTAATCATTATGTTCTCCTTCACAAAAAACATGAACCTCAAATCATTCATTGTAGGTTGTGCATGATTTGTGTTCCTCTGAATCAGAATTAGATAGTGTAGGAGCCTATTCTCTATGGACAACGACACAGCTTTGGTTAATTCACCCTAAACATACAACTGAGGTCTACACAAACACGATTTGTACATTTCAGCAGCATCAAAAGAGTTGTTGTTTGCCCAACCATGGTCACTTAAGCTAGCACCATTACATGATAAACCACCCACGTTCATAAAAATGTCCTCATTCAACTCAAATAGTTTTCCAGCAATCATTGACAAATACTTTCCATCCTTATATCTAAAGTTGGTATAATACTCCCTAACTAGAGTAGGGTAGATGTTACCTTTTAATTCCAAGAAGGGGACAACCCCTTGTGCTTGCAAACCATGCGGAAAATCGAAATTCTATTCCGTTAACCAAGTCAGATTTGCAAACCTTATGTATGTTGGTTTCCTCCCCTGAAATTTGAGCAATCGGGTTTCTTGCAGAATCAGTGAATATTACGGGTCCCCACGGTCTTGCCTTGCTTGTTGAGATGGCACGACTTTTGGGACACACGGTGGGCGTTGAGTGGTTGTCTTGACTCTTTAAGCATGTCCTCTCTCCATTGATATTGAAGCTGAATCATGATGAAGGTTTAATGGAGGGATTTAGGGAAACCTAAGGTAGGTTTATCAATTTTGGGGAAAACGGATTTCTTGGAAATTGCATATGGAGAAGCCGGTTTATGGAGTGGAAGTGGAGTGGGTTTATTCGGTTTGGGCTAGGTTAAAGCTTAGGGATGATGTTGGACTTGTTCCTCTGAGATTTGAGAGAAAAAGGGATGAATGAGGTTTTGGAAAATTGTCTAGAAACGCTTCTGTTTCTGATATACTGATGTCGTTAATCGATTAACAACTTGACTTAATCGATTAACTTGGGTTAAAAATACCAGGTTTCAAAAAAAAAAACCCAGGTAATCGATTAAATAATGACTTTAATCGATTAAATGCATCAAATATAGAATTTTGGATGTTTTTAAAATCATGCAAGGATTTCAAACTTTTTACTAAATCATTTTTAAACAATCACATATATACATAAAGCTTTTATACACAGAATCATGAATCATGCAAAGAATATTTAGGATTTAACATGTTTTCATTTTAAAGCATACAAGGCAAATAGGTCATGCAAGGCAATAACATAAGCTCAATCAAGATATTTTTCATCATGGATTCCTAGTTCTCTTTGAAGAACATAGAAAGTATCTCGTGAGAGGGGCTTGGTGAAAATATCCGCTAATTTCTTAGAAGTTTCAAGAAATTCTAACAGGCAATCACCTTTGTGAACATAATCACGCAGAAAATGATGCCTTATTTCAATATGCTTGGTTCTTGAATGCAAGACGAGATTCTTGGACAGGTTAATGGCACTTGTGTCACACTTAATAGTGATCTTTTCTATTATAAGCCCAAAGTCCTTAAGTTGCTGCTTCATCCAAATGATTTGAGCGCAACACATGCTAGCGGCAATGTATTCCGCTTCAGCGGTGGACAAAGCAACACATGCTTGCTTTTTACTATGACATGCCACTAAAGAACTGCCTAACAGGTCACAAGTCCCACTAGTGGTTTTTCGATCCAACTTATACCCAACGAAATCAGAATCAGAGTAACCTACCAAGGATAAGGAGGCATCCCTAGGATACCATAATCCCATATTTATAGTTCCTTTTAAATATCTCATGATACGTGTTACAACAATATAATGTGATTCTTTTGGCAAAGCTTGAAATCTAGCACACATACAAACGCTAAACATAATATCAGGGCGGCTAGAAGTTAAATATAATAAGGAGGCGATAATCCCACGATATTTAGTAATTCTTTGCAGTACTTCGATTGATGAATGAAGATGTCACTTTCCATTTGTTTAATTTGGAACCCAAGGAAGAAAGTTAGTTCACCCGTCATCAACATCTCAAACTCGCCCTACATCAACTCAGAAAATTCCTTACAAAGGATGTGATTAGTAGATCAGAAGATAATATCATCAACATATATTTGAACAAGGAAAACATGATTATCTAATCTACGGATGAAGAGAGTGGTGCCGACCAAGCCTCTTTCGAACCTTTTTTCTAGTAGGAACGAACTCAATCTATCATACCAGACTCTGAGAGCCTGTTTTAGGCCATAGAGGGCGTTCTTGAGTTTATACACATGATTCGGGTATTTGAAGTTTTCAAACCCTGGTGGTTGGTCTACGTACACCTCCTCTTGAATATAGCCATTTAAAA
>NC_032018.1:8319910-8326805 GCF_001865875.1 Lupinus angustifolius
CTTATTATCAAGCCAGATTCATCTAGCTTGTTACGAAAGACCCATCTGGTGCCAATCACAGTATGATCTTTTGGTTTGGGGACCAAGTCCCACACATTATTGCGCTCAAACTGGTTTAGCACTTCTTGCATAGCTATACCCCAGTGTACATCCTCGATGGCTTCATCGATGGTCTTTGGCTCTCTTTGAGATACGAATGCAACAAAATTACAGAAATTACATAAAGAACTACGGGTTACGACCCCCGTAGATTTGTCACCTAACACCTTATCGAGTGGATGATCCTTTTTGGTTTTCCATGCAATAGGCATGTCCTGATGTTCTTCTTATACTATTTGCTCAGCATCTTCTTGTTGGATTTGGTTCATGCCCTTTGATTGAACTTCTTCTAGTGTACCCGAAATGTCATTAGAAATGACATTTCTCTTCTCTTTTGGAGAAGATTTGTCAAAGTGAACATGAATAGATTCTTCTACTTGCATGGTATATTTATTGAACATGCGAAAAGCCTTACTATGTAATGAAAACCCTAAGAATATGCCCTCATCAGCATTTGAGTCAAATTTTCCTAAAGATCTTTTTCCATTATTTAAAATAAAATATTTGCACCCGAATGCATGAAGATGAACAATATTCGGTTTTCGACCTTTAAGAATTTCATAGGGTGTTTTCGAACAAGTAGGTCTAAGTAGTATTCGATTCATTACATAATAGGCAGTGTGAACTGCATCAACCCAGAAATATTTTGGAGCCTTGCTCTCATTTAGCATGGTCCTGGCGAGTTCCTCTAGAACTCTATTTTTCCTCTCAAAAACTCCATTTTATTGAGGGGTACGGGGAGCTGAGAACTGATGCAAGATGCCATGCTTATTACAAAACTTATTAAATTTATGATTTTCAAATTCTCCGCCATGGTCAGATCGTATGTAAATAATTTTCAGGTTAGACTGTTTTGAATTTGTTTGGCTAGACATTTAAAGGATTTATATGCATCGCTCTTTGATCCTAAAAAAAAACATTCATGTGAATCTAGAAAAATCATCAACAATTATCAAAGCGTAATAACTTCCACCAAAACTCATAATTTGCGATGGTCTAAACAAGTCCATATGGAGAAGCTCCAAAGGTCTAGTAGTGGATATCACATTCTTTTTATTAAATGAATTCTTTACTTGTTTGCATTTTTGACACATGACTCGAGAATCCTGAGTTTTAAAATCGAGTTTTGGAAGACCGATAACCAAATTTTTTTAGATAATTTCTCTAAATACTTCACATGAATGTGAGCGACTCGTCTACGCCAAAGCCATATGCCATCTTCTTTTGAAATTAAACATTTTGAAAATAAGGAAGTGTCATCCTCCAGATTAACCATATAAATATTATTTACACGATATCCGACAAACTTTATATTATTAGATAATACGTCACGAATTATACAAAAATCAAAATCAAATGACACACGATTACCTTTGTCGCATAGTTGGCTGATGCTCAACAAATTATGTTCCAAACCTTCTACGTATAGAACGTTCTCGATTATAGCATGGTTTGAGTTGCCAATCTTTCCGGTGCCTAAGATTTTTCCTTTGTTGTTGTCTCCATAAGTGACAAAATCTTTTTATTTTAATGACAAGTCTAGGAATTTTGACTTGTCTCCAGTCATATGCCTCGAACAGCCGTTATCAAGATACCAATATTGCCCAAGTGTTCGTAGACATACCTACAAAATAGACCATCTGCTAGTTTCAGGTACCCAAATTATATTGGATCCTTTTTTGTTAGTGATCAGGGAGTTATCTCCCTTTCTTATCCAAACGTAAACACCATTGGGTATCCCATATTTCCTGATGTAGTAGGAATGAGAGGTGTGTAGTAGGAATAATTTACATACGATCGTATGTAGCAGGAATAATTTTCTAGCATGTAGGAACTCTATCTTTCTTATTTGACTTTTTATATGGACAAGTTAGAGTTCTCCTATATGGTCTATTTCTATGGGATGGGGGAACATACCCTATTCCAGTGTGGTCACCAACATTTCTTATTTTACTAAGCAATGTATCTAATTGGTGTTGATTATTTGTAAGTTTTGTGAGCTTTTCATTTAGTTTAAAATTTTTCGTTTTTCAAGTTCTCGCAAGACTCACAAGTAGTTGTTTGATATAAATTATTTTTAGAGCAGTCGCATGAATTACAAGAAAAAATTAGATCTAAAGTTTCAATTTTCAATTTTAGCTCATCTAATTCTTTTTATAGTTGTATTATTTTTTGATAATTTAGCAAAATTATTCTTCTTCTATCAGCATTAATTTTTGCTAATGTCTTAAGCTCTTCATGCATTTCGACATAAGCATCATATAAAACATCATATGAGGGAGAATCATCAGAAGAGGATGATGTATCAGATTATACCTCATTTGTAGCATCCTTACTACCTGACCCGCAAGCCTCATCTGTTATGATCATTTGGCACAACTTGGCGGTCTCCTCTTCATCCGAGGTGCTTGAAGTCGTTTCTTCCTCCGGTACATCCCAAACAATGTATGCCTTTTGCGATTTGAAGTCCCGGGGAGTGCTCTTCTCTGAATCAGCTTTCTTCAAGTAAGTGGGACCCTAGAACTTCATGTGACACGGCTTACCACATTCATGGCAAGTGAAGCGCTTCTTATTCTTGCCTTTCTTAGTTAATTGTCGCGCTTCTTTCTTTTGAAATCGCTTGAAACCTCCTTTCTTCTTCAGAAATTTTCTAAATTTTTGTACAAGAAGGTTTAGCATTTCTTCATCAATGTCTGAGTCAGAGTCGTCATTGTCTATCTCTGAAGTGGATTGTGATGTTCTAGCTTTAAGAATTATTCCTTTCTTTTTCCGATCAGACTCCTCATGCATGGTCAGACGCCCAAGATCCATCTCATGTTCTTGAAGCTTTCCGAACAGTATTGTCAAAGGCATGGAATCTAGATCTTGGACTCCATGATTGTCGTCACTTCAGGTTGTCATCTTCTGTCAAGATAGCGTAAAACTTTATTAGTGACTTCTCCTCTAGTAAACATTTTATCTAGAGTAATAAGATGATTAATAATGTGAGTGAATCGCTTTTGCATGTCGCGAATTGATTCACTCGGTAACATACGAAATAATTCGTATTCATGTGTTAGCACATTAAGCCTGGCGCGCTTCACCTCGCTAGTGCCTTCGTGAGTCACTTGTAAAGTGTCCCACATTTCCTTGGCACTTTGACATTGAGACACCCGAAAGAACTCATCGTAAGATAGGGTCGAGGTAATTATATTTTTGGCGCAAAGGTTGTACTGAACCTTCTTGTGCTCCTCATCGGTCCATAACCTTTTGGGCTTTTCTTTCGTTTTGCCATTCACTAAGTGAAGTGGGACAAATGGGCCACTGATTACGGATTCCCAAATGTCCGAATCAATAGCATCTATAAAGATCTTCATTCGGACTTTCCAGTAGGTGTATCCCTCAACACGGAATACGGGAGGACGGTTAATGGATGTGCCATCACCGCCAAAGGGGTTGGTAGAACCCATTTAAATTTCCTAAAGGATCACGGGAATACGGTTGAGCTAGCACGACGTACTAGCTCTCATACCACTTGTTAGGTATCAGTGGCCTAGGAACACCTAGAAGAAGGGGTTGAATAGGTGTAGCGGTTATCAATCACTACTTCTCGCACCAAAACCCAGTTCTAGAAACATCCCTGTTAATCGATTAACAATTTGTCTTAATCGATTAACACACACAGAACAGAATGATTAGAGCAGCAAATTGCACAATTATTTAAAATCAAATGAGCAAAGATAAAGCAGATACTTTTAAGCAATATTAACAAGTATATGACATGGTAAAATTATGCAAAATATCAGCTATTAACTCGAACCGAAACAACAAGAAAACTAAAGAAGATTTAAGGAGAAAACAATGTGCAAACATGGATTTTTATCCTGGTTCGTTTGCGGTCCATGCAAACTACATCCAGGCCTCCCCTTCTGATCTTGGGAGATTTTCTTCTTCACTATATTGAATACAAGTAAAATCACATACACCAATTCAATTTAAAAAACATAGGACGCTTCTTTCTTGAAATGTAGAACACCTAATCATTGGTTTGACTATACCTATTGCCTGAGAAAACCTTTCTCGCGAAATAGCCCCATCCAAGATTCTTGTTCTCAAATCAAGACCTCCTATTCTTGGTGAAGAATCCCTATCTCTATGGTGATAAGACACCAAGATATCAATCCAATACACACAAAAACATATTACAAAAGCAAGGTATTATAAGCACAATAATGCTTGAAATATTACAATGAAAGACCTTAAGACTAACCCACTCACAATTCACTCAAGCCATCAAATACATGTGAGTTAATAAAAAACAGTAATCAATATATCTCTCTAAAAATCTTTACTAGTAATGGATGAACATGTGAGCAAGATAAGGATGAGACCAAGCATATGAAAAACAGTATGCAAATCAAAGAATCAATAAGGCATGTTAATCTCTCTTCCTCACACATGCAATTCTCTCTTGCAAAAACAGAATGTAAACACGAAATATGCTCTCTAAATCAATCCTATACAATGGAATGTAATGCTACATTTTTTTGGAGATTGCCTCAACTTATACAAGGTAGTTTTGACAGTTGAATACGTTGCAATCAGTTAAGCAGTTAAAACAGAAAACAGTTATAACATAAAACATATAAGTTAATCGATTAAGGTAACTCGTTAATCGATTAACCAGTGCAGCAAAATTGATACAGAAACCAGTTGTAACAGAAACACTAATATAACAGAAAAATAGTTGAGTTAATCGATTAAGTCACCACGTTAATCGATTAATCAGCATATTAAAACACATGGTTCAAAAGGTAAACTACTCATATGTTATGCTTAACTTCTATACATGCTTTAACAATTATATTATGTCTAATATGCACATATAACATGTATGATTAATACATGAACATATAATTAACTAGATGATATGTCTCATGGATGTGATATGACAATTATAATGGTTTGAGAGAGTTGCACCTAGGTTCACCTCACCTAAACTCACTTACTAATGCACACATCCCAGAATACTTAGAATAATGACTCTATTTATATATCTTAGTCTAGATATGACCAATGAGCTCTAGGCATGTTGATTGTTGAGTCATCTTCATACTTTAAGAGAACCTTGTCTTTATCAAAACACAGGCAAAACAGTGCTAATACTATTCTTGGCAATTTGAACTTTCATAAATACTTCCCTATTTTAAAAACACACAAAACTGTTAATTATATTATACACAACAACTTTCAATATTAGACAATATTCATGCTTGAAAATTTATTGATTGATCACAAATAGCAATTAAAAGTTTAAATTGAATTATTCAATATGAATATACAACTATATATTCAAAAATTTCGTCATCCATAAAATTTAATCACAAAATTTCCTTTTTAAAACTTTTTAATTCCATATGTCTTATATTAATTATAAAATTATTTATTTGTATTCGATGTTGTGAAAATTAATAATTCTAGTCAATCATTCACATATAAACTAGTCAAGTTTTTTTTATCCGATCACCATTTCTTGGTTTGAGATTGATCTATAAAACTTATTTATTTGCACTCAATATGCCGAAAATTAATCATTCTAGTAAATTATTCACATATACACTTGGAAACATTTTTATCCGATCTTCTTTTCTAGTTTTCTTGTAAACTGTTATTCAAATTTATCCTTTACAATTAATTAATATCACTGGCTTGAAGTTTATCTATAAAAAATAATTATTTGCAGTTGACATCCCGAAAATTAATTATTCAACCTTTGAAAAAAATTAAATGATTTTTTCTCTTCCCGTAAATTGCTTTTCAAATTTATCACTTACTAATAATTATAAATTTTCCTTTGTTAACGAAGATTGATGTTGTTGACAACACGATTAATGATGGGACTAAAGTGTAAGTTTCATTATTCTCATCTCGTCCTTAACTCCCAAAATATCATTTGATTCCTCCAAATATTTGATGATCACCAACTTTTTCTCTCATATATTTCCACCAATTTTGTCCATAGAAATATCAAAAAAAATCTTGTTCTTCTACGAGACTTGTTAGGTATCAGTGGCCTAGAAACACCTAGAAGGGGGTTGAATAGGTGTAACGGTTATCAATCACCGCTTCTTGAACCAAAACCCAACTGCTGGAAAATAGCCTAGTTAATCGATTAACAGCAAGGTTTAATCGATTAACTATTGCACAGAACAGAATGATCAGACATGCAATTTGCACAGTAATTAAAACAAAATTGAACAGATATAATCTAGATATTTTTACGCACAATTATTAAGTATATGACAGTAAACAAATATCCAACTTTTCAATTAAAGATTCAATTTATAATGGCAAGAAACATAAAGAAGATAAAGAGAGAAAGAACAGTGCACAGAGGATTTTTATCCTGGTTTGTTTGTGGTCCACTGCAAACTACATCCAGGCCTCCCCTTCTGGATCAGGGAGATTTTCTTTCTTCACAATATTGAAATATGGATACAAATACCAATTCAATTAGAAGCACATAGGACACTCCCTTCTTGAAATCTAGGACCTCTAAATCATTGGTTTGACTTTACCCTTCGCCTTTGAGAAAACCTTTCTCGCGAACTAACCCCAACCAAGATTCTTATCCTCAAATCAAGACCTCCTAGCCTTGGTGAAGAACCTCAATCTCTATGGTGATCTCACACCAAGAGACAAATCCAGACTACACAAAAACACATTAAACAACAAGGTATACTAAGCACAATAATGCTTAAAATATGACAAGATAAAGACTCAAAGATTAACCCTTTTACTAACCACTTAAGCCATC
>NC_032018.1:8326905-8327489 GCF_001865875.1 Lupinus angustifolius
CAAATGAGTTAATCAATGTTAGTATAACGATAATTTCTCTCTAACAATATCTAATGCATGAGCATGTAAGCAAGATAAGAATGGATACAGAATTATGCAAAAACAGTAAGTATATAACAGCAATTAAAACAACATAATCTCTCTTCTCACACATGCAACTCTCTTGCAAAAATACAGTAAAACACGTATGCAAAATGTTCTCTAAACAGCCCTATACAATAGAACGCAATGCTGTGGTTTTCTGAACAATGTCTTTTATTTATAGCATAGAGAATAGGCGGTTACATTCGTTGCAAAATAGTTAAACAGTTAAAATAGATTTTAGTTATAACAAATAACAGACTAGTTAATCGATTAAGGCATCTATATAATCGATTAACGGGGCAACAGAATGACACAAAATTCAGTTCAAACAGAAAACACACATTTAAAGGAAAAGCAGTTGCGTTAGTCGATTAAGTTACCACGTTAATCGATTAACTAGAACATTTATGCATATGTTTCAAATGGTAAACTTTTCATATGTTATGCACAATATATATACATGTTTTACCAATTATATTATGCCTAATATGCACATATAA
>NC_032018.1:8327589-8331366 GCF_001865875.1 Lupinus angustifolius
ACCCTAGTCTAGATATGACCAAATGAGCATAAGACATGTTGATTGTTGATCCATCTTCAAGCTTTGTTAGAACCTTGTCTTCATCAAAACATAGGCAAAGATATGCTAGTGCTATCCTTGAAACTTTGCACTTTCAATCTCCCCCTTTTTGAGGATGACAAACACTTCATCAAAATTCTTCAATTGTTGATGGATAAGCTTGATGATGATTTTGCAGAATGGTTGACTATGGCTGTTTTTCTAAGAACAAAGTTAAAGCGCATTGCTTCCTTGTAGGTAAGCAAAATTATGTACTGAAGCTTGATAGAACAATCTGCAAAAAAAACCATTATACAACCTGAAAACTGTATGCGGTTCTGCCTTGGTTGTGGAGGAGGCACGATTTTTGGAGCACACGGTGGATGTTGTGCGGTTGTCTTGATTCTATTTCCACGTCCTCTATCCATAGCAATAATACACTTAATCGTGATGGAGGTTTAGAGGAAGGTTGAGGGAAACCTAGGGTAAGGTTTTGAATTTGGGGAAAACGAAATGCTTGGAAATAGGAGATGAGGAACACGGTATATAGAGTGGAAATGCAGTGAGGTGGTTCTGTTTAGGGCTAGGATGAAGCTTAGGATGATGTTGGACTTGTTCCTCTGAGATTTGAGAGAAAAGGGGATGAATGGGGTTTTGAAAATTGTCTAGAAACGCTTCTGTTTCCGATATACTAATGTCGTTAATTGATTAACAACATCTCTTAATCGATTAACCTGAGTTGAAAATGCCAGTTTTAAAAGTTTTAGCCCAGGAAATTGATTAATTGATTTACTTAATCGATTACATGCATCAGTTTCAGCGTTTTCGATGTTTTTAAAATCATGCATGGATTTCAAACTTAATTGGATAATTTGATTTTAAGCTATCACATATATGTAAAGCTTTTAAGCACGGAATCATGGATTATACAAGGAATCATAAGCATTCAATCATCATTTTCAAATCATTCAAAGGGATCATGCAAGGCAATCACAAAATTATTAATCAAGATATTTTTCATCAAGGATTCCTAGTTCTCTTCGAAGAACATAGAAAGTATCTCGTGAGAGGGGCTTGTTGAAAATATCTGCCAATTGTTTAGTTGTTTTAACAAATTCTAATATACAATCAGCTTTTTGAACATGATCACGCAAGAAATGATGCCTTACTTCAATATGCTTAGTTCTAGAATGCAAGACGAGATTCTTGGAGAGGTTAATGACACTCGTGTTATCACATTTAATAGGGATCTTTTCTAATATGAGCTCAAAGTCCTTAAGTTGCTACTTCATCCAAAGGATTTGAGCACAACACACGCCAGCGGCAATGTATTATGCTTCAGCGATGAACAAAGCAACACACGCTTGCTTTTTGCTGTGCCATGCAACTAGGGAGCTGTCCAATAGATGACAAGTCCCACTAGTGCTTTTACGATCCAACTTACACTCAGCGAAGTCGAACTCGAAATAACCTACCAAGGATAGGGAGGCATCCCTAGGATACCATAATCCCATATGAATAGTTCCTTTCAGATATCTCATGATACGTTTTACAGCAATATAATGCAATTCTTTTGGCAAAACTTGAAACCTAGCACACATACAAACGCTAAACATAATATCGGGGAGACTAGCAGTTCAATACAATAAGGAGCTGATTATCCCACGATATTTGGTTACCTCAATCGCTTTTCCCTTTTCATCTTTGTCCAGATAACAAGCAGATGTCATTGGTGTAGATGCGTCCTTACACTGCTCCATATCGAACTTCTTTAGTAATTCTTTGCAATACTTCGACTGATGAATGAAGATGCTACTTTCCATTTGTTTGATTTGAAGTCCAGGAAAGAAGATCAACTCACCCATCATCGACATTTCAAACTCCCCCTGCATGAACTCAGAAAACTCCTTACAAAGGATGTCATTAGTAGATCCAAAGATAATATCATCAACATATATTTGTACGAGTAAAACANTATCGTACCAGGCTCTGGGAGCCTGTTTTAAGCCGTAGAGGGCCTTCTTTAGTTTATATACATGGTTCGGGTATTTGAAGTTTTCAAATCCTGGTGGTTGGTCTACGTACACCTCCTCTTGAATATATCCATTTAAAAAGGCACTTTTAACATCCATTTGAAAATTTTTAAAGTTCATGATTGATGCCAATGACAATAGCATCCTAGTGGCCTCAAGTATGGCTACAGGAGCGTAGGTCTCATCATAATCGATGCCCTCCTCCTGGTTGTAGCCTTTGTCCACTAGGCGAGCCTTATTTCTAATTATTAAGCCAGATTCATCTAGCTTATTACGGAAGACCCATCTGGTGCCAATAACGGGATGATCTTTTGGTATGGGGACCAAGTCCCACAAATTATTTTGCTCAAACTGGTTTAGCTCTTCTTACATAACTATACCCCAGTGTACATCCTCGATGGCTTCATCGATGGTCTTAGGCTCTATTTGAGACACGAATGCAACAAAATTACAAAAGTTTCGTAAAGAGCTATGGGTTACCACTCCCGTAGTTATATCACCTAGCACCTTATCGAGTGGATGATCCTTTTTAGTTTTCCACGCGATAGGCATATCCTGATGTTGCTCTACTACTGTTTGCACTAATTTTTGTTGGATTTCTTCCATGTCCTGGTCTGGTACTTCTTCAAGTGTACCTGAAATATCATCAGAAAAGACCTTTCTCTTCTATTTTGGAGAAGATTCGTCAAATTGGACATGAATAGACTCTTCTACTTGCATGGTACATTTATTAAACACACGGAATGCCTTGCTATGTAATGAATATCCTAAGAATATGCCCTCATCAGCTTTCGAGTCAACCTTTCCTAAAATTTTGTTTCCATTATTCAAAATAAAACATTTGCACCCGAAAGCATTTGAAGAAGTAGGTCTAAGTAGTATTCTATTTATTACATAACATGTTGTGTGAACTGCATCAGCCTAGAAATACTTTGGGACCTTGCTTTCTGATAAGTGTCAAACATACCTAAAAATCATACACTTTTATGGCACTTATCTTAAGTATAATTGAGAAAAACCAACTTAAAACAATATTTTTTGTATAAAATATCACAATTCGATATATTTGTGTTTGTATTGCCTTTTTATGTATTTTGTACGAAATAAAATGAAGAAAAGAAGAGAAAAGATTCATGGTCCAAAAAGCAACAAAAGTCAAGAAAATCAAGGTGCTCAACCAGGTAGCTGAGCGTGGAACAAGCCCCGTGAGCTGACCTGGCCACCTGCCTGACCTAGATCAAACTGCTCAACCAGGCAGCTGAGCGAACCTGCTTATCCGCTCAGCCTAGCACCAGACTAGGCCTGGCACGGTTAGAAATATGCTTGACACGGTCAGACACGAGCTTGGCACAAGCCAAGCTGCTGAACAAGCTGCTCAGCGGTCAAACCAAGCTGCTCAGCGGAGAACCAGACTCGTGGCCAGATCAGCAAGCACCAAGCCTCGTCCCAGTCAACACGGTTAGAAGCTGTTGAACAAGTAGCTCAATGGTGAAGCAAGTGCGCTGGGCGGTGCTTACCAGACTTGACTTAACCATCAAGCAAACCATGAAGTCATCCATGACCTCACCTCAAGTAGCCTGCCATAGGCTTTTCAGAAGTAGCTCATAATAGCTGGTCTCATAGCCCACAACTAGCTTTGGTGTGTAATGCACAAGGAGGTGACTAAGTTACTTGGTCAAGGGACCAAACCCATGCTGAAGGGTTTGGTCAGCTGCTGAGCGGTCCA
>NC_032018.1:8331466-8334821 GCF_001865875.1 Lupinus angustifolius
TAATATACAAAAGTGATGAAACTAACTTACTAACTTTTATTTATTGTGATTTACTTTCCGCATTTTATTTATTCTTTAATACCAACCTTCCTTAAGGAAGAAGTTTGGTTTGTTAATAAAATGAACCCGAAAGGGAGTAAATAAATAAAAGGTCACTAAATTTATTATTCTTTTGTTCTTTATTTATTTATTTCTATCTAACAACTAACTATTCATCACTTTTATATATTAGAATACCATTAAATCGATGTTGGAATTTATTCCAAAAAATCGAGATGATATTCAAAGGTACTTAATAATTATGTACTAGGTAATTGCTTCGATACCATTATACTAACGTTAGAATTTATTCTAACAAAGCCGAGATGGGGCAAAGAATGAATGACGTATTCTTATGATTATTAAGAAAGTAAGTTGTAACTGGAATATTCTTGAAACCAGTATACCGGCGTCGGAATTTATTTCAACAAAGCCGAGATGACGAACAAAAAATAAAATCGAGTTCTCTTACTTAACAAAAGGAACAAAACGAAAATGAGAGTATTAATCTTTCAACAAATTGACACTGTTGTCGGGACGGTTTGTTGAGAGAAGAAAACTCCCAACCAAATAAAATAAAAACATTGAATTACGCTTTCAACACTTTCATTTAGCATAGTCCTTGCGAGTTCCTCTAGAACTCTATTTTTCCTCTCCACAACTCCATTTTGTTGAGGGGTACGAGGAGCTGAGCACTGATGCATAATACCATGTTTATTACAGAACTTCTTAAACTTATGATTTTCGAATTCTCCGCCATGGTCGGATCGTATGTAAATAATCTTTAGGTTAGACTAGTTTTGGATTTGCTTGGCTAGACATTTAAAAGATTTATAAACATCGCTTTTTGATGCTAAAAATAAAGTCCAAGTGAATCTAGAAAAATCATCGACAATAACTAAGGCATAATAGCTCCCACCAAAACTCATAATTTGTGATGGTCCAAACAAGTCCATATGGAGAAACTCCAATGGTCTAGTAGTGGATATCACATTCTTTTTATTAAATGAATTCCTGACTTGTTTACATTTCTGACACATGTCACAGGAATCGAATCTTGAGTTTTAAAATCGAGTTTTCGAAGACCGATTACTAAATTATTTTTCGATAATTTTTCTAAATGCGTCACATATATGTGAGCGACGTGTCTATGCCAAAGCCAGATGTCATCTTCTTTTGAAACTAGATATTTTTAGAAAAAAGAAGTGACATCCTCCAGATTAACCATATAAATATTATTTACTCGATACTCGACAAACTTAACGTTAGATAATACATCACGAATGATACAACAGTCAGAATCAAAAGACACAATATTACCTTTGTCGCATAATTGGCTTATACTCAATAAATTGTGTTCCAAACCTTCTACGTAGAGACTTGTGTGGGTTGAGTTGCCAATCTTCCCGATGTCCAAGATTCTTCCATTGTTGTTGTCTCCATAGGTGATGAATCCCTTTTCTTTCAACGAGAAGTCTAGGAATTTCGACTTGTCCCCAGTCATATGTCTCGAACAGCCGCTATCAAGATACCAATTTTGTCTGTGTTTTCGAAGATATGCCTGCAATATAGATCACCTACTAGACTCAAGTACCCAAATTATGTTGGTTCCTCTCTTGTTAGTGACTAGGGAGTTATCTCCCTTTCTTACCCAAGTGTAAACGCCATTAGGTATCCCATATTTCCTGATGTAACAGGAATGAGATGTACGGCCATATGTGCCACAGTATTGGCATGTAGGAACTCTATTTTTCTTATTTGAATTTCTATATTGGCGTGTTAGAGATCTCCTATATGGTCTATTTTTATGGGATGGGGGAACATATCCTAATCCAGTATGGTCACCAACATTCCTTGTTTTGCTAAGCAGAGTGTCTAATTGGTTTTTACTATTTGTGAGTTTTGCGAGTTTTTCATTTAGTTTAAAATTTTCGTTTTTCAAGTCCTCGCAAGGCTCACAAGTAGTATTTTGACATAAGTTATTATTCGAGCAATCGCATGAAGCACATGAAAAAATTAGATCTAATGTTTCTCTTTCCAATTTTAATTCATCTAATTCTTTCTGCAGTTGAATTATTTTTTGTTGGTTTAGCAAAATTATTCTTTTTCTCTCGTTACTTAATTTTTCTATTTTTTTAAGTTCTTCATGCATCTCAACATAAGCACTATATAATATTTCATATGAGGGAGAATCAGAAGAAGAGGATGATGTGTCAGAGTATACCTCATCTGAAGTATCCTTGCTACCTGATCCACAAGCCTCATTTGATATAGCCATTAAGCACAGCTTTGCGGTCTCCTCTTCATCTGAGGTGCTTGATGTTGTTTCTTCCTTCGGTACATCCTAGACGATGTATGCTTTCTTTGTCTTGTAGTCCCGGGGAGTGCTCTTCTCTGAGTCAACTCTTTTTAAGTAAGTGGGGCACTGATACTTCATGTGTCCTGGCTTACCACATTCATGGCAAGTGAAGCACTCCTTTGTCTTGCCATTCTTTGTTGATTCACGCTTTTCTTTCCTTTGGAATCGTCTAAGTCCTCCTTTCTTCTTTAAGAAATTTCCAAATTTTCGTACAAGGAGGTTTAGTGTTTCCTCGTCAATGTCTGAATCGAAGTCGTCATTATCTATCTCTTTAATGGGTTGTGATGTTGAAGCTTTGAGAGATATTCCCTTCTTTTTGCGATCGGACTCCTCATGCATTGTCAAACGCCCAAGCTCCATCTCATGCTCCTGAAGCTTTCCAAAGAGTGTTGCCAAAGGCGTTGATTTTAGATCCTTGGCCTCCATGATTGTCTCACTTTAGGTTGCCATCTCCTATCAAGACAACGTAAGACTTTATTAGTGAGCTCTCCTTTGGCGAACATTTTTCTAAAGCAATAAAATGGTTAATAATGTGAGTGAATCGTTTTTGCATATCGCCGATTGATTCACTCGGTAGCATACAAAATAATTCGTATTCGTGAGTTAGTGCGTTTAGCTGGGCGCACTTGACTTCGCTAGTGCCTTCGTGAGTCACTTGTAAAGTGTCCCACATTTCCTTGGCACTTTGACATTGAGACGTAGGATAGGGCCGAGGTAATGATGTTTTTGGCGCGAAGGTTGAACTGGACCTTCTTGCGCTCCTCATCAGTCCATAAGCTTTTTGGCTTTTATTTCGGCTCGCCATCCACTAAATAAAGTGGGACGAAGGGGCCACTGATTACAGATTCCCAAATATCCGAATCTGTAGCCTCAATGAATATTTTTATTCGGACTTTCTAGTAGGCGTAACCCTCGCCACTGAATACGGGAGGGCGGTTAATGGATGTGCCATCACCG
>NC_032018.1:8334921-8347130 GCF_001865875.1 Lupinus angustifolius
GGGGGTTGAATAGGTGCAGCGGTTATTAATCATCGCTTCTTGAACCAATACCCAACTACTGGAAAACAACACAGTTAATCGATTAACAGCAAGGTTTAATCGATTAACTATGCACAAAACAGAATGATCAGATATGCAATTTGCACAGTAATTAAAACAAAATTGAACATATATAATACAAATATTTTTACGCACAATTATTAAGTATATGTCAGTAAACAAATATCCAACTTTTCAATTACAGATTCCATTTATAATGGCAAGAAAGATAAAGAAGATAAAGAGAGAAAGAATAGTGCACAAAGGATTTTTATCCTGGTTCATTCGCGGTCCACTGCAAACTACATCCAGACCTCCCCTTCTGGATCAGGGAGATTTTCTTTCTTCACAATATTGAAATATAGATAAAAATACCAATTCAATTACAAGCACATAGGACGCTCACTTCTTGAAATCTAGGACCTCTAAATCATTGGTTTGACTCTACCCTTCGCCTTTGAGAAAACCTTTATCGCGAACTAGCCCCAGCCAAGATTCTTATCCTCAAATCAAGACCTCCTAGCCTTGGTGAAGAACTTGAATCTTCATGGTGATCTCACACCAAGAGAAAAATCCAGACTACACAAAAACACGTTAAACATCAAGGTATACTAAGCACAATAATGCTTAAAATATGACAAGATAAAGACTTAAAGATTAACCTTTTTACTAACCACTTATGTCATCAAAATTCAAATGAGTTAATCAATATCAGTATATAGATAACTTCTCTCTAATAATATCTAATGCATGAGCATGTTTGCAAGATAAGAATGGATACAGAATTATGCAAAACCAATAAGCATATAACAACAATTAAAACAACATAATCTATCTTCTCACGCATGCAACTCTCTTGCAAAAATACAGTAAAACACGTATGCAAAATTCTCTATAAACAACCCTATACAATAGAATGCAATGTTGTGGTTTTCTGAACAATGCCTTTTATTTATAGCATAGAGAATAGGCGGTTACATTTGTTGCAAAACAGTTAAACAGTTAAGCAGTTAAAATAGATTTTAGTTATAACAAATAACAAACTAGTTAATCGATTAAGGCTTCTCTTTAATCGATTAACGGGGCAACAGAATGACACATAATTCAGTTCAAACAGAAAACACACATTTAAAGGAAAAGCAGTTGCGTTAATCGATTAAGTTACCACGTTAATCGATTAACTGGAACATGTATGCATATGTTTCAAATGGTAAACTTCTCATATGTTATGCACAATATATATACATGTTTTACCAATTATATTATACCTAAAATGCACATATAACATGTATGATAGATGCATGAACATACAATTAACTAGATGATATGTCTCATGGATATGATATGACAATTAAGATGGCTTAAGAGACTAGCACCTAGGTTCACCTAACCTATACTCACTTACTACGCACACATCCTAGACTACATAGATTATAGACTCAATTTATATCCTAGTCTAGATATGATCAAATGAGCATAAGGCATGTTGATTGTTGAGTCATCTTCAAGCTTTGCTAGAACCTTGTCTTCATGAAAATATAGGCAAAGATATGCTAGTGCTATCCTTAACACTTTTCACTTTCAAGACTAACGTGTCAAGCATAGGGAGTGTCATATATGATGTATGAAGAATGTCACATTAATCTTATGGACGTACATGATACCAACTTGATGTCACTATTGGATTGTATAAATAAATAGACAATATATTTAATATTCTTGTATTGATATATAATTAATATAAGAGTTAATTAAACTGACACCCCCTGAATTTTAGTGAAATTAAAGAAATCACCACTTACTTTTCTACACCTACACAAACCTCCCATAGTTTTTATACTTTCATTATACTGACCACCCCTGCATGAGAAATAAGTGTAACCTTTTAAATAAAAAACGTGATAAATGCAATTAAGTTAAACAAAACATGATATATTGTGGGGAAAAATCCAAATAATATACAAATTAATGTATCTTTATTATTTTTGGTTACAAAATGCATCAACAATTCTAAAAAGATATTGTTTATATCGCTCTTATACTATATCGTAACGAACCAAAAATAATAAAGAGGTATCGACTCATATATTATTTGGACTTGTCTCCACAATATATCATGTTTTGTTTAACTTAATTGCATTTATCACATTTTTTGTTCACAAAATTACACTGATTTCTCATGCAGGGGTGGTCAGTGTAATGAAAGTATAAAAATGAGGGGGGTTTGTGTAGGTGTAAAAAAGTGAGGGGTGGTTTGTGTAATTTCACTAAAACTCAGGGGATGACAGTGTAATTTACTCTTAATATAGTGGTTGTGTCAGTTGCATGTGGGTGTGTGAGTGTGTGTTGTGTGTATACAAGTGTGTGTGATTTAAATATATGCAGAATGTTAGGATCTCTCTAAATATTTAATGAAAGTTGCAAAATATTAATGGAAGAAACAAAAAATTATACTAAAAAATATCTTCATTCATAGCTTCGAGGTATCAGCGACCACATATTTAAATACAGAAGCTAGAGCATTTTAGGGTTACACTATTGAATTGGGCTGACAACACAAGCTCATTCTGAAATTAAAGACTCAAATAAAACTATTTAATGTTCAAACATGAAGTCAAAAAACCACTTAGTCCTTTGTTTAGTTCTTATGAGCCTTTGTAGATTGTAATCAACCTTCATAATCATAGACACTATTGATATAATAATTGATGTATTAACCAAACTATTATATCAAATAGTAGTGTTGTTAACTTTAATAATGCTTGCTAGAGCAAGTGCTGTAGAATTTTTAGAATCAACAGTGTTCTCTTCACTTAAGTTAGTGTTGTAGCTTTGTCACATTCAACAATGCATACATGAGTAAGTGTTGTTTTATATAGCACAATCAATAACACTTGTTTGAGAAAACATTGTTAATTCTCCACTTTCGATGGCACTTGCTAGAGCAAGCATTTTGTTGAATGTTTCAAATCTATAGTGCTCACTTGAGTAGGTGTTGTTGATTCAACATTTTTTACTACGCTTTTGAAGTATTTTTGAATATAATATTCCACTACCTTCATGTAGACAACGTCAAAAGCATTGTTGAATATCAATTTTAAATACTATTATTTTGTAATTATGTCATATTACAAATAAATATGCAATAACTAATTCAGTATAATTTTTCATGTGAGCAACATGCAAACATGAAATGAGTTAATGACATAGTTATGAAAATCATATTGTAACCGTAAAATTGGAGAACTTGTCCCTGGTACTAGCCATCTAGTCATATCAGTCAAACTAGTCAAAATAGGTGAAAATCAGTAGCTTACTTATTTAAACTGTATTGGATAGTCGGTTGAGATTCATTTAAAATGACAAAATTTGTATGATAGTAACTTATTTTTACCAAAATGTTGTTATGAATAATCAAACACATAATTGTTACCTGTGTTTATACTTTTAAAACATTGTATACTAGTAAGTTATACATTTTGTTTTAACTAATGATTTAAATAAAAAAAATATTGCATTATTTATTAATTTTTAGCATTAATATTAGTATAATATATAGGTATATCTAATTTCACAAATATGCAATTTAATTAATAAAACATTAGTTGAATCGCTATATCACTGTATTAATATTTTGATCAGTTTGATTACCAATACGATATTAATAAGAATGATTAATCCTTACCTACCTTAAATATAACACATCCCTTTGAAAATTATATTCAGTTGTTAAACTAAAAGAAAAGCAAAGATTATTTTATGACGTTGCACAATAAATTAGTTTCAAAACATTATTGGAATGTAAGTAGCAACTATGTTTTTTATTCTCTAGGCAACATTGTTATCGCAAGTTGTGATTTTGAAATCTCCACATTGTGAACACAATTGTGATTATGTGGATCACTTTTTTTCACAATTGCAATAATATAACTGAAACCGTAATTTCAAACACAACCAAGAAACATTACCTCAAATGTCTTATAAGTTCAAGCATCCCAACTTGTGCCCGAAGGTTACTTAACGTACTTGGCTCTGCATGCAACTAATGTAGGTCCATAAATTTTGTACAGACAGTGCGAGAATAATATTTGGACCATAATTTAACTATATGAAATTTGTAGTCAAAGTTCATATAAAGTTGAGGGCTTAAAAATTCAGTGATGATGATATAGAAATGAGTACTCATTATATATCAAAAAAATAATTAAGTAGTGTCTTATAATAAAATTTGAACAAAAGATCTCTCTTACAAATCATGAGAAGGTCAATTAAACTTTAATTTTAGCTTGATTAAAATCGCGAGGACTCCATTTAATCACACATCAATTATATAATAATATAAAACAATGATTACTACAATTAAGAAAATATTAAACGAATTTATGTATAAAGTAATAATAATTGACAAAACAACGAATTTCTAAAAAACTAAAAGCAATAACATACTTATTATGTAGAAATAAAATTATTTATATAAATAAATTTTTGAGCCCTATTAATTATGGATCTTGTTCTGCGCACTTAACGCACACTCTCCTGGACAGACCGTAGGAATAATCGAGAGAATGATGAGAGAGAACGACTCTTCTAGAGTTTAGCTTCAATAATAATCTTGGATCAACTTCTCCAACATCCTTGGACTTTGAAAATCATCAACATGAACAAAAAGTCATTCATAATGTGGAGCTTTCTAAGTTGAACATATTCAGTTTCACATACTCAAAAGGGCACAAAAGCTCTGATTAAGAAGTCTTTTTCTTAGGCCCTGAAGAACTCTTGTGACATTGCAGTTTCTCAACTCCCCCAATCTTGCATAATGGGGGATGTTATAGCCATCAAAATACCTGAAGAAGAGTACCAAGAAGATCTCCAAAGATGTAAGACTTATCTTCATGGCAGACTCATCTTCTCTAAAGGAATACCCCTATCAGTTTCGTAGATCCCAAAGCTAAGCTTTCTGTTTTGTAAAGCATGATTGGCAAATGGAACATGATTTCTCTAGGAAGAGGTTTTTATGAGTTTTCATTCTCTTTGGTGGATGACATGAGAAGTGTATGCTCAATAGGTTCTTGGAACCTCAAGCCAAGTTTCCTAAGGCCTCTCTTATGGTCTCCAGACTTTAATCCTAGTTTGTAGAAGCTTTCTCACACTCAATGTTGGATTAAAATTCATGGTTTTCCTCAAGAGTATTGGAGTCCAAGGATCATCTTTTCCATAACAGGAGGCATAGGTACACCTACCTCTCTTGATGATGTAACAAACAATAGGACTTTTGGACACTTTGCCAAAGTCATAGTAGATATCAACTTGAATGCTAAGCTTCCTGACCAAATATTGGTGGAAGGAGAGGGTTTTTCTTTCTTTGTAATATTAGAATATGATAATCTTCATGAGTTTTGCAATGGATGTCAATTTATTGGTCATATGATTTCTAACTATAGAAGATCCAACAAAAAAATGTAGCATAGGAAGTTCCCAAATCTTTGGCTAAGAAAAATCATCCACCAGAAAAGGAGCCTTCTTCGGAGAAGGAGAATGACTTGGTTATTAATTTGGAATTAGACAATATGGACCATAATCTTGACAATCTGGAAAGGGTGATGCTATCACCAAACCATGATCTTATTGTTGATGCCTCTAATGATGAGGAGTTAGCTGATAAAAGAGTGGGTGACACTTTTTCATAAGTTCCTACTCATAGAGTTGAGGACTCTAGAACTGAAAATCTAATAGTCCAACCTAATGATAAAGTTGAAAACCAAACAGTTGTCAAAGATATGAGAATTGTAGGAAGACTATGGGCTAGTGAGGAATCAGAGGAACCAATGATGGATGAGGATTCTTTTACAACAATTCATTCCAAGTCTCAAAAAACGAGAATGAGAAAGAAGAACACTACTCAGAGGATTCATTTTACCCGTAGGGGTGGTTATCTAAACATATCCCAATAAAAGTCCTCTATTAGAATTGTAGAGGTCTGGGAAACCTCAAAACAAGGTTGGTGTTGAAGAATTTGTGTTTAGCCGATAAGCCAGATTTGGTATTTATTTATGAACCTATGATCTCTTTGGGGCTGTGACTCAATTGTTTTGGTCTGATTTGCATCTCAATCTATTTTCTACTAATGATAGAGGTCATTTGCAGCTTAATATATGGGGTTTGTGCAACAAGAATTTAACCCCTTATGTCTTAGCTTCTTCTAGTCAGTTTATAGGTATCTCTTTACAAACTGAGAATAATATTGTTAATCTTTATGTGGTGTATGCCCATAATCACTATATTCAAAGAAGAGTTCTTCGTTCTAAGATCAAAGTTGTTATGAGGGCTAATGATCGTCCCTAGAGCTGCATAGGTGATTTCAATGTGGTCTTGGGGTCTAATGAGTGCAAAGGAACTATACTTCCCAATAAAATCCTTTGGAGGATTTCCTCTCTTTCTTAGAGGATGCTAACTTAATTCATTTAGTGACTAGAGGAGCTAAAATCACTTGGTCTAACAAAAGAAGAGGCTTAACTCTCACAGAAAAAAGGCTTAATAGAAGCATATGCAATGAGGAGTAGCTCTCAACTTGGCAAAAAGGTTCTTGTTGCACTCTTCCTAGAATTTCTTCAAACCATCATCCTCTCCTCATTTTAAAAATTAATCGATATTAATTTAGGCTAAACCATAGTTGAGTGTTAGTCTTGTTTTGTGATTTCCTATTTTATAGTAAAGTTTCGTGATTTTTTGTGACGAAACGTTTTTGAGCTGTTATCGGGCCCAAATTCGCCCGAATTCGGCTCAATCACGTGTTTTTGAGTTCTGTAATTCGGGATTGAATTCCAATTGTGCCATTGGCTTCAAAATATTATTTAGAGTCAAGATAGACATCAATTTCGTCCATAACGCATTTCTAAATATTTTTCACTCTGAATTATGTGTTTCGAAGTTCTAACTGTAAACCAAAATCAGGAGATTTTTAATATCCGACTGAGTATTAGTCGACAATACTCGGGCATGGTTTAATCATGAATGTTTTCTGATAAGGTCACATCACTTTCATGTAAGAGGTTTGTTTATTAAACAAGCAAAACTACATATCCTCTTATACAAAATCCCTTAAGTCACTCACTTATCTCTTACATAAACTACTTTTTGAAAACCCTTTGACTTTTCCGTCCTTAAATCAGATTTGTTTCTCTTTAAGGATCCAAATACTAACTAAGAGAATATCTTTGACATTTTTACATTCTCTCTTCACTTTTGCATTTTCTAAAGAACTCTCAAGGTAGTTCTACATAGTTCTTCATTTTGATTTCTTCATCTCTTAAGATCTAACAATTAGATGTTTATGAAATTAGATGTTTAGTGACCTTTATTTATTTACTCCCTTTCGGGTTCATTTTATTTAACAAACCAAACTTCTTCCTTAAGGAAGGTTGGTATTAAAGAATAAATAAAATGCGGAAAGTAAATAACAATAAATAAAAGTTAGTAAGTTAGTTTCATCACTTTTGTATATTAAAAGGTGTTTTCAACAAATAAATTTATTAATAACACTTTACTATTTTACAATTTACACCTCTTTCAAGATTCAATTGTAGTATAGTATAGGGTTATGTCGAACCACAAGGAATTGCCTAATAAAATAAATCGAATGAATCATATGAATATGTCAAAGCACAAATAATGGGTTAAACATATTTTAATGGTTTTTGGTTTGATTTGTACATAAACAAATAAACAAGAAAAATAAACTACATATTCACAAATTCTTGAGGAGACAAGATCATTTTGAATAAAGAAAATATTTCTCAACTTCTTATGAGTTTGAACTACTTAGACAAGTTCTTATGTTTTACTTTGATTAACTCCAAACACCAAGGTCTGAAATCCTCCTTTTAGTGTATGTCCTAAAATGGTAGAATGATAATCACTTATATTTATTACTAAACAATACCACGTCCACAAGAGACTAGGTTGTCACACACTAAAAACTCTAATATTGAAGTAGTAATAAATATAAGATCTTAAGAAAAGTATGCTTAACTTGGCAAATAAACTAAGTAGTACAACTACTTCTTAGTTTATTTGTTAAGTGTTTGAGACAAGTAATTTTATTGACTTGAAATAACTTTGTAGGTGATCAATCTAAAAAGAGCATTACGTAATTCTCAAACAAATAAAATTAACCAAAGCACCAACTTGAATGATTAAAATCCAAACTTTTGTAAATTAAGAAGAAGTAGAAATTACATAACCTTGTTCAAAAGAAAATGTTTAGGAGCATAGAGCATGAGCCATCCATCCAAGGATTGAATTCTTTAGGTTCCAAATGAGTTTACAAAATGGATTTTTGCATCTCATTTTCCTTCTCCTTTCTCCTCTTGAATTATATGAAAAACTACTCTAAAACTAGCCTAAAAACTACCTAAAATGAAAGGAAAAGAAGAGGAATCAACTAGGAAGAATTTAGAATGAATTTACAAATAAAAATTTCGTGCCTTTTTATAGGCCAAGGTGATGGATGCTTAGTTGCCCTGTTTGGCAGCTAAGCTGCTCACCATTGGTCCCTATGAAGAGCCACTTTGGCCCCTACTTGACCCCTATGGTAAGCTAGGTTACATGCATGGAGACACCTCCTCCTTCTTGTCATAGTCTTATGTCATCCATGAGGTTATGTTCTTGGCCTTTAAGCAAAGAAAAAGTAAGATGTTCATGAGTTGACCTAGAAATCACTTTTCTGGTGTGCCGGCCGCTTAGCACACCTGGTTTCCCGCTAAGTTGCATGTTTCAGCAGCTTAGCTGACCTAGTTCCTCGCTCAGCTGCCTGTTTCAGCAACTTAGCTGACTGATTCCACGCTAAGTTGCCTGTTTCAGCAGCTTAGCTGACCTAGCCTAGTGCTTGGTGCTGGCTGACCTGGCCTAGTGCTTGGCTTGGCTGGAAAGCTTTGTGCTTGACTTCTTCATGGTGAAGCAACCTTTTTTCCTTTGGTTTGTTACTTGATTTTTGTTAGTTGTTTGGCACTTTTGGGCTGTTTTCTTTAAGTTAAAGTAAGCATTTGATTTTTGCAAGTTGTTTGGCCTATCTTAACATAGGTTTCTTCAAGACGAAGTAAGCTACCTTTCTTCAAGGATAAGTAACCAAATTAAGCACATAGCATGTCATGCTTTAACTTGATTACTTTTAGCAATTCATTTTGAGCTTTTGTCTTGAATTTTGGCTTGAATTCTTATCCATCTTTGAATTTATTCTTTAATATTCAATTTCCTACAAAACGCAAAGAAAACTTGGACAAGAATTAATAAAGAACCAATTTATTTAATCATGCAAAATTCACCTAAAAAGTGTTAATTTAAGTTGGTTTTCTACAATTTGCATAGGATAAGTGCCATAAAATGATGGTGAAAAGTATATACTTTTAGCACTTATCATACAACAATATGGTAGATTTAATGGCATGGAGGGTTACACATGAACCAATCAAACATGGAATGATCAAATGACACAGGAACATTCTATATAAGCAAAATTAAACCACAATAGGAACAATTTAAGTTCAAATGACATGCATATCAAGTCATAAAGTTGTAGCAATAGTATATAGTTAGAGTTACAATCCAGAAAGCAAAGCGAAAATATGTCTCAAAATTACAAAGCATTATAAATCCTAAAAATTAGCCATATAGAAGGACTAAACCTAGGGCAACCTAAGATCTATGTCCTTCTAATCAAGGGATGCGGAGGAGGACCTCTATCATCAGATATAGTCAGACTACTATCACCCCGGATGAGGAATCTCAGCTTCTCAAACTCTACACAAAACCTTGCATTTTGTGCCTCAACAGTGTTCTGGACAAAGCTCCTCATAGCCTGATAGTGGTTATCGATGTAAGCAACTTGACGCTCCTCAAATTGTTCCAAATCAGTATGGTAGGAGTCCTTCGAAGACTGATAGTGTAAATCCATCCTATTGTTCAACGTTTGCTCCATGGCATCCAACTTAGCTAATTCAAAGGATGATTATTGCTGTGCAGTTCCAAATGGCTCCCCCTGAGTCTACGCATTAGGTTGATTTGTACCAGCCTGATCCTCGTCAATAGATAGCTCCAAATCCACTGTAGTAAAATCTTCCTGGTATTAACAAGTACTTTCATACTTGTAGATACCCATCTTGTGGATAAGGCTTTCACCAACAAGGTGATCTTTGTCAGAAGTCTCTGTGACGATGGTGTTAGATACGTCAATATGCAGATAGTCAATAATTCTCGATATAAAGATACTGTAGGGAAGCAATTTAGATTGCGATGTAGAGACATTAGACATGACCTTCAAATTTTCTTCAGACCAATTAACCATTATATTTTCCTTCACAACATACATAAATTTCATATCGTTAACAATAGGTTGTGCGTGGTTAGTGTTCCTCTGAATCAAGATGTACGCAATCAAATAGTGAAGCAATCTATTCTCTACCGAGAAAGAACCAGCTTTAGTCAGTTCTCCCTGGACATATAGATGGGGACTTCTCAAACATGATTTATATACCTCAGTAGCATTGAAATCAACAAGCCATTCACAATCACCTAGGGAAACACCAGTAGTGGATAAGCCACCCGCATTCATAAAAATGCTACTATCCATCTGAAACAGATTTCCCGAAATCATAGACCAATATATACCATCCTTATAACGGAAGTTAGCATAAAATTCCTTAATCAAAGGGGATACATATTACCCGTTAATTCCAAAAAAATTACAGCAGTCTGAGCCTGCATACCTTGCGGAAATTCGAAATTCTGTTCCTCCATCCAGGTAAGATCAACATACCTTATGTAGGTGGGTTTCCTTCCTAAAAATTTGGACAACCGGGTCTCCTGAAGTATGAGTGAGTAGTAGAGATCTCCTCGGTCGTTCCTCATGTTCAGATTTGAAGATGAAGCATTAGGAGGCCTATGAGTGCGGTGAGCAGTTGTCTTGAACCTCTTCGAACATCCTCTTTCCATTGATGATTAAAATTGTGAGTAATGAGAGGAGAAGGAGGATAAGGGAGGGAACCTGATGTGAACCTCTTGGGTAAAAGGCTCTTGAAATGATCTATCTTGGTTGGTGTATGGCCTAGGCTCACGGTTGAGTTAAACCTTTGAGATATGCTGCGGAAATAACTTGTGTTTGGATAAAAGAAGATGAAAAGATATGAGGTGAGGCGCCACAAACAATTCAGTTGTTTGATAAGCCAAGTGATACTCGCCACAAGAACTTGGTTCTTGATAGGAACTTCTAATCTTGGTTCAGCCAATAAGGTTTGGAGAATACTCTCACAAGGATATAATCCTCTTTGATTCACAAAGGAATACAATTTAGTTTTTGACTCAATGTGTTTATTTCATAACAATAAGCATTACATATATAGGCAAGCCTCTAAGGCTCCCTCGGTTGGAAAAATAAAGTGCATGCCTTGCACGCTTACATTGGATACTCTAAAAGCAATGAATCTAATCCTAATCTAGACTATATTGGAGTAGTAAAAGAAATGGCACATGTGCCTTATTACAATTGAAAACAAACTTAATGACTTGGCCAATTGAACTTCAATGCCACGGTTGGATGGATGAGCATGGGATTCCCTTCCACCTTAAGTGCATGGCTCCATCATTAAGTAAAATGGTTAAGAGACTTGAAGACTCCTTAATGCTCACGAGCAAGCCTTGATGAGCTTCATAGGATTCTTCTAATTTTGGCACATGGAAAATGTTGGATTTATGCCTTGTTAATGCTCCTCGGTTCCACTTGACATTGGCATAGGATTCCTTTGTCAAGGAATGAATTTCCCACGGCTAAGTGTTGCTGAANAGCTAAGTTTTTCTGAAGAGCACACTAAATAACATAGGATTCCGTTGGGATGAGTTGGTAGGCTACCAACGGCTAAGTTGTGTGCATAAAGCACCTTTAATGCACCATTAAAGTCTCAAACGGCCATATGCAATTTCCACACGAGCACCTTTGCTCCAACGGCCTTAGAATTGACTTAGGATGCTTCAGAATGAATTATGCTCAGGTGGTTTTAGCTCCAACTGTCCAGACATAGCCTTTAAGCTCCACAAATGCTCCTTTAAGCCTCTCCACGGTCACCTTGAAGATTCCCTCGAGCAAATGCCTTCCAACGGTCATATTAGACTCTATTTACCTG
>NC_032018.1:8347230-8347903 GCF_001865875.1 Lupinus angustifolius
TAGGCTTGTCTTAACTACTCACGAGTCAAATTTTATTCTGGTCAATTTTTACGGGCAGATTTATTACAAACATGCTTAAATTAATTAAACTAAGTGTTGGACAAAATTTGGCCCACACATTTATTATAAAAATTAAAATGACTCAATACTTCTTAAATTGGCTAGGCCTGACTCGGTCAGGCTACGCCCAGTGCCTCATGCAGCATGCTAGGCGTATACGCCTCGATCAGATTTCCTGGCCAGACCAATTTTGGCCCAGCACCTGGTGCATCACTGGGTGCACCAAAGTCCCCAACTCGGTCAGGGTTGTCTCGGTCAGGAATTGAGCCTGATGCGTCTGGCTCCGTGCCAGGGCCATTTTTGGCGCCTTGCCCAGACCCGTGGCCTGAGTCCTGTGCATGGCCTGGTCCAGCCTTGGCTCGGTCAGAGCTATGGACCAAGATGCTAGTGAGCATCTTTATGCCCCTTTGGGCTATTTTTGGCTCACCATCATGGGTCAACATTATGAGTTGTCCAAGGGCATTTTGAGCCCTTTTTGCTCGGCCCTAGTCATAGGACCACTTATGCCTTCAAGACCACCAAGATCAAGATTAGGCTCTTTGAGGATCATATCATCCCCCCTTCTTGAAGATATTTCGACCTCGAAATTGTATCTTCTTCACCTACATCAAAA
>NC_032018.1:8348003-8350636 GCF_001865875.1 Lupinus angustifolius
ATATCATTATTAGATAAATACTCCCCTTGTTTTCGGATGTTTGTTGATTTGGCATGATCTTTAGTAAATTCTACTTGATTGACTAAGCCATCCATGATTCCAATATCAAGACAAGTTATCATTGTCTTTGGCTCCCATCCGTCATCAACTCCCTTAATGATTCCAAGCTCCTGAAAAATTCTAGAAACATTTTTTGGTAAAACAAAGTTAGTTGTGAAAACAAATAGATGTATACTGGGTTGTTTGGTTAGAACAACTCTTTGATCTTGCACTTTATCCATAAGGTATAGTGGTTTTTTTTCCTTTTGCTTCTTTTCACTCTCTTTTGTTTTCTCTCTTTTTCTTCTTTTTTTTCTAGAGCAATTTTTCTTTTCAAGATTCGTTTGTCCTCTAACACTTGTTCAGGTGTTAATGGGGAAAGTATCACCCTCTTTTTGTTGTGCATCAATGTGTACTTGTTGGTTCTTCCATCATGTGTTGCTTTCTTGTCATATTGCCATGGACGTCCTAGTAACAAATGACTAGCCTCCATATCCACCACATCACATAGAACCGAATCCTCATAGTTCCCAATAGTGAATGGAACTTCCACTTGTTTGTCAACAAGCATTTCTCCTTCCTCACTCAACCATTGTAGATGGTAGGGTGTGGGATGTGTCTTAGTCTCAAGGTTTAGTTTTGATACTAGCCTTGTACTAGCCACATTTGTGCAACTTCCACTATTAATTATCAAACAACAAACCTTACCACCAACTAGACATCTTGTATGGAAGATGTTTCCTCTTTGGTCAGCTTCTTGGTCTTTGATTTGGCTCCCTAGTAGCCTCCTCACCACAAGCAAGTCTCCTTCAGGAACTTTAGCATCTCCCTCCTCATGACTATCCTCTTCATCACTTGAAGCCTCAGATTGAGATTATATCTCCATTAGTCATGATCATTGTCTTCCTTGTAGGGCATTGAGAAGCAATGTGTCCAAGGCCTAAGCACTTAAAACACTTGACATCTCTACTCCTTTGACTTAGAACCACAACCAGTTTACCTTGGTTTTTAGTCACGACTCCCTTAGTGCTAGGTGTAGCTTCCTTCATTGGACTCTCCTTCTTGAGTTTGTCCACCCATCTTGATGATTGATACTTGGAACTATAACTATAGGAGAATTTAGACTTTTTTCGCCTTAGTTGCTCCTCTACCTTCATTTCTTGTTGCACGAGATCATCCAATTCAACATAGTTTTGTAATTCAACAATGTCTTGGATGTCTTGATTCAATCCATGTAGAAACCTTGCCATAGTGGCTTCTCGGTCTTCATGGAAATTGGACCTCAATAGGGCTAATTCCATCTCCTTGAAATACATCAACACTTTTAGACCCTTGTGTGAGCCTTTGTAGTTTGTTATGAATATCCCTTTGATAGGAGTTAGGAACAAACTGTCTCCTCGTGATCAACTTCATTTCTTCCCATGAGTCAATTGGTTCAGCACCAATTCTCCTCCTTTCTCTTTGAAGCTGATCCCACCAAACCATGGCATATTCCTTGAACTCCAAGGATGCCACATTCACCTTCTTCTCCTCATTGTAAGAATTGCAATCAAACACTTGTTCAATCTTCACCTCCCACTCAAGGTAAGCTTCCAGATCATTTTTGCCAATAAAGGTTGGAACCTTTATCTTGATTCCTTCTACTTTGTTGTCTTCTCTTCTCCTCCCTCTCCTTGCTTCCCTCCTTTGCCTGCTCCTATCCGAGTCACTTGAGCTCCAATGGCCTCGGTTGTTAAGCCTTCTATCATATTCCAACTTCATTTGCTCCATTTGCCTTTGGAGTGTTTGAAATTGTGTTGTGATCATGGGGGGTAGGGTTGCTATCCTTGGGGACAATGCAGAACTATCACTTTCGTGATTGGACATTTCACTCAAACTCACGTGTATCACTCACTTTTTGTTTGTGGAAAATGTAGGAATTTGTGTATCACTCAACACTCTATCCTCCACGACCTTCTTAAGTAAACCAAGTTTTGAACCAAGAAGTTTGTGAAAGAAAATCACTCCAACTTCTCAAAATTGGAACGTTGTGACTTGAGTTACACCTCAAAAAAAAAAGAATTGAACAATTTTTTAGAGACTCTTTTCGGATTCTTTGAACTTTTTGAAGAATCACTTTTGACACTTTTGATTTTTTGGACTTTTGACACTTTTTGATTTTGATTTTGGACTTTGACTCTTTTTTTTGACACTTTTTGATTTTGATTTTGGACTTTTAAAGAAAAGATAAAGCAAGATAAAGTAAGATAGTTATACTCACGGTCAAAAGAAGATTAGTGAACACTAAGAAAGAGACTAGCTCTGATGCCACTTGATGTGAACCTCTTGGGAAAAGGCTCTTGAAACGATCTATCTTGGTTGGTGTATGGCCTAGGCTCACGGTTGAGTTAAGCCATTGAGATATGCAGCGGAAATAACTTGTGTTTTGGATAAAAGAAGATGGAAAAGAGATGAGGTGAGGCGCCACAAACAATTCAGTTGTTTGATAAGCCAAGTGATGCTCGCCAAAAGAACTTGGTTCTTGATAAGAACTTCTAATCTTGGTTCAGCTAAGAAGGTTTGGAGAATACTCTCACAAGGATATAATCATCTTT
>NC_032018.1:8350736-8364960 GCF_001865875.1 Lupinus angustifolius
TAGACAAAGTTAGAATAAGTTTGGTTCACGAAAATATTAAGTTGGTCCAAGCATTAAAGTGTCGGTTACACTTTTAGGCTTGTCTTAACTACTCACGAGTCAAATTTTATTCTCGTCAATTTTTTATGGGAAGATTTATTACAAACATGCTTAAATTAATTAAACTAAGTGTTGGACAAAAGTTAACTCACACATTTATTATAAAAATTAAAATGACTCAATACTTATTAAATTGGCTAGGCCTGACTTGGTCAGGCTACGCCAAGTGTCTGATGCAGCATGCTAAGCGCATGCGCCTCGGTCAGATTTCCTGGCTAGGCCAGTTTGGCCCAGCGCCTGGTGCATCACTGGGTGCACCAAAGTCCCCAACCTGGTCAGGGTTGTCTCGGTCAGGAATTGAGCCTGATGCGTCTGGCTCCGTGCCAGGGCCATTTTTGGCGCCTTGCCTAGACCCGTGGCCTGAGTCCTACGCATGGCCTGGTCCAACCTTGGCTCGGTTAGAGCCATGGACCAAGATGCTAGTGAGCATCTTTACACCCCCTTGGGCTATTTTTGGCTCACGATCATGGGTCAACATTATGAGTTGTTCAAGGGCATTTTGAGCCCTTTTTGCCTGAGCCCTAGCCATAGGACCACTTATGCCTTCAAGACCACCAAGATCAAAATTAGGCTCTTTGAGGATCATATCAGAACCTAGAGCTTAGCGTTTTGGAAATGGGAATGTGGTTTCTTTGGAAATAGAGAAACGAATTAGATGAATTGAGGTGCACAAATGGGTAAAGGTGAGGTTTAAAACTTCTATTAAGCTAAGATTTCGAATTTGCAGCTTGCATTTGAAATTTTCAGAGAAAAGGAGGAAGAGAATGTTTGAAAAAGTGACAAAAACGCTTCTGATTCTAATAAATATGATATCGTTAATCGATTAAGTGTTGCATTTAATCGATTAATCGGTGAAAAATTCCAAGTTTTCAGAAAAGTGAGCCCATGTAATCGATTAAAATAAATTATCGATTAAATTTAGTGAAAATTGAAATGTTTGGTACTAGAACTCATTTTAATCGATTAAGGAGGATAGTTAATTGATTATATGGCTTCAAATTTGCAGAATCAATAGGTTTTTGGGTTTTAAAAGCATGCAAATATTTCTAACTTTTATCAAGCAATTTTTACTCAATCACATATACATTTTCAGCTTGTCACACAAGATCATGAGTCATAATAGGAATATAATGCATTCATAACAAGTATACATTTTGAAGCATAGAGGACATTAATCATGCAAAGCATATAATAACATTTTTAGATAATTTTAATCAAGATAATTTTCATCAAGAATTCAAAGTTCTCTTCGAAGAACATAAAAGGTATCTCGTGAGAGTGGCTTGGTGAAAATATCAGGCAATTGCTTAGATGTTTCAACAAATTCAAGCACACAATAGCCTTTTTGTACATGGTCACGCAAGAAATGATGTCTAATTTCAATATGCTTGGTTCTAGAATGCAAAACGGGATTCTTGGATAGGTTTATGGCACTTGTATTATCACATTTTATAGGAATCTTTTCTAGGTTAAGTCCAAAGTCCTTAAGTTGCTGCTTTATCCAAAGGATTTGAGCGCAACACACACCGGCGACAATGTATTCCGCTTTGGCGTTGGACAAAGTAACACATGCTTGCTTTTTACTGTGCAATGAAACTAAGGAACTACCAAGTAAATGACAAGTCTCACTAGTGCTTTTCGGATCCAACTTACATCCTGTAAAATCGGAATCGAAATACCCTACAAAGGGTAATGAGGCATCCCTAGGATACCACAATCCCATATTAGTTCTTCCTTTTAAATATTTCATAATTCGTTTTACAGCAGTATAATGTGAATCTGTAGGCAAAGGTTGACATCTAGCACACATACAAACACTAAATATAATATCAGGGCGACTCGCAGTTAAATATAATAATCAGCCGATAATCCCACGATATTTGATTACCTTGATTACTTTTCCCTTTTCATCTTTATCTAGATAGCATGCGGACGCCATAGGTGTTGAAGCCTCTTTACACTTTTCCATATCGAACTTCTTTAGTAACTCTTTGCAATATTTCGATTGATGAATGAAGATGTCACTTTCCATTTGTTTTATTTGAAGTCCAAGAAAGAAGGTCAACTCACCCATCATTGACATCTCAAATTCACCCTGCATCAACTCAGAAAATTATTTATCGCATAGTTGGCTGATACTCAAGAGGTTGTGTTCCAGACCTTCAACATATAACACAGTTTCGATCACGGCCTGATTTGAGTTGCCAATTGTTCTCGTGCCAAGTATCTTCCCTTTGTTATTGTATCCATAAGTGACAAAACCTTTTCTTGCAAGGATAGATCTAGGAATTTTGATCTATCACCCGTCATATGTCTCGAGCATCCACTATCAAGATACCAATGATGTCCATGTGCTTGAAGATATACCTGCAAAACATAGATCACTTGCCTTTTCAGGTACCCAAGTTATGTTGGGTCCTTTTCTGTTAGTAACAAGGGATTCATCTCCCTTTTTCATCCATACATATACACCACTAGGTATACCATATTTTCTAATATAACAGGAGTAGGAAGTGTGGTCATGAGTGCCACAATAAAAGCATGTAGGAACCTTTTTATTAAAAGTTTTCTTATTGGACTGATTAATAGGTCTCTTTTATGGTGTTCTCCTATGCATAGGGGGAATATATCCTAGCTCGATATGGTCACCAACATTTCTGGTTTTACTAAGCATAGTGTCTAACATGTTTTGACTCTCTGTGAGTTTTGCTAGTTTTTCATTTAATCTCAAATTTTATTTTTTCAAATCATCGCAAGAATCACAGATAGTTGGTTGACATAAATTATTATCAGAGCAATTCCATGCATTACAAGAATAGATCAGATCTAATGTTTCATTTTCCAATTTTAGTTCATCTAATTCTTTTTGTAATGAAACTATTTTTTGTTCATTTAGCAGGATACAATTCTAACTAATCCTAACTAATTTCTGTAACTCATCATGCAACTCGACATACGCATTATACAATTCCTCATAAGGATGAGAATCATCAGATGAAGTAGATGAGGTGTCAAAATATATCTCGCTATCTGAGGTATTGGATCATCTGTTCTCGTCATTAAGCATAGCTTTGTTGTCTCCTCTTCATCTGAGGTATTGGATGTCATGTCCTCCTCTGGTACATCCCATACTATGTAAGCCTTCTTCGATTTGAAGTCCTGATGAGTGTCTTATCTGAATCAACCTTTTTGAGATAAGTAGGACATTGGAACCTCATATGTCCTGGCTTACCAAATTCATGTCAAGTGAAGTGCTCTTTACTCTTGCCTTTTCTGGTCGACTGTCGCGCTTCTTTCTTCTGGAAACATTTGAAGCCTCCTTTCTTTAGAAATTTCCCGAATTTGCGTATGAGAAGGCTCAAAGTTTCTTCGTCTACATCTGAATAAGATTCATCTTCTTCTCTCCCTTCTAAGGATTGAGATGTTGTTGCCTTGAGAGATATACTTTTCTTTTTGCGATCTAATTCTTCATGCATAGTCAGGCGTCCAAGCTCCATTTCGTGCTCTTGATGTTTTCCGAATAGTGTCGCCAAAGACATGGAGATAAGATCCTTTGATTACATAATAGCTGTTACTTTTGGTTGCCATCTCTTGTAAAGACAACATAAAACTTTTTTAGTAAGCTCTCACTTGTTAAACAATTTATCCAAAGCAACTAAATGGTTAACTATATGAGTAAAACGTTTTTGCATGTCACTAATGGATTCATTTGGTAACATACGAAATAACTCATATTCATGTGTCAGGGCATTCAGCCTGGCACGCTTGACTTTGCTAGTGTCTTCGTGAGTCACTTGTAAAGTGTCTCACATTTCTTTACCACTTTGGCACTGTGAAACCCGAAAGAACTCATCATAGGATATGGCCGATGTGATGATATTTTTGGCACGTAGGTTATAGTGAACCTTTTTGTGTTCATCATCGGTTCATAGACTTTTCAGTTTATCTTTCGGTTCATCATCCACTAAACGTTGTGGAACGAAGGCCCCGTTGAATAAGGATTCCCAAATATCTGAGTGGATGGCCTCTATAAAGATTTTCATGCGAACTTTCCATTAGGCATATCCTTCGCCACTAAAGACGAGAGAGTGGTTAATGGATGCGCCATCACTGCCAAAGGTTTTGGTGGAACACATTTAATTTCCCTAACGAGTCATGCGGATACGATTGAGCTAGCATGATGTACTAGCTCTGATACAACTTGTTAGGTATCATTGATAGAATACACCTAGAAGGGGGGTTCAATAGGTATCACGGCTCCCACTTATCGCTATTTGCACCAAAACCCTATTCTGGAAACTTGCCCAGTTAATCGATTAAAGCTATGACATAATCGATTAAGTCACACAAAATTAGCGGTTGCTGACTAGCTCAATTACACAGCCAATTACAGATTATACAGAAATGATTTAGCAGATATATTTGAACACAAATGATCTTTATTTGGAAGTAATACTATATTCAAAATATCAGCTACAATGGGCAATTAAAACATATTGAAAACAGTAAAGAGATAAGGAAAAAAACAACCTATAATAAGGTTTTTATACTGGTTCGTTTTGCGGTCCATTGCAAAACTACATCCAGTCCTCCCCTCTAATCCGGGATATTTTTCTTCACTAAAATTGAAACCAATGTGTCTTATAAACACACTTCCAATTACAAGACTTTGAACGCTCCCTTCTTGAGTTCCCAGAACCTCTACCTTGGTTTGACCTTACCCATTCACCTAGGAAAACCTTTCCTACGATCCAGCCCCAGCCAAGAGTATGCTCTAAACTCAAGACCTCCAAGTCTCGGTGAAGACTCTCTGATCTCTTTGGTGGTACGACACTAAGAGACAACTTTCCTTGTTACACAAACAACACAAAAAACAGAGTAATGTGAAGCACTAAAATAGCTCAAATATTACAAGAAAGAACAAGCTATAAACCCTATACAAATCTCACAATTACTATGTACATGTATAAGATCAAAATCATGAAGAACATGTAATTTCTACCCTTAACAAATCTCTAAACACTAATGAACGCAAGAACAAGATAGGATGATGAACATATTTTATAATATGCAATGGATAACATGTTAATCCTAAGCATAAAACTATCTCACTCTAATCTCACATGCAATTCTCTTAGCCTATATGACATACATTGAACATGAAAGTACACAACCTAGCAATTCTAATATGAATGTATAAATGTATTAAAATGTATATGAAATCTGTTGAAAATACAATTTATATAGAATAGTTATTTTTCACCCAGTTAATCGATTATGTTTCCTATTAATCGATTAACGGGCTGTTAGAGAGTAACTAAAATCTGTTTTTCAGTTATCTGTTGAAACTGTTAAAAAATATTTTCACGTAAATTGATTAAAGCTGCACTTAATCGATTAACTAACATATTTTCAGTTAAGATGTCAATTGGTAAACTACCTATATGTTATGCTTATCAACTATATATGTTTTACCTTTATGTTATGCCTAAAATGCACAAATAATATGTATGATTAATGCATGAACATATAATAAACTAGATGACATGTCTCATGTAAATGATATGATAGTTTTTAGACTTTATGAGATTTGCATCTAGGTTTACCTAAGATAGACTCAATAACTAAGACACATCTAAGACTCTAGTCTAGACATGAAGCTCTTGAATCTTTGGCATGTTGATTTGTTGAGTTGTCCTTAAGCTTTCACTAAGTCCTTTGTCTTCATCAAAACATAGGCAAACTTAAGTGCTTACTTTCATTATGAATATTTTCAACCGTTTAAATGTTCTAATAATCTTCCTAACTCTTTTTATGTTTAAACTCTAAATAGGTACTTTCTTGAACTTAGAAAGTTGTTTTAAAACCATGAACTCTTTGTGTTCATGGGGCTTTTTTTAGTGTTTAAAAAGTTTTTGTATTTTGTTGATTTTAGTTAAAGGTGATGACTTTTAAATCAAAGGAACGTTTAAAAAGTTTTGAACCATGTAAAGTTTGAAACTTTTCACTTGTTTTTGGCTTGAGAAATCGTAGCCTTGAACAAGTGCAAAATAATTGTTTTTCGGATTTAATGCTAGAAATAAATGTTGGTATTTGAACATGGTTAAAGGTGATGATTTGTATATCAAAGGAACGTTTAAGGAGTTTTCTAACCATGTAAAGTTTGGATTTTCCACTTGTTTTTTGCTTGAGAAATCATGGCCTTCGACAAGTTTAGAATAATATATTTTTAATGTTGGTGTTTGAATGTATTTTCAAATGTGATGATTTTGTCATCAAATGAACTTTTAATGTGTTTAATGATAAGTTGAAAAATCAAAACTTTCCTTGGCATTAGGTCTAAATTATGACCTATATGTGTTTAAGAAAAATTTAGTTTCTAACTTTGAATCCAAAATGTTTATGGATGAGTTCTGTGAAAAAGTGTTGTTTTAAACGATTATGAGTCAAAGGTTTGATTAGTAAATGATATTCTTTGACTTCCAAGTTCAAGTAATGATTTGGGATAAAAGTTGACTTGTAAAAATCTTGACTTTATGAACTTAAAGTGTTATGAGGTATTGGATGGTAGACTAGTTATAGTATGAACATTGTTAAGATAAGCTTACTTTAAAGTGGTAAGTTTAACTTACGAAATTTTGATTTAAAAGGTTGTTCAACTATGAGATCAACATTATCAAGAATGTGTTAAAATGACCATCAGAAACTATTGTACAAAATATGGAATCTACTTAAGATGACTTGCTTTAAAGTGATAAGATCAACTTGGGAGATATTGATTTAAAAAGAGTGGACTTTAATTAAGAAACTTATCTTAAAATGGTGAAGTATGGCTTAAAAAGTCTCCATGAAAATATAAATCTATGCGGTGATAAAAGTGTAAACTTTATTAAAAACTTACCTTGAAAACGTTGGAAATTGGGAACAAGACTTTTGAGGATAAAGGATGATTCAAAAATATGAATCTTGGACCGGATGGATGAAAGTGATTGAGTTTATAAATGAGTTGAACAATGTCTTTACGTTAGGGTTATTATGTAAAAATCTAACTCACAAATCACTAAATTATTTTCGTGTGTTTAGTTTCGAAGCTTTCGAAGTAGGACAACCAACTCACTCACACGTAAAGGAAATCAAGCACACGGCAATCTAAGGTGAGGGAGAATACATCGTGACATAGTGGTGTTCGAATATTACACCCGGATCTTCTAAACTATCTCAAAAGTTTGGAGTTATATTTGCATATTACGAAAACCCTTACTTAATCAAATATTTGCGTTCCTGGATTAAGTATGGATACTTTCTTAAGTTGTATGCTTAGGATAGTTTAAAATATCAAGTAATATGATAGTTAACCATAAAGGAACACCACTCGAGAAATTATAACGCGTAGGGATCGAAAACAGCAGAGGTATTCGACCCGGTGGCGCAAAAGGGCGAGGGAGTGGTCCTGGCCTCTGGACCACCCTCGCTTGGGACAGCCAGCTTCGCCTGGGCGAGGGCTAGGCAGCAAGTTTGGCTTATTCTGGGTAGTTTTGGGCGCCCGGGCGAGGACTATACATGGATTTCGACCAATTTTTGATGGATTTGTCGCTTGAGCGATAGTCCCTCGCTTGGGCGAGTGCTAGATAGAGAATTGAGTCTATTTTGATGGATTTGTGGCTTGAATGATAGTCTTAATTAAAGTCCACACTTTTTAAATCAATATCACCCAAGTTGATCTTACAATAATTTTGACTATTTTTGATTGATTGATTGCTTAGGCAATAGCCCTAGCTTAGGTGTGAAGTGGATTTAATACTTGGGAGAGATCGTGGCTCAACTAATGAGCTTGGTACCCGAAACCAACAAACTTATACAAATACCTTTTTTCTTGCAATCACTATTAATGAGAGGGATGCCTAGAAAGTGTTTGATACAACACCGTCCTGAAATGGACAGTTCTTTTAGAACAAATCGATCATATATCCTTGTGAGGAATAGTTTGATGCATTCAAATCGGCTTGTTATGGGACCTATACTCTCGGTTATTTCCGAATAGTTTATTGGGAGGATATTGGTGTAAGGATGGATGAAATAAACATAGCATTCATACATTGAGCTCGTGGATATTGATCCTCATGGTTTTAGTTATAACATCATTCATCATTTGCATTTATGTATGTGATATATATTGTGTATATTATACATGTCTGCCTGAATGTAATATTCTGTGTAATTCCATATCGTCAATGAGTAATATTCATTAGATGTCTTACTCCCTTTTCTTTATGTTTGTCTTCGGTTTGTGTTCTTGTTCAGATGGACCGCTCTGTGAGGATTCAAGGTTACCACTTCTTGATGTTCCAAGATGGGGCATGGAGAATTGAGGGAGATTGATACACCTACATAGGCCCTTGTGCCTTAGAGTTGGAGATGGTATGTGACGGCTCTACGAGGCGTTTTCCATCCCATCATGTGGAACTGAAGGCTTCCATCACCTTGTCTCACTAGAGGCCGGCATCTGCAGTGTCATCGACTCAGTCTGTGTCTCCTCACATACCAGATGTTGTAGGGCCATCCAGGACGCGACAGAGTTGGGACGATGTGATCAGTTCCCCACCATGGAGGAAAGCCGCTCGGCGGACCATGCTAGAACCCCAGGCGGATGCAAGAGCGGTGACTAGGTCGTAGCATTTGTCTTATGACCCAGGGGAGGAGATGGAGGTTGAGGAGGAGCCAGAAGCTAAAGAGGATGATTGTGTGGAGTTAATCTGCATTGAGGACTCCATTGAGGTAGTAAACCTCTCCTCCGACTCCAAGATGGAGGAGGATCCGGGCGAGTGTTCTAGCGCACCCGTGGACACTAGAGCTAGCCGCTAGGAGCCATTTCCATTTCTATTTTGCTTTTTGAGTAGAGTATTATTGTATGGTACTTTTTGATGTGTTGAATGTCTCAGCCTTTTGTATAGTTTTAGTTTAGGCGAAGATTTCTTTCCGCCTTGTATTTCGTACTAATATTTTCTATTCTTTTAATGAAGTATTATTCGAAGTTATGTTGAGTTATTTTTTGTTACCATTAGGTAACGGATTTTGGTTTTCCATAATGTATGTTACTTGAAGTGATGTTCCGAAAATGAAACTAATATAAGAAAACAAATTTTAGATTACATTATTCAAAAAAAAATTATCCATTTTTTAGCATTATTTTTGGAGTAATTTTCGGGGTGTTATCCTTTTAGTTATCTTCCACCAAATGAAAAAAAGAAAAAAAAAAGGACATAAGGTCACGTGGAACTTTGTAGTGCCACTAAAATGAGTAACACGTGTTGTACTCTTGCACCAAATGATGACTTCAAATTTGTTCCAAGTAGAGAGACCTAATGTTAAGTTTTTAATTATGCCCGTGAAATAAGGAAAAACATGGCATGTTGTATTTCTAGTAGATCTATATTAAATAAAAATGAATAGATAATTTAAATATGAAAATAAAATATATTTTCATATTAGAAGATAAATTATTTCCTCAAACAACTAAAATTATGATATGTATCATATTTTTTAGTTTTTAGCAATATTTTTATAAAAGGTGGTTAAATAAGACATTTCATAATTTTAATTGGTCAGAGGAAATACCTTATCTTTTGATAAGAGAATATACTTTATTCAATCTATTAGGAAGGAAATGACCATATGATGAAAAAAATGTGTTGCTAGTATTTTAGGGTGACCAAATTTCAAAGGTGAAACTTATTTGTGGAGGTATATCATATACGAATCCTAATAAAATAATGATAACTAGTGGATGGATGCACCTGCTTGTTTGCCCATGTTTTTTTCTTAAATAATTTTCAATTGATATATTTAATAGTTTTTATGGATATTTTAATTAAGTACTGTTAAATATATTTTTTGAGTGGTTATTTCATTTTGAGTTCAATTAAATCTACAAGCTACTTTTAAAAGCCAATACATATACAATATCTTCAATATCATTTCTCAATATAAGCTTCTTCTTTTTTTGTTGCAAGGATCTCATACTTTTCTTAGAGAAAAATATGTATACACTATTAATATAAAAGATTTTTATAGTATTACTATATCATTCTTATTTAATTATCATTTACTCTTAAATAAAGTTTTACATTATTAATACATAAATATTACATTGTTTTTATTCACAATCATGGGAGTATTTACCCTTTGTACATGTTTTGTCTGTTTTTTTTTATAAGTTTAGAGAGTAGATCCTGTTGAACAAAATGGATTTTCCCTTAACAAATAGTTATTCCATAAAGAATAAAGTATCCTCTCATGAGATAATTTATCTCTTCCGGACAGTAAAAATATGACATGTATACTATTTTATTTAATTTTAGAAATATTTTTATAAAAAATGATTAAATATAACATGTCATGATTGTAATGACTAAAAGAAATAACTTATTCCTTATAGCACGAGATATTTTATTCTATTTTTCATAGAAGTGATTATGATTAAACCCTTCACATTTTGTTTAAGAAACTCAATACTAATGTATTGGTTTTACATAGTTCAATAAAATTCAAAAAAGGCCAAAGGTTACCACATATTTAATTCAAAAAAGGCATTAGTCATCACCTCTCAAACCATCCAAATGAGGAAGAATAAGTTTCTTTAGGTGGTAGAGTAACTTTGCTGGAACAAGTTGGACAATAATATATATAATTGAATTTTCGGGTGTGCAACATTTAGACCCGTGTCATTTAGATTCTACAAAATTTTATGATAACGACTAATTTTATCTAAGCTAAAGATCGTCTAACACTAAGCACGACATAAGTAGATTATCTTCGAAACAAGAAAATTGGTATTGGTGAATTTGGTCGATTTAACATCCCAAGCTTGCAACAGATCCAATCCTCAACAGACATTCTAGCAGCAAAAGTTTCAACTGTCTCCAATTCTTCCCTAAACAGAAAAGAAAACAATAACAATCAAACCTTAATCCATCGTGTGGAATCGGCTACAAAAAAAGCAAAAACATATTTCCAAATTGCATCAAACACATAAGTCCAAATTTAAACTAATAGTTCAGAAACAACTAAGTAGTATACAAAATTGAACAAAAATTATTATTTATGGAGTATTTCGCCTTATTAAGTATTATTAAACAATATTGAAATTGAAATCTTCAGGGAAAAGAGAAATGTTTTAATGACCCTATAATCATGCAAAAACATTCCCGGATGGCATGTATGGAAAACAAAAATGAGAAGAGTGAATCTAATTTTTATGTTGCAAAAAAACTTTTACATGGGCAAAAAGCTTGTAGAGTTGGTAGATTATAGCTTTTTCACACAGTCCAAAAAGCTTCTATAACAAGTTTATATTTGGTAGATTATAGCTTATTCACTCAGTCCAAAAAGCTTGTAGAGTTGTCTGGTTAACAAAAATAAAGGAAGATTGTCGATTTCGAAAGCGAGTTTATGGACAACAAAATTACATGTTCTGTGAAGTTACTTAACAAGTTTCAGTAAGTTGTAAAGCTAGTTTTGCCGGACAGTTCTAATTCATTAAGCTAGCTTAAAACTTATAAGATTTCAGCTCGCTTTATCGGACTCCCGTAATATAATTCAAGACATTGACAAAGAAGCATATTCAGCAATACAAAGATGAGTTATGGAAACAAGCTAGAGTCACAAATATCACCTTCCACCAGGGTGCCCCACATAAACCACTATGCTGATAAGCCCTCCTGGTATTATAATTCTTTTTGCAGCTTCCAATGCCAGTAATGTAGTTTCTGATCTTGTTATTATTTCTTTGTCACCACCTGGAAGATAACCTAAGTTGAACGCGACAAGCCTAAAAGTATGCAACAGATTAAGATATAGTTCAACCTTAAATGTGCAAAAAATTGCATAAAGTGCAATTCTTCATGGTTAGTGTTTTTTATAACATAGTAAATAGATAAATAGAATCCATGTTCAATATTACAAAACATTTAATCGGATGATAAACCAAGAGCTGTAGCATAAGTTATGAAATCCTTTTAAGTGAATGGTGAAATATGAATGGGTTATATGATCTCAGAGTTTCGGTATCTCTGAGATAAGAATCTGTGATAAATTTAGCTGAAGCCAAGCTACCACAAACCGAATATTTTCAATCATAATTTGATTATACATAACGAAACATCATATGGTGAATTGGGGGAGGGGGAACTCCATTGTAAGTTGCAGATAAATAAAAAAGGAGAGAAGTGAAGGTGAGAGAAGAAGTAACAAAGGAATGGACAAGAGATATCGGGGCCTAATGAAAGCCCTGCGCGACTGTTTCTTTCTTGGAACATTCACATTTTTCCATTGTAAATCCATTTACGGGGCCGCTGATGTCACGCAGATACCAGTAGCACGGCGAAGCAATGGAGTTTACATATGATTTGTGTGATTTAATCCAGTTTCTATCAACATTGTTGTTGGCAGAACAACTTCAGACTATTTTGTATAGTCATGTCCTGTAAGTCCTTTCCAGCTTCAAAGCTACTCTGTTTTTTGTCTTCCGATTAGAGAAACTTTCATCAGTGAATAAAAAGAAATGCATTTCCATTTTTTTTAATTTCTTAGCCTTTTAACGATGAACTTGGAAAGCAACAAGAGTACAAAAGTTGGTTTGGGTATAAGGAAATACCTGATGGGCTGAGAACCATAATGGTTATCGACAAAAAACTATAGATAAGATTTTCGTTAAATTGGTATGGTCCCTTGAGGCTTTCTAAATTCTAACAGTTGTAAAGAAATAGTTGACAACTTCGCAAACATGAACATAATTGCTTGGTGTGGCTTCTTCAATTTACCAACTCAAATCTGTAAGCAGCCTTAAAGCCTGACAACGTATATTTTGTGGCATGATATGAAACGGTGAATGTTTTGTAAATAATTCATCGTGGAAAATTTCAAGCAATATCTCTTCAGACTTGGACAATATTCATGCAGATGAGACCGAGTTGGAATTATGGCTGAACTATAGGTTTTTGTTCAAGAAATTTATTGAATGAGGAGTGTAAAGATTTTAGTGACTAGACGAATCAACACAATTGCATCAATTATTGGTAACCATTAGTTTCTAAACATGCATCAATTATTAGAGCCACTACTCAATTCTTCACTCAGGACTACATTCTGCCTAACATGAATTCTAATAATGTGGTGCTAATTCCTAAACTCCCTGGAGCTGATCGAATTGAAGATTTCAGACCAATTGCTATGGCCAACTTCCAATTCAAAATCATTTCCAAAGTGCTTGCTGATAGGTTGGCAACCATTGCTCCTAGGATTGTCTCAGCTCAGCAAAGAGGCTTCATTAAAGATAGACAAATCAATGATTGTATTTGTTTAGCATCTGAGGCAATAAATCTGCTGGATCACAAAGTTTTTGGTGGAAATTTAGCCATTAAGATTGACATCAAGAAGGCTTTTGATACAATTGATTGGGATTTCTTGCTGCTTACCCTTCATAAGCTTGGGTTCAACCACAAGTTCAGGAATTGGATTAGAATCATCCTGCACTCTGCAAGACTATCCATTAATGTGAATGGCAAAATGGTTGGGTTCTTCAAGTGCACTAGAGGTGTAAGGCAAGGGGATCCTCTTTCTCCTCTCCTTTTTTGCATTGCTGAGGATGTTCTAAGCAGAGGCCTATCAAAGCTGAAGGTTGAGGGGCACATTAGCACTATTGAGGGTCCTAAAGGAATTCAAACTCCTTCCCATGTGCTCTATGCTGATGACATCTTTATATTTTGCAAAGGCAAGAAAACTGAGCTCCACAAAATCAATCAATTGCTCAACAAGTACTCAGAAATATCTGGTCAATGTGTCAATGCCTATAAAAGCAAGTTTTATTCAGCTTCCTCTTCCCACAGGAAAATTGCTTCTATAGCTCAGGTTCTTGGGTTTTCTGCTGGCAGTTTGCCTCTAACCTACCTTGGAGTCCCTATTTTCTTGGGGAAACCAAGAAGGATTCATTTACAGAAAATTGCTGATAGGATAATTAGCAAGCTGGCTACTTGGAAAGGGGCTTTGTTATCAATCATGGGCAGGGTGGAGCTAGTCAGGTCTGTAATTCACAACATGCTGATTTACAGTTTCAATATCTATGCTTGGC
>NC_032018.1:8365060-8374509 GCF_001865875.1 Lupinus angustifolius
TTTTTAGGAACAGGTTTGGATCTAATCCTACTCCTTCAAGCAGATTCTTCAAATCCTCAATATGGCCTGCTATCAAAGCTAACTGGCACATCTTGCACAGCAACTCTATTTGGATAATTGGTGATGGCCACAAAACAAACTTCTGGCTTGATAACTGGTTAGGTGAACCATTAGTGGAAACTCTAAGCATACCTACTCAATTCCACTCTGTTTTGAGTGCCTCTGTTGCTGACTTCATCAGAAATGAAGCCTGGATTATTCCTCAAAACCTGATAAATAACTACCCTCAAATCACTTCCAAGATTGCCTGCATAATTATCAATAGTGATACTGACAAGCTAGTTTGGAAGAATTCCCCTGATGGGGTGCTATCTGCCAAGGCTGCCTATCTCCACATGAATCCTGGTTCAGTCCAGAGCAATTGGGGTAAAGTCATCTGGTCTGATACCATCCCTCCTTCTAAATCCTTTATAACTTGGAGATTGATCAATAACAAGATGCCAACTGATGACAATCTTCAGAGACGTGGTTGTGTCATGGCTTCATGAAGTTAATAGGAATTGTTTAACTCTTCCTAACTTTAGATTTGTCTCTTAATTCTCTTCCTTGTTTGTACCTCTTTGATTAATATAATTTCCTAGTGCCTCGGCACTGTTGTTTAAAAAAAAAAAAACATGAAATAGGAACAAAGGAAATAAGTTAAGTGAGTACCTAACTGCAGCATTGGTTGGAACAACTTCTTCCATTTTACTATGGCAGATATTGAAGAGCTTGACAAGTTGTTTCTGCATATATTTTGAAATTATTGTCAGTGACGTAAATTTCATACTTGTCAAAAAAAGAATAAACTAAATTTAAAGGTTCAAGGCCAGTTATGTAAAGAAATAGTATACAACAACAACAACCAAACCTTTATCCCACTAGCTACTGAAATAATATACACTACCAAAAAAGAAAAGGAGTAAAACTAAGACTCGATTATTTCAGTAGGATCAAACATTATCTGCATAAGTGTCTACAGACATCTGCATATAATATTCTTCACCAACTCAAAGCTGAAAGTCTATACTCACTTATAGCCCTCACCTCATTTGAATCAAGTGATTCTTCCAGCAAGAGCGACGTTTTATCTAAAGCATCCTTTTGAATGTCCAATGCATACACATAACCCTTATGAGAATCATCAGAAACCAAATTGAGCATTGCTAAGGTGTCAAAACCATTGCCACAAGTGGCATCAATGACTGTGTCTCCTTTCTGGACAATACCTTTCCATACCCTGGTGGGAACAACGAATATAGCTCATATCAACATCAAAGCAATATAGTTCTTTGAGAAACTTCAAACATGTTCACACTTAACATTTAAATCAACCAAAGCTCCTCTATAGGCATGACATCTGAATTATTTATATAAAAAAGCCCTCTAGGATGTAATAAAGAGAATTCTGCTACATAATATTATGACTACACAGGGTTCAATTGCACAACATTTAGTCATACAAATGCAGCATGTGGTCAACTCCAAGTTCAATTGTCACATAAATAACTAATAATTCAAGGTAAGTATCAAGTATCACTTGAGATTTGGCTTAATTACAATTGACATCTCTGCTGTTTTAAAATTTGCATAACCCTAAGCTCTATGCTGTTATTACACTCACCCTGGACAAAGTAAACTGCGAAAGATGTTGGTGTAATTGTGAAACAAGAGATTCTAAGTGTAATTCTGAAACAAGAGGTGCTAATGTAATTAACCCAAACCTAATGAAAGGTCATTGTAATTTTAGAGTGCATTGTTGTAGAGAATAAATATTCAGCCAATATGAAGCATAGGAACCTAATTCCTGGACCACATTTAATTTACCATTAATTACTAACCTACATGTAAGACTAGCAAACACAAATTTTGGAAGCATAAGCATCACTGATTCAAATTGTGGACCGCATCACGTGATGCGGCCACAATATTGTGGTTGCAATGACAGCCGCAACCACATCACACCGCAACTACAGTGTGACACTGAATCACAATGATACGACCGCATTGGACCACAACGCAACCGCAACACAACGGCATCGGACAACATTTGGGTCGCAACGCAACCGCATCAGGCCGCATCAGACCACGTCAGTTTCAAAATTATTTTTGGGCGGCAATGACCACAATCACATTAATCACAAATGTGACTGCAATTGCCACCACAGCCGCAATTTAAACCACTGACAAGCATTTAAAGATAAAATATGAAAAACAAATTCACTGAGTACTTACATATGAGCAATATCTGTTGCCCTCTTCTTCCCAAAAAGATAGCTCACCAAAGCATCCTCCATTCCTGAAAAAGAGAACATGGGTCAAACCAATTCACCCAAACTCCGTTAAAAAAACTCAAATTAAAAATAACTAAACCCAATCAAATAAACACATTGGAGTGATTTTTGTAATAAAAAATTGCAACTTTTTAAGGTAAAAACCCCAAAATAAAAGAGGGGGAATGGGTACCCAAAGAGGGAGAATCTTTCGGTAAGGAAGTAGAAGAGTGAAGGTTATTAGGCTCAGAAATGAACCCATTTTGCTTAATGGGTTGTTTCATGCAGGTGCAACAGAGGTTTCTGGAGGTGTTGCTGAGAGAGTGTATTTGAGAAGGAACCAACAAGAACCTCAAAGAAGAAAATGTAAGAGGATTGTGAGTTACAAGAGACAACATTAGTGTCTGACTCTAATTGTCAAATGAATTCCAACAAACAGTTCCTACATTCGTTCCCAGATAGAAGGCGAGTTAGAATTGGCCTTATTGAACTATAATGTATATTGGGTTAATAGAATAAAGTTTGTCTTCACATCAGAAAAATAATTTATCTTTTCCATAGGTATATTATTTTGTTTAATTTTAAAAAGTAGAAAATAATTAATATGATTTATCTCTTTATACCGAATATACTTTATTCTTTTGGATTAATGATTACTATTCACTCACTTCATATTAAAAATCCAATTTTTTTTATAAATAGCATTATTTAATAGTTTTTATTTTAAATATAAAAATTTATTATTACACAAGTCTTTGATTAGACAACCAATAAGAAAAACTTTATTACACCAACATATCATAAATAAGTTGAAAATATGATTTAACAACATAAATTTTGTGTTTTAATAGCAAGAAAAACAATTGAACAACAAATATTTTGTTCCAATGTAAACAAATAACATTTTATAAATACAATAATGATAAACCATTGACATTTTTTAAACAGATTGAATAGATTGAATCAAACCAACTCATATCAATTTTGGTACGTAATTGATCAAAAGAATAACTCAAACCAATTAAGTGTCGATTTCTTGATCAAGTCAGTCGATTCAAGCTAATTTTAATAATTATGGTTAGAATGATATCCAAGTGTTTTACTAATTTAACTACATATAAGTTATAAGTTATATATATATATATAAATTTATAAAATATAAACATTACTATTTATTACATATAGCGTGTTGACTAGCATTAAGTGTCGGTCAAATTCTTATTTTTCTAATATAGAATATATTATCTTCATGTTATATTATTTAAGAAAAAATAATTTAAATATAAGAAATGTAATATATAAATTCAATATAGATGAAAGATTTAAGAAAATAGCTTGTGATAATTGATATGATATACATAAAATTTATGCAATTCTCATTTTGTGCCTATCATAATCATTAGAGCGTTGTTGGATATATTTTTTGTGTTGTTGTGTATTCTCTTGGATTGAGAAATAGAGAAGATAGAAATAAGAGAATATGTGAAAGATTAATGCTATATTCTCTTTGTTTTGGCTTTATTAATAGTAGTTTTGCTTTATTAATAATATAGAATATAGATATAGATTAATGTATATATATGAAATTAGAAATAGGAAATGGTAAATTAGGGAAACATAAATTACTCAATGAGCAGTTATTTTATGTTTTCTCTTTATCTATTAGTATAGAAGTATAAATTAGTATTAGTGTAGATAAACATTAAATTAGAAGTTATAAAGATAAACGGAAACATAAAATACTCAAAGAGTACTTATTTTATGTTTATTAGTATTAATGTAGATAAACATGAAATTAGAAGTTATAAAAGATAAATTAGGGAAACATATAATACTTAATGGGTAGTTACTTTATTTTTATTAATATTAGTATAGATAAACATGAAATTAGGAGCTATAAAAGATTAAACAGACAAACATAAAATACTTCATGAGTAATTATTTTATGTTTATTAGGATTTGTATAGATAATCATGTAATTAAGAGTTATAAAAAATTAAACAGGGAAACATAAAATACTGCACGTAGTAATTTTATGTTAAGTAGTATACTTAATTATCTAAATTGTATAGTTATTGGAACATGTTACATTTAACTAAAAGGTTTCAATGCTTATTGTGTATGTTTGAAAAATATGAAAACAATTATGATTACGCTTGTTTTAATGTGTATTTTTTAGTTTTATTATATGTAATTCCATCTTTGGTATAATTCTCATAATGTATTGAGATCCGTTCAATGATTTTTCAATTAAATTGGTACCATACTATCTATGCTTAAACATTTATATATCAAATTGGTATGTGAAATTTATTCTCAAAAATCTAGAAGGTAATTATTTTTTGGTACCATAACTTTTTATATACTCTAGGCCCCTCTCAAAAACTTGTATATTTTTTAGTGCCAATATTTTTACAAATTAAAGTGTAAGAGATTTATTAGACAATAAAATAAGCCTTAAGTCAAATAACATTATTCCATAATTTGTGAATAGCGCATCTTTTATCCACTTTATGTTATTAATTATGCTATAAAAATGCGTAATAATTAAAAAAATTAAATTACATATATATTTTCAACAATTCTGAATGACACGAAATAATCGTTACTACCTGAGTCACGATCATGTCGCTCTCTGTAAGACATTTCATGATACTGTTAAAATTGTGCAAGTAGACTATCAACCATACTGTCCATAGGATAAAACAACTCAGTTCTCTGTTATACGATTTTTTACTACACTGTAAGAATCGCTCTCGAATACACCCACAATATGGCTACCAATGCCAATTCTCGAATTTCGCCAGTATGACTATCGTGTCAATTCTTTTTCCACAATACTGACTACCAATATCAGTTCTCAAAATTTCCACTTTGGATGTCTGTGCCAATCTTCCAGTGCCATGGAAAGAAAGAGGGATAAAGTTGATGGAAATGCGTTCACAGAATATAAGGGCAGAAAAAGAGAAGTTCAGAGGTAAACGCCTTCAACTTGGTGCAAATTATAATGAGGGAAGGAGACCTCTATTTATAGTCTGATGCCTCTATTTATAGCATGAGTCCTCCAATGGCTCTCTAACTACTCTTTCACCAGCAACTCTATTACCAACATCTTTATTACCAACGTCTCTATCTTAATAGTCGAGATCTCCTCCAACGACTCTTTCCTTGTTGCATGTGTGTGTAGACTTAATCAACACACGGTCCAAGCCCAAAAGGACCCAAAAAATTAAATTAATAAATAAATATTTTATTAAAAAGAATGTTGGGTTGCAACTTAAGACTTATAAAACCTTTCAATTGCCCTCCTCCAAGCAAAGTGGGGCTAGTTTTTTCATTCTCTTCAAAATATCATTTTTTTCAACAAATTTCAACAACCCCCCACTTGAAATTAAAAACGCTTTCCGAGAATTTTTATGGTCTCAATAAGATTGTGCATAAACAAAAGTGTCATGCGACTTGAACCTTTGCATAGTGAATAAGATCCAGATTTTACTAGAGTGACTCGTAGTCTTGAACTCTATCTCCAACATCAAACCACACACAACCTTTTCAAAGGTGTATTATGTAAAGCATGTGCGTTAAAGGTCATGTATGTCTATCCTAGTATAGTGAATGCTCTAGAAATTTATGCCCCAAAATTTCATAGGAAGCAGCCCTCTCTTCCACATTCACATATGTGAGTCTATCAAGAGTACTCATATAGCCTAGGTACGCCACTCTAATTAGAGCATAGATCTCATTAAGAGTTTAACTCATTCTGACATATGCTATAGGAATCATGCTTCTCATAATTTTATATCATGTTCATTCTCATATCACTTCACGACTTGTTATTATGCATTGAACCTATTTCTTGGGATCTTCAGTCAGTTAGGTCGAGTTACCATCACGAGTGATTCTCGTTCTAAGGGCAATAGTTGTAAGACTAAGATTGCAACTAAGAGGTGGGGGTGAATTAATTGACTTAAAAGTATGGCCACTTTTTCTACAAAATCAAAAGTTAAGTGCAATGGAAAAATTATGCAAAAAATTAACGAGTAAAAATCAAGACATAAAGGAGAAGAGAGTACACCGATATTTTAAACTAGTTCACCTTCTTATCCACCAAAGGCTACGTCCTGTACTCTTGTACCACAAGAGATTTCTTCACTAAATATTATGAGTTGTAATTACAATATCTCACCCTAAGACCTCTATGTACCTTACACACTCACTAATACTTATGTCACTCATGGAAAACACTCTTTCCAAGTGACTCTATCCCCTTTCTTATCACACTCTTGTGAAAGAAAGATTTCTGCAATATCAATGAAGAATTTACAACAATGGCATGATTGCCTTTACAAGTTTGGAATGTAATATTACTTGCAATCCGATAACTTTTTGTATACTAAGTAATAATGCTCTTATTGAGTAATCGATTACTCACTTGAGTAATTGGTTACTAAAACTCCCTGTTCAACCCTGTAATCGGTTACTCTCCAAAGTAATCGATTACTGACCCCAAAAAAATTAATCTTAGGCATACTGATGCTATGAAAATGATTTTTGACCCAAAATTTGAAAGTTTTAAATATAAGTGAACACATTTAAGTACAAATAGGCATGAGATAAACATAATGAAGCACACATATAATCATATAATTATGTTAAGATAGGTAAACTTCATCAAGAATGCCTAATTCACGTCGAATTTTATTAAAAGGTTCTTTAGCCAATGGTTTAGTGAAAATATCTACTAGTTGGTTATGAGTATCAAGAAATTCTACAGTCACATATTTCTTTTGGACATGGTCCCTAAGTAAGTGATACCTTATATCTATGTGTTTGGTTCTAGAATGCATAATTGGATTCTTTGTGAGGTTTATAGCACTAGTATTGTCATGTTTTAGAGGAGTGTAGCCTAAGTCTAAGCCATAATCTCATAATTGTTGTTTAAGCCACAACACTTGGACATAACAACTACCTGCTACTATATATTCAGCTTCAACAGTGCTTAGGGTAACACATGCTTGTTTCTTGCAAAACCAAGAGACTAAAGCATTTCCTAAAATATGACAAATACCACTTGTACTTTTCCTCTCAGATTTGCATCCAGCAAAATCTGAATCTTAATAACCAACTAAATCACATATACTTCCTTTTGGATACCACAATCCAACGTCAATTGTGCCTTTAAGATATTTCATGATTCTCTTAATAGCAACTAAGTGTGATTCTTTTGCTTTAGATTGATAGCATGCACACATACATACACTAAACATGATATTAGGTCTACTGGCAATTAAATATAAAAGAGATCCAATCATATCTCGATATGTTGATATTTCAAAGCATTTTCCAGCTTCATCTGTATCAATGTAAGTACCAGATCCCATAGGAGTAGCTATTGCCTTGTAGTCATCCATATCAAATATTTTCAGCAAATCTCTGCAATACTTGGATTGACTTACAAAAATTCCATTATCAAGTTGTTTGATTTGTAATCCAAGGAAATAATTCAACTTCCCCATTATAGACATTTCAAACTCTACTTGCATCATTTTGCCAGAATCACTACACAAAACCTCATTAGTAGAAAAAAAATAATATCATCTACATAAATTCGAACAAGAAGAGTATGATGATTTATTTTCTTTATAAAGAGTGTAGTGTCGACCTTTCCTTTGGTAAATCCCTTTTCAAGTAGAAAATTTGTTAGACGGTCATATCATGCACGTGGAGCTTGCTTCAAGCCATAGAGAGCTTTCTTTAATGTGTAAACATGAGAGGGATGTTTGTAACCTTCAAAACCAGGAGGTTGTTCTAAAAACACTTCTTCTTGAATATATCTATTCAGAAAAGAACTCTTTACGTCCATTTGATATAGCTGAAAGTTTAAAGAACAGATATATGCAAGTAATAGCCTAATAGCTTCAAGTCTAGCAACCAGAGCGAAGGTTTCATTGAAGTCTATACCTTCTTCCTGATTATATCCTTGGGCTACCAGTCTAGCTTTATTTCTAATAATAGTACCATTTTTATCAGATTTATTACGAAATACCCAACGAGTTCCTACAACATGCCTATTTTTAGGTCTAGGAACAAGTTCCCAAACTTCATTTCTCTCAAACTCGTTTAATTCTTCTTGCATTGCAAGAATCTAGTGTTCATCCTCGATTGGATCATCAATATTTGAGGGTTATATTTGAGAGACAAAGGTCATGTTAAGACACACATCTTCTAGCATTAAACGGGTAGTAATACCCTTTCTAATATCACCAATGATGTTGTCAATAGGATGATCTCGATGAGTTCTCCATTCTTTTGGTAAATCAGAGTGAATATGCTCTTCTTGAGAGGACAATTTATCATCCATTTTCAAATGCTCAGATTTAGTTGTAGAATCAATAATAGACTTTTCATTAGAATGGGAACTTGGCAAGTCCTCTTCATCAAGAGTTAACCCATCCTTTATCACAAGATTGGTTTCATCAAAAGATACATGAACAGATTCTTCCACGGCTAGAGTTCTTTTATTAAAATTCTATAATCTTTACTCGTAAGAGAGTAGCCTAGGAAGATACCTTCAACAGCTTTTGCACCAAACTTGCCAAAGTTATCTTTACCATTATTTAAAACAAAGCTTTTTACAACCAAATACACGCAAATGAGAAATGTTTGGTTTTCTACCTTTAAAGAGTTCATAGGTGGTTTTCTTAAGAATTGGTCTTATAAGAACTCAATTTGAAACATAATATGCAATACTTACTGCATCAGCCCATAAATATTTTGGGAGGTTAGTTTCATTCAATATTGTATGAGTCAGTTATTCTAATGACCGATTCTTTCTCTCTACAACACCAATTTGTTGTGGTGTTCTAGGAGAAGAAACATTGTGATTGATGCCAAGATCATAACAAAATTCTTCAAACGAAGAGTTTTGAAATTCTCCCTTATGATCACTTCTTATAGTAGCGATTTTTAGTGATTTTTTATTTTGAACTCTTTTAGAATAAATGCTAAAGGCTTTGAATGCCTCATTCTTATAAACTAAGAATAGAGCCCAAGTATATCTCGAAAAATCGTCTACTATAACAAGAGCATAGTAGTTACCACCATAACGTTTTGTCCTTGAGGGGCCAAATAAGTCCA
>NC_032018.1:8374609-8402177 GCF_001865875.1 Lupinus angustifolius
TTGTTTACCCATTTGACAAACACTACATAATTTGTCTTTAACAAACTTCATTTTGGGTAAACAAACAACTAAATCTTGCTTTATGAGTTTATTCAAATGGTTCATATGAATATGAGAAATTCTCCTATGTCAAAGTCATGCATCATAATTATCATTAGCAACTAAACATGTTATTGGTAAAGAGGAGTCTATGTCAATCATATATATTTTGTCACATAATTGACTTATGCTTAGTAGGTTGTGCTTGATTCCTTCAACATAAAATACACCTTATATAGTTGTTGAGGGTGGCTTGCCAATTCTACCAACTCCAAGTATTTTTCCTTTATTGTTATCACCATATGTGACATAGCCTTTGTCCCTTGGAGTAAGGACAGAGAACTTATTTCTATCGCTCATCATGTGCTTTGAGCAGCCGTTGTCCAAGTACCTTAAGTTGCAGGCAACTCTCAAATTATCTTGCAAAACAGGTTAAGTTTTATTAGGTACCCAATATTCTTTGGGTCCTACATGGTTAGTACCTTTCTCAACTCATCTATAATGACCTAGGGGTACACCATATTTTCTAATTATGCTAGTATTTGGTGTAAGCCCATGGTATTTACAGTATGTACATGTTGGTTGATGGTTATGTATCCTAGATTTATCATTACTATGTTCAAATGCATGGATACTTTGTTTTTGAAAGTTTATCTTTGTTGAGGCACTTTGTTTCTTTGAAACATGGATTTTTGAATAGCCAAGACCTCTTCAGTCTGTTGAGTGTCTTTGATCATTAATGATCTTTTCCAGTCTTTTACTACTTTTGCTCAGCTTATTAAGTTCAAGACTTAATGTTGAAACTTTATTTTCAAAAGTAATGCAGTTTTAACATGAAGATGATGAGGGTTTGTTTCTAAATGCATCTAACTCAGTTTTTTTGTTTTAGAAACATTTTTATGAGTTTGACATATTCATCATGCAAGTCATTAAATGCAGTTTGTAATTCAGAAGAATATAGTTTAGTGTTGTTTACCTCTTCATCATTAGAATGATGAGATGCCATTAAAGAGAGATGTGTTTGTTCTTCATTTCTTGTTCAAAAAGGCGGAACTTGTATCATTATCTTCCCATGCAATATAGGCTCTCCGTCTAGTCCTCATTTCATTCTTCCCTTTGAAAGAATTCTTTTTCAGGTTTGGACAGTCCATCTTTATATGACCAGGCTTGCCACATTCAAAGCATGTGAAGTTTTAGTTTGAAGTGGAGGCGTCATTGTTCTTGGTGAATTTCCTCATTTTTTCAGTTTTAGCACCCTTGTTCCTTTTAAGAAACTTTATGAACTTCTTTACAAGAAGACTCATGTCTTCCATCTCTTCCTTATCAGATTCATCTTCTGATGATTCGGATTTGTTTACTTTCGCCTTGAGAGAGATATTCTTCTTTTTCTTCTCTTGCTCTTCATGTTGGTCAAAATGGCTGAGTTCTATTTCATGTTCCTACAATTTACCAAACAAAGCAGCCAAGGACACTTTTAATAAACTTTTATTTTCAGAAATGGTAGTTACCTTTGGTTGTCACGTTTTGGTGAATGATCTTAGAACCTCTAGGTTCAAATCACTATTTGATAGTACTTTACCAAGTGCAATAAGGTGAGTTATGAGGTGAGTAAACCTCTTTTTAAGATCGAGAATTTTCTCTCCAGGTTTCGTACGAAACATTTCGTATTCATGGGAAAAAGTGTTGTGTCTCGACCTTTTTACCTCCTTAGTTCCTTCATATGTAGTCTCTAGAGTATCCCACATTTATTTGGCATATTTGCAGTTTGATACTCTAAAGAACTTGTCAATGCCAAGTGCTGAAGTGAGGATGTTCTTTGCTTTGAGATCATATTGTACCTTCTTTTTATCTTCATCATTCCATGAAGATTTGGGCTTTACTTCCCTTACGTTGTTGACTACGGTGAAGGGTTCATATGGTCCTTCATCAATTGCATTCCATATGTTCAAGTCTTGAGATTCTATGAAGATTCTCATTCTGCTTTTCCAAAAGTCATAGCACTCTCCAAAAACGCTTAGAGGGAGGTTGATGTTGTAACCTTCTCCAAGGAATGATCTTGAGGCCTCATCGATATATGGTCAGATTTAAGAATAACTTAATAAAAAAATAGCTCTGATACCAATTGCAAGACTAAGATTACAACTAAGAGCGGGGTGAATTAGTTGACTTAAAAGTATGACCACTTTTTCTGAAAAATCAAGAGTTAAGTGCAGAGGAAAAATTATGCAGAAGATTAACAAGTAAAAATCAAGATATAAAGGAGAAGAGAGTACGCTGAGATTTTATATTGTTTCACCTTCTTGTCTACTGAATGCTACGTCTAGTACTCTTGCAACACAAGAGATTTCTTCACTAAATATTATGAGTTATAATATCTCACCTCGAGACCTCTATGTACCTTACACACTCACTAATAATTATGTCACTCTTGTAAAACACCATTATCAAGTGACTCTATCCCCTTTCTTATCACACCCTTTGGAAAGAAAGATTTCTGCAATGTCAATGAAGAATTTACAAAAATGGCAGGATTGCCTTTAGAATGCAATATCACTTGCAATCTGACAACTCTTTCTATACTAAGTAATAATGCTCTTATAAGTTTTTAAAACTTTGAAACACTTTACATAAAGAAACTTAGAAAATTTACTTTGAAAGTTTAAGAACAAGTTGCAAAAAGAGCATAAAATATTTCAGAGAATTTTCAGAATTATGTTTGAAAGTTTGTGAGAAGATTGTGTAAGAGTTTATATTTGATTCTGAGTTTCAATGCCTTTAAATAGGTTTTCCAACCCGCCATAACACCTCTTTTAAAGGGTAGGAATTGATTGGAGTGAAATCATTTCATTTTGGATGAAAACCATTTCATTGGGGATGAAAACCATTCATTTTGAAAATTGAAAACTGATGCAACAACTCTCAGTAATCGATTACAGCCTTGAGTAATCAATTACTCAACTTCGCTAAAACGGGGTAATCTATTACTTACATACAGTAATTGATTACCCTACACAATTTTTTTTGGGTAACTAGTTTTCTCACTTATGTAACCTGTTACTTAGATACAATAACCTGTTACTTAGATACAGTAACTTGTTACACACTATTTTTAAAAACTGTTTTATTATACTTGAAGTTTTTCAATTTTCTTAAAAAATAGTTTGAGCTTTACTACTATTGTATATTTGAGAGTATAGGATAGAAGTACCTATTTAGACTTAGACTAATTTGTCTTGAAGCTTTGTCTTCTTTGTCTTCATAAGTATTATTCCTTTCATTCTTTTTGGTGATGTTGGTGTCTTCATCAAAACCGTATCAAGGTCAAGAGCAAAGATCTTCTTCACAATAGTCACATACTATGAGAAGTATTATGGACTTTTTCTCTAGCAAGTCCTGTTGTCAAAGTATATGCTAAGTTATTCTCAGTGCGTACATGATCCACTCTAACAGCTCCTGTAGAGAGTAACTCTCTAATAGTGATGTGCTTATGATGAATTTGTCGTTTCTTACCGTTATAAAAGCGGTTCTCAATTTTTGCAATAGTCACAGTACTATCACAATGGATCCACACAACTGAAATTGGTTTTTTCCATAGGTGAATCTCTGCAAGCAAGCTTCTCAACCAACTTGCTTCTTCACTAGCTGTTGCTAGTGCTATCATCCCAGCTTCCATAGTGGATTGAGCCAAAATAGTATGTTTCTTTGACTTCCAAGAAACAGCCCCACCAACTATACTAAATATATAGCCACTGGTTGCTTTGGAATCATCTAAAAGAGTGTTCTAATCAGCATTGTTGAATCCTTTTAGGATAGCTAGAAACCTTCGGTAATGTAATCCAAGGTTCATTATTTTCTTAAGGTATCTTATTACCCTTTCTATAGCATGTCAATGCTCCATAGTAGGTCTACTGGTAAACCTGCATAATAATCAGTGGCATACCGAAGGCTAGCAATGATGCTAGCATACTAAGCTTGCCTTACACTTTCACCAGTGTTCTTAAAATGTTTTACACTTGGATCATATGGTTTGCTAGCAGGTTTACAGTCAAAGTATTTATATTTCTTTAAGATCTTTTCCACATAGTGAGATTGATCCGAAGAAATTACTTTTTTGACCTAGTAAATTTTATACCAAGGATTACACTTGCCTCTCCAAGGTCTTTCATATCAAAGTTGTTACACAACAATATGATTTCACATTATTCACAACATGAATGTTGGAACCAAAAATGAGTAGGTCATCTACATAGACATATGATATTGCAAATGTCATTTTCTAATTTGTAGTAAACACATTTGTCACTTTCATTCACCTTAAACTCATTCGAGATCATTAAGTCGTTAAACTTTTCATGCCACTGTTTAGGTGCTTGCTTAAGACCATACAACGACTTATCTAACTTGCAAACCTTATTTTCTTGCCCATGTATTACAGCACCTTTAGGTTGTTCCATATAGATTTATTCTTCTAAATCACCATTTAAGAAAGCAGTCTTAACATCCATGTGATGTACTAATAAATTATGTGTCACAGCGAGGGAAATTAGTACTCTAATGGATGTTATTCTAGTAACAAGTGAAAAGGTGTCGAAGAAATCTTCATTCTCCCTTTGCCTAAAACCCTTAGCTACAAGGCGAGCCTTGCACCTTTAGGTTGTTCCATATAGATTTATTCTTCTAAATCACCATTTAAGAAAGCAGTCTTAACATCCATGTGATGTACTAATAAATTATGTGTCACAGCGAGGGAAATTAGTACTCTAATGGATGTTATTCTAGTAACAAGTGAAAAGGTGTCGAAGAAATCTTCATTCTCCCTTTGCCTAAAACCCTTAGCTACAAGGCGAGCCTTGTATTTATCCATTGTTCCATCAGGTTTCAGTTTCTTTTTCAATATCCACTTACAACCAATATGTTTGCAACCAGGAGGCAAGTCAGCTAAATGCCAGGTCTTATTAGACTCTAGAGAATCCATTTCATCATTTATGGCCTATTGCCACAAATCAACATCCAAAGAAGTCAAAGCTTCTTAGAGAGTTGATGGAGCCTCTTCCAATTTATAGACCATATAATCAGGTCTATACTCTCTAGCAGTCCTTGGTCTCTTACTTCTTCTAGGTTCTATTTCTAACTCATCGTTATTATCATTATTGCTAATCACAAGTTTGTTACTTGTTGTTGTGCCCCCACTATTCCTCAATTTAAAAGGGAATTTCATTTAATTGAAGTCTGCATTGAAGACTCAATGATCACTTTTATGTCAAGGTCATAAAACCCGTACGCCTTGTTCTTTACAGCATACCCAATGAATACTCATTCATTGGCTCTACTTGCAAGTTTAAGTCTCTTGAGGTCTAGTATCCGGACATAGGCCATACAACCCCAATTTCTCAAATAAGATAAGTTTTGTTGTTTATTCTTAATAATTTTATATGGGAAAATTTTGCTTTTAGCCTTGGGGAATCTATTTAGAACATAACATATAGTTAATAAAATTTCACTCCACCAAGAGGGTGCTGCACCAGAACTTAACATAATATCTATAACTAATCCAGTTAAAGTTCTATTCTTTCTTTCAGCTTTACCATTCATTTTAGGTGAATATGGTGCATTTGTGTCATGAATAATGTCATTTAATTTATAGAAATCATTAAACATGTTAGAGTCATACTCAGTGCCTCTATCACTTCTGAGTTTCTTTATTTTCTTGTTGAGTTGATTTTCAATTTCAGAAACATATAACTTAAACATGTCAAGTGGTTCACTTTTATTTTTCATAAGATATACATAAGCAAAATTAGAATAGTCGTCAATAAAAGTGATAAAATAACGTTTACCAGCTCTAGTTAATGTTCCATCTAATTCACATATATTTGAGTGTATTAAATCTAAAGGCTCAGATGCTCACATTACTGATTTATGAGGTTTTTTTGAAATTTTTGTTTGACTGCATGATTCACAAATTTCAAAATCATTTTTAGATAACTTTGGAATTAAACCTAAGCTACTCAAATTTGAAATTGCACGTTTATTAATATGGCAAAGTCTAGAATGCCAAATATTAAAATCACATAGCATGTAAATAGAATCTCAAATTTTATTAATAGAAACATCAACATTTAATTTAAACATGTCATCAGTGGCGTACCTTTCCCAACAAATACCTCATTCCTAGTATGAGTATAGAAGTCTGCTCCTATGGTCTGGATAAAACTAGCCTAATTAGGAAGAAAACTAGATTCTTCCTCATCTCTAGAGTGTGCATTACATCTTTGAGAATTAGAGTGTTCCCATATGTAAACTTCAGCTCCACATCACCATTTCCAGCAACAACAGTGGTGTGGGAGTCACCCAACAACACATTCTTATCATTAACACCCATGTATGTTTTGAACATAGAACGACCATAGCAGATATGGCGGGATGAGCCAGTATCTACCCACCATCCATCAGTTCCTCCAACCATAGTGACCTCAGATAATACAGCCACAAATGGCTCATCAACCATGTTGGGTTCTGGAGGATGATCCATTGGTTTATTTTTGCACTTGCATGCCATATGACCTAGTTTCCCAGACTTGAAGCAGGTGAACAGGTTTTCAGAGTCATTATTAGTAGGTGGCTTAGCATATTGGACCTTTTGAGGGTTCCAATTCTTGTTGCGACTGGTGTTCTTAGCCTTATTCCCATTATGGTTCCGATTCTTGAAATTAGTGCCAGAACGATTTAGAACCGCACTTGAGAATTTCTTCTTAATGCTATTGTTGGAGACAATCAGCACCTCTTCTCTCTCATCTTGCTTACGAGCCTATTCTTCAATACAAAGACGAGTAATCAGAGAATCCAAAGAGATTTCTTTGGTCTTATGCCTCATAAGGTTTTTGAAGTCCTTCCATCTAGAAGGCAATTTGTCAATTATGACAGCCACTTGGAATTTCTCATCTAGGGACATACCCTCAGAAATGATCTCATGAACAATTTTATGTATCTCGTGGAACTGAGACTCTACCGATTTATCATCAGTCATCTGATACTTGAGGTAGCGGCTAACAACATACTTTTTAGTGTCAGCTTCCTCGGTATCATATTTCTTTTCAAGTACATACCAAATTAATTTGGTAGACTTGTATCTGTTATAGTAATCATAGAGATCATTAGACAACCCATTCAGAATGAAGTTCTTACATAAGTGATCACTTTCATTCCAGATAGCTATTTCAGTAACCAGTTTATCACTTTCCTCTTTTTCAGCCTCATCCGACACCACTGGGATGTCGATTTTCAGAACGTGGGAAACCTATTTCATAGTGAGGAAAATTTTCATCTTATCTCGCCAACGTTTGAAATTTGTCCTGTCAAACTGAAATGGCTTATTCAAGTTATACATGTTTGGTCCAGTAATATTATCTACGAATGTCATTGCAGTAGAAACGTCTTAAAATTGTTGTTAACATAGCTCACAACAATTCTGAATGGCACAAAATAATTGTTACTAGCTGAGTCAAGACGAGGTCGCTTTTTCTAAAATGTTTTGTGGTACTGCTAAAATTGTGCAAGCAGACTAACAACCACGTCGTCCCTAAGATAAAACGGCAATATTCTCTGTTATACGATTTCTTACTGCATTGTAAGAATCACTCTCGAATACACTCACAATATGGCTACTAGTGCCAGTTCTCGAATTCCCACAATATGGCTACTCGTGCAAATTCTTCGTCCACAATACTGACTACTAGTGTCAGTTCTAGAAATTCTCACTTTGGTTGCAAGTGCCAGTTCTCAAGTGCCATGGAAAGAAAGAGGGAGAAGGTTGTCGGAAATGCGTCGGCAGAATATAAGGGGGGAGAAAGAGAAGTTGAGAGGTAAACGCCTTTAACTTGGTGCAAATTATAATGAGGAAAAGAGACCTCTATTTATAGTCTGAGGCCTCCAACGGCTCTCAAACGACTCTTTCACCAACAACTCTATTACCAACGACTCTATTACCAACGTCTCTATCATAATGTTCGAGATCTCCTCCAATGGCTCTCTGACGTCTCTTTCCTTGTAGCATGTGTGTGTTGACTTGGTCAACACACGGTCCAAGCCCAAAGGGCCTAAAAAATTAAATAAATGAATTAATAAATAAATAAATAAATATTTTATTAGAAAGAATGTTGGGTCGCAACTTAAGGCTTATAAGGCCTTTCAACTTCCCCCTTCAAGCAAAGTGGGACTAGTGAATTTTTTCATTTCACTTAAAAACATCATTCTATCAACAAATTCCAACAACATTGTCCATATTATTCAATATTTTATCATTCTAGTTGTTGAATGATATTGGCACCACTTATCTAACACAAACCCTAATGTAGCTCGCCCATGTATTGCCACCCTTCAATATTTTTTCATTCTAGATGTTGAAACAAACAAATTTAAGTTGACTTTTCATGCAAAGCGGAAACCATTTCTCAACTCGTAGTTGACACTAACATATATAGAGATGACAATAACACATACAAAGTAGCTATTTAACTCACAACTCCTGCAAAGGGAAAAAAGAAGGAAAAAGACACATTTTTTGTTGAATGACATGGAAAGGAGATTGTTCAGTGTCATGAAAAGGATTTGAGTTGTTGAATATCATGGTAGTTGAGTTGTTGAAGCTTATTTACGTTGTTCATGTTACTTTGTTGAAGGTTTTCTTAATGTGTGTGAGGTTTTCTGTTAAATATCAATGTATTTAATAACACTCACTACAAAAATCATTGTATTACAATGAGCGTTGTTGAATCTTGACTTTCAAAAACACTCAATACAATGAGCGTTATTAAATGTTTATTTTCAAGAGTACTTACTATATTCAACACTGTTAATTATTATTTTTTTTCACAAACATTAGTATTTTTGTTCTTACGAACAACACATTTATAAATTTTATTTAATTAATGCATTATAGTTCTAAATATTAATTGAATAATTTAATATATTATATGACAAAAATATTAATAGAATATTTTAATTAGAATATGTATTATAAAATATTTAGAATTTTTAGTAGTTTATAATATATTATTAGTAATTTAAATAATACAATACAATATAAAATTTATTTATATATATATATATATATATATATATATATTTATATCAAAATAATTGACACTAGATGGCAAGAATTTGAAATTAATATATAAAGAATTAATAATACTTCCAAATGTATCAGTTTTGTAATATGCTATGCAAAACGCGAATATTCAAATCACGTGATTCAACAATGCTTACTACAAAAAATATTGTTGAATATGTGACATTCACTCATGCTCTCCTCAATGAGGTTGTTGGATCTCCATGTCATAAAATCAACAATGCTTATTTCATTGGACATTGTAGATTATGGAGTCATGGAGTCAAAGGACTTGGAACAAATGACGCTCGCAATATTATTTGGCAAACTTCAAGAACACGAGATAGAATTAAGACGTTTGATACTCAATGAGCAAATGGACGAGAACATCAAAGGAATCCCCTTCAAAGCAACAAAATCATATCCAAGAAGTCAAAAGGAGATATATGATGATGATGAGTCTGATTCTGACACAAGTGATGAAACCATATTGTCCCTCCTCATCAACAAATTCAGAAATTACTTAAGAAATAATGGAAGACTCAAGAAGCTATATAAGGAAAATGAGAAAAGTTCAATCAAAATGGGAAAGTATCCTTGTAACACTGTGTTTTTCCGAGCACATTTAATTAAATAATTAGTTGTTAATGAATTAATTATAGAAATTAATCAGTAATATTTTAGGCTAAACTTCAGTTTAGTTTTATTCTTGTATTATAATATTCTTTCTTGCCCTATTTTTTCAAGATTTTTGGAGAATAAAAGTTTCCGAGACAATTTCAGGTCGTTTTATTGAATTTTCGCCCAGTTTTTTGAGTTCCATAACTCGGAATCGAATTCCAATTTCTTCGTTGGCTTCGAAATATTATTTCAAGTCAAAATAGATACCAAGTTTGTCAGTAACTCATCTCTAGGTATTTTACACCTCAAAATTCAAGTTTCGATGTTCTAGGCAAAAAACCTAAATCGGTGGATCGTATATTTCCGGAAGAAGTTACACGGTAATACTCAGGCACAAATTCAATTGCAAAATCACGTCGTATCAGTCAAGTCGGAGTATTAATCACATCATGGTTCAATGGCTTGTCAAACAAGCAAACTCAAAGCTTCCACAATCCCCTAAATCACTCACCAAATCTCCTCACTCCACCACCATTAGACACATCACCTAAGCTAGCCTAAAGCTAGATTGCCTCTCATTAATTTTCAGATTTGAGAGAGGGTGAGGCTCTCCAATAAATACCTCACCTTATCCTCTTATTTTTACACTAATTCTCCTAAAGAAAGTTAAGATGTTGTTTCTCTTTTTCTCTTCTCCATTTTTCTCCACATACACCATGAGAAAATGATGATATCTTAGTATCTTATTCATGGTGTTGAGTTTTTAAGTCATGACTAAAGGGGGGGGGCATGGAGCATTGAAGGAAACAAATACACCTACACTGGTCCCTGCAACCTGGAATTGGATCTCGTATGTGATGGATTTGTGTTGCATCTCCCGACACATTACACAGTTTGGGAAGCATCACGCATCCTACTAGAGTGAAGGTCCGTACCTGCCGGTCCATCCGCACCAGTTGAGGCACGAGGCAGATTGGAGGTTGTCGGGACATGGACCCAACCGGGATTCTCATCTACTGACTCAACGCCAAGAGGGAAAGAAGGAGCAGGCATGGCTACTTAATTGAGGCCTAGAGGGTACTCTCTGGACCCTTCAATGGATTAGGCAGCAAATGAGGTGGTTGAGGACGAGGGCGATGATTGTGTAGAGTTAATTTGCATAGAGGATTCGATGGAGGTTATAGAGGTCTCTTTAGACTCGGAGATTGAGGAAGACCCGAGTGAGGTTTCCAATGCACTACCGATCTAGGATCTCATTTCTTTCTTTTGACAGGAAACCTGTGTAGGGTAGTTTTGTAATGCCAACACCCCGACATTATTTTATTTGTATTTTTAGTCTTTGTTAGGAGCAAAGAATAGACTCTGCTTTGTATTTTGTAAACCATGATGTACGTATTACAAATTCAAGAATTGATTAGTGAGAAGTATTCAGAAAAGAATTGTGTTTCGTTCAATTACCTTAAGTATTAAGAAATTATTTCTGCAAAGGTTTGAAAATGTGACGTCTTGAAAGAGAATAGATAAAATGGAAAAAATGATTTGTAAGTTATATGTTACTTAAAAGAAAAAAAATATTTACCCATTTTTCCAAGAGGTTAAATATAGTAATTATGAAATGATTTTTGGGGCATAACATTAAGTGGTATCAGAGCAGTTCAATCCTATTCGGACCGGGCATGGCCTTATATGCTTTCTTGTGTGACTTTGTGTGATTATTTGATTATCATGGACCAGCTGAGAGGAGCTACAGTGTTTTCAAAGATCGAACTTCGATCTGGGTATCATCAAATATGCATAAAGTCGGAAGACATTCCGAAGATAGCTATTCGGATGCATTATGGCCATTACGAATACCTTGTAATGCCATTTTGTGGGACCAACACTCTTGCAGTGTTCATGGATTACATGAACATGATTTTTCATCCATACCTCGACACGTTTGTGGTCGTATTTATCGATGATATCCTGATTTATTCAAAGAATCAAGACGAACATGTCGAGCATCTGCAAGTGGTGTTGCAAATTTTGAAGGACATTCAACTCTATGCCAAACTGTCAAAGTGTGAGTTTTGGTTAAAGTCAGTGAATTTTCTCGATCATGTGATATTGAAAGGAGGAATCGTCGTAGATCCTGCGAAAGTGGAGACAATAACGGAATGGAATTCTCGAAAGTCGGTGACGGAGATCATAGGCTTTCGTAGATTAGCGGGGTATTATCGAAAATTTATCGAAGGATTTTCAAAGTTAGCCTTGTCGCTAACTACGCTAACGAGGAAAGACAAATCCTTTGTCTGGACGACGAAGTGTGAAGCAAACTTTCAAGAATTGAAGAGAAGGTTGACCACAACACCTGTGTTGGTTTTTCTAGACCCAAACGAAAAATTCAACGTTTATTATGAAGCATCAAAGCAAGGTTTAGGTTGCATGTTGATGCAACAAAGGAAAGTAGTGGCTTATGCATCAAGACAGTTGAAAACACATGAGCAGAACTACCCAACGCACGATTTGGAACTAGTTGCGATCATGTTTGCTTTCAAGATATGGAGACATCATCTGTATGGCGTGAGATTCGAAGTTTTTAGTGACCATAAAATCTTGAAGTATTTGTTCGACCAGAAGAAACTGAACATGAGGCAAAGATGATGGATGGAATTCCTCAAGGACTACGATTTTGATCTTCAGTACCACCTTGGAAAATCTAACATGATGGTTGATGCCTTGAGTAGAAAGTCTTTGCATATGGTAACCATGATGGTCAGAGAAATGGGATTGATAGAGGATTTCAGGGATTTAAGTCTCGCGGTTCAAGTAAGATCTAAAAGTTTGACTTTAGGTATGCTTACCATAACGAATGAGTTTCTAGAACAACTAAAGGGTTTGCAAGGTTCAGATCCAGAACTACGAGAGAAGAGAGTCTTGCAGGTTGAAGGAAAAGCTTCGAAATTTCAGGATGGAACCGACGGAGTACTCAAATGCAAGAATCAAGTCTACGTTCCAAGAGATCCCGATTTAAGAATGGCAATCTTGGACGAAGCTCATAAAAGCAAGCTAAGTATTCATCCAGGAGCTACCAAGATGTATCAGGACCTGAAGAAGATGTTTTAGTAGTCCGGTATGAAGAATGGTGTAGCGGAGTATGACTCACGTTGCTTGGTGTGCCAAAAAGCGAAAATTGAGCACAAGCGACCCGGTAGAGAACTTCAACCCTTGAACATTCCGGTTTGGAAATGGGATAGCATTTCAATGGACTTCGTGAGCGGTTTTACACCCTAATCTTGGCTACTCTAATATTGAAGCAGTAATGAATATAAGATCTTAAGAAAAGTATGCTTAACTTGGCAAATAAACTAAGTAGTACAACTACTTCTTAGTTTATTTGTTAAGTGTTTTACACAAGTAATTTTATTGATTTGAAATCACTTTTTAAGTGATCAATCTAAAAAGAGCATTAAGTATTTCTCAAACAAATAAAATTAACCAAAGCACCAATTTGAATGATTAAAATTCAAATTTAGAATAAAAGAAGAAGAAGAAATACATAATCAACTTTCAATTGAAATTGTTAGGAGCATGAGCCATCCATCCAAAGATTGGATGCTTTAAGTTCCAAATGAGATTACAAAATGGATTTTTGCATCTCATTTGCCTTCTAAGTAGAGATTACTTAACCATATTCAAAGGAAATTGTTAGGAGCATGAGCTATTCATCAAAGGATTAGACGCTTTTGAGTTCCAAATGAGAGTACAAAAATGATTTTTGCATCTCATTTTCTCCTTTTCTCCTCTTGAATTCTAAACTAAAATTACAAACTTACTTTGAAATAAAGCTCTAAAAAACTAAGAAATGAATAGAGAACTTCAGAAAGAGTTTCTAGTGAGAGACTTATTAATTTCAAGTGTAATTGGTTCCCTTTGCTCAAATGAATTGGTCTCTATTTATAGAGTTAATTTCTGGACCGCTGAGCTGCTTGGCTAGACCGCTAAGCAGCTGACAAACCTTTAGCATGGGTTTGGTCCCTTGATGAAGTAGCTTAATCATTTCGTTATGCTTGACTCATCAAAGCTAGTTGTGAGCTATGAAACCAGCTATTGTGAGCTACTTCTAAAAAAGCCTATGGTGGGCTACTTGAGGTGAGGTCATGGGTGACTTCATTATTTGCTTGATGGTTAAGTCAAGTTTGGGTGCACACCGCTCAACACACATGTTTCACCGCTAAGCTACTTGTTCAGCAGCTTTGACCGTGCTTGCTGGGACGCGGCCTGGTGCTTGCTAATCTGGTTAGGAGTTTGGTTCTCCACTAAGCTGCTTGGTTGGAGCGCTAAGCTGCTTGTCCAGCAGCTTGGGCATGTGCCAAGGTTGTGTCTGACCATGTCAAGCTGAGGTCTGACCGTGCCAGGACTAGGCTGAGCGGCCAAGCAGGCCCACTCAGCTACTTGCTTGAGCAACTTGGTCCAGGTCAAGCTGGTGTCCAGGTCAGGCTGGTGTCCAGTTCAGCTCAGCGGGGCTTGGTCCACGCTTAGCTACCTGGTTGAGCACCTTGATTTTTTGACTTTTTTGCTCTTTGACCATGAGTCTTTTTTCTTTTCTTTTCTTCATTCTAAATCCTAGAAAATACATAAAAAAGAAATACACATACAAATATACAAGATTGTGATATTTTATACAAAAAGTATTGTTTTAAGTTGGTTTTTTTCCAATTATGCTTATGATAAGTGGCATAAAAGTGTATGAAATTTAGGTATGTTTGTTGGCACTTATCAATAGGCCAAAAGGCATTTTCCTATAGGCAAATGTACCAAAGGGGCAGGTGAATGTGGTCTTCTCCTGATCCTCGGGAGTAATATGGATCTGGAAGTACCCAGAAAAACAATCAAGAAAATAGTATTGAGATTTACCTGCTAAGCGCTCAAGCATCTGATCAATAAATGGAAAAGGACAGTGATCCTTTCTAGTTACTTGGTTGAACCTCCTATAATCAATGCAGACTCTCCAACTATTCTGCACTCTCGTAGGAATCAGCTCATCTCTCTCATTTCTCACCACTGTAATTCCTGTTTTCTTTGGAACCACTTGAACTGGGCTCACCCAATGACTATCAGAAATGGGATATATGATCTCAACTTGAAGAAGCTTAGTGACCTCTTTCTTCACAACCTTAAGGATGACGTGATTGAGTCTCCTTTGTGGATGCCTTACTAGTTTAGCTTCATCTTCCAAGAGTATCTTGTGCATGCTCATGGATGGGCTAATACCAGGAATATCAACTAAGGTCCAACCAATTTTCTTCTTATGCTTCTTCAGCACTTGCAACAACTTCTCCTCTTGATCAGCATCAAGGGAGGTGGAAACAATAACAGGGAGCTTCTCATCATCCTCTAAGTAAGCATACTTGAGGTTTTCAGGAAAAGGTTTAAGCTCCAATAAGGTGCCTTCAAAACAGATGGAACCAAAGTAGCAGACATAGATTCTACAGCCTGCACCTGAACAAGTAAATCAGATTGATGTATGATGTCTGCAGCAATTGGGTTAGTGCAATCTGATTCAACAACATTTGGATCAACAGAAATATGCAGAAACTCATCAATACAAAAATTACACATTTCAGAATCAGTGCATGTATGACAAGTGTATGAGTCTATTAATGACATAGAATCAAAATCATTAAGAAAATCAGAGATATGCTCATTAGTTAACTCATCAAGTAAATCAATATGAAACACAGAATGGTCCTCAGATGGATGCTTCATAGCATCAAAAATATTAAATCGGACCACAATATCACCAAACTCCATAGACAATATTCCAGCATGGACATCTATCTTGGTTCGGTCTGTTCTTAAAAATGGCATCCCCAAAATGATAGGAATTGTATTATGGGAGAATCTCTCTTCCATATCGAGAATATAAAAGTCATCTGGAAAAATAAGTTCACCAACCCAAACCAAGACATACTCTATCAAACCAGCAGGGTAGGCAATACTCTTGTTTGCTAATTGAATCACTACCCTAGTGGGTTGCATAGGTCTAAGTGAAAGAGACATGAAAATAGACATAGGCATAACATTAATCGAAGCACCTAGATCTAGCATGGCATTCTGAAATTTGCTATTACCTATTATGCAAGGTACAACAAATGTACCTGGGTCCTTAAACGTGAGGAACAAGTTTACCTTTAGTGCAGAAACATTACTGCCCAAGCTGATCCTCTCATTACCTTTGAGCCTCCTCCTGTGAGTGCACAACTCCTTTAGAAATTTTGCATATCTTGGAATTTGTTTGATTGTATCAAGTAAGGGTATGTTCACCTCTACCTTTCTTAATGTGTCCAAAATCTCCTTGTCTACCTCTTCCATCTTCTTACTTTGAATGGCTCTTTAAGGAAATGAAAGAGAAATGGAAGATGGTTGTGCAACACTTGTGGAACGTTCACTAGCAAGAATTTTTTCGCTAGTGCTCTCAGTCTCTTGTAAAACCGGTTGCTTCATTTTTTTATGTAGCTAGATCAACTTCAATCTATTTTCCTGACCTTAAAGTGATGACACTCACAATCTTCGGGTTGACCACAGTATGGGAAGGCAACTTATCAGAATTCTGAGAGTACAATATGTTTAATGAAGTAGTCATATGTTCCATCTAGGTGGTCAAATTCTGAATGGAGGACTCTTGACTCTGAATGGAAGCTTTGGTCTTTTGCTGGAATTGCATATTCTAAAATGTCATCTGACTCACCAATTCTTCTAATGAAGGTTCACTAGATATAGGAGCATGATTACTATTCACTTGTTGTTGCCGCTGCTATTGGATTAGATGAGGCACATATGGTCTATTTTGTGCAGCATTATTATTCTGAAATGGTGGCCCTGGATGAGGCTATGAAGGATCAAACCATCTAAGATTCGGATGATTCCTCCAACCAGGGTTGTATATGCTTGATGAAGGATCATAATTCTGTGGTTGTTGTTGAGGTCTGTTGTTGTAAATATTTGCAGCATAGGCCTCAGGATGGTCACCAGTTTTGGGCTCCAAGAGAAAATGACTAACATCAGCATAATGATCAATTGCGGTGCAAGTGCCACAAACTCATGCTGTAAGTGGAGGTTTATGTTGATTCATGGCAAGTTGAGTGACCAAGGTAGCAATGGAGACAATTTTTTTCTCAAGTTTATCTTGTCTTACAGAATCTGTCCCAACATCATGGACCCTGTGACCACTATAGCATCACTACTTCTTGCATTGAACTGTTGAGAGTTGGAAGACATCTTCTCAACCAAACATCTAGCCTCAAATGGGGTCATATCTCCAAGTGCACCACTATTAGCAGCATCAATGATATTCCTCTCTATGTTGTTCAGACCCTCATAGAAATATTGTAGGAGGAGTTGTTCAGAGATCTGATGATGGGGGCAACTTGCACATAGTCTCTTGAACCTCTCCCAATATTCATATAAACCTTCTGCATGTAGTTGTCTATTTCCAGAAATATCTTTTATGATTGTAGTGGTCCTGGAGGCAGGAAAGAATTTCTCAAGGAATATTCTCTCCAGGTCATCCCAATTAGTAATAGAACTAGGGGCCAAGTAATACAACCAATCTTTTGAAGCGTCCTCAAGGGAATGTGGGAATGCTTTCAAACATATGTGATCCTCTTGGACATCACGAGGCTTCATAATGGAACATACAATTTGGAACTCCTTAAGATGCTTATGAGGATATTAACATGCAAGTCCATGAAACTTAGGCAACAAATGGATTAGTCCAGTTTTGAGCGCAAATGGCACATCCTCATTGGGATACTTGATACACAAGCTTTCTTATATGAAATTAGGTGCATTCAGCTCCCTTAATGTCCTCTCATGTGGAATTGGAGGTTGTTCAGCCATATTTTCAGAGTATGCAACAGAATGCACAGAAATAGCAGAATCAGTATCACTATCAGGTAGATTAACACTAAGATGAAAAGACTGACTATCTAAATTTAAATTCCTAATTTGTCTAACCAAACTATGAAATTTTCTATCAATTTCAGGATTTATTGGATACAAAGAGTCAGGATTTCTCCTAGTCATGCACTAAATGTAGCACTAAGAACCATGTGGAGCAGAAAGTGAAATACATGTTAAATTTTAGTGATCAACCAAAACTTTGAATCAATAAAATCCTAATAACATAGGAAACATTCACAAAAAGTTTCAGGACAAAACTCAAAGCCTAACTAATTTAAATAAATGCAACAAAATCAAAACAATTGGAAAATAAAACTTAAAATAAAAAGGAAATAGTAAAACGACTCTTTTTGGATTTTCAGGGTGGGCTCCCCAGACGCAGTGTGTAGAGAAAAAATCGATGGGTTTTTCAACCCCAAATGCATATATAATATGTCCAATTTGGATTAACAGTTCCAAAGTTATGCCCAAAATAGAAACTCAACAGTGAAATTAGTCACTACTTGTTTGTATCTCACAACCAACAGCAAGGTGGCTGACTATGGTGCATCCAACATTCAATATGTGATGAAATAAGTGTGGAAACAAAGTTTCATGTAAAATTTACAACCACAACTATATTAACCAACATACACCCGAATCAACCAACGCACAAATGGCTAAACAAGACAGCAAACAACAAACAGTGAATAGAACATGCAGCTTTTGAAACCTAAACAGAATGGTTATTCTAAGACACGCACTAAACTATACTAAGAACCTTTGACAAGAACTAATGATCCCCGGCAGCGGTGCCAAATTTAATCGAGTCCGTACCCGATACAAATAATATAACAATTGTAGTACTAGGAAGTGACTCCTAGGTCGTTTTCCAAGGATTATCTTTCAAGCAAAGATTCAAACACCTTATACTCACACGCACAAGGGGTTTTTTGTTTTTGGACAATATGAACATAAATCAATTTCAGAAATAGTAGTTAAGCAATGTAATAAAACGGCTAAATCTCCTTCGTTCTTTTGTTCACAGCTCAATCCTCAGTTTCAAAAGATTATTTCCAGATTCCAACCATTAACTTCCGAATTTGTTGAGAATCAATTAACTAAGCGATAATCAATTCAAGGTTCCAAAACCTAAGCCTCTAACTAAGCAAAATCAGCATAAGCATGAAAGGTTAATAAATTCACTCGAACTAACCATTCAAGCACTAGAGAGTAAATCAACTAAGTGAAGATAAACTCATAAACTAGTTTCTAACATTAGAAGAAATCAACAATAAAGAAACCGAAAATGCATTAATAAACAAAACCTCAAGAGTTGTGATACATTACCAAAGGAATTTAGTCTACAAGTTTAGCATTCCATTGAATGGAAGAAACAAACCGAAAATGAAGAAGAAGATGAATGAAAACCGAAATGGAGGCACAAAATGAAACCCTAGTAGAGCCAAAGAGGGAAAACGGAATTCTCAAATGTTTCAAAATGAGGGAAAATGAAGTGTGTGTGTGTGTTTGGAGTGGGGAATCTGAATTTAACCCCTCTAACACATAAAATCGAATTGGGCCTAAACAATGGGTCCAAAGCTAAATTACAATAAAAAACTCCTAAAATAAAAACACAATTTTCACTTCAACACATATCATCCACTTCCATAATGCCCAAAATGCCATTGGTGTCAAATATGATCTGAAAATGATAATAGATTTAATATAGATTTAATCATGCCAAATAATACCAAATTAACTCATTTTAGGAATATTAGTCCAATAAAGTCTAAAACACTAAACCATGTGAAACAAAGTCAATTAGGCACCAAGAATCATCAATCATGCTAAATTAAGGTTATGAATAGTGTGTAATATATTGTTCATCAATGAGAGTGAAGTCTCATTTGTTTGAATCAAATAAAAATAACCTAAGATAGAAAGTAACCTAAGGACATAAATGACCTTCCTTCATGTAATCTCCAGGGTCAATTGAGTCTTTTGAGACCTTGAGGGTTGCTGATTTGGCTTTGGCCCTAGTCATATGAGCTTCATGATTAAAACTGGTGTAAACCGGGGCAAAACCGGTGAATCGTGCCAAAACTGGTGAACTGGACGGAATTTGATTGAACTGGTTGGTACATACATGTAATTTTAAAAAACCCCACATAGGCACATAGAAACCCCTTTTCTTCATTCAGAAACCTCACGTCTCACGGGCAGAACTCCTTTCTTCTTAATCCCCATTTCGTCTTTAGTTCTCCAACATCTCACTTCCACACTTCCTTCCTTCACCATCAATGTTCCAAGCTTCCTTCTTCTCATCCAACATCTCATTTCTAGTTCAGTCCTCTTCATTCTATCAGTGTATCTAGTTTTCTACCACAGGAGCATCTAGTCTTCTACTACTGGCATATTTGGTCTTCTTCCTTCGACTTTTCTTAGGTAAGAGTGTGAAAATTTATTTGATGGGATTTACTCATTTTAGGGGAAAAACCTAATTTACTAATTTGGGATTTTGGGTGGATAACAATGAAATTTGTAGCACTTCCTAAATAAATATTTGATGAGATTCTAATTGTAGAAATAAGAACATAGAGTATTTCTGGCATTTCAGAATATAGCACCTCTCAAATAATATCTCTAGCATTTCAGTGTTTAAGAACAGAGCATTAATAAGAAAACTAACTACTAATTTTATGATATTGCAATTGCTGAAGTTGAAAATTTGTTCTTAAAAAAGAGATAAATCAATACACAAGTCATAAGGTTTAGCATATGTATTGCATTTGGAAAAGGAAACATTATTCTACTTACTTTAGGTGTTTTTTAATATCCATTTTCCACATGTTTTTTCAACAACTGTAGTTTTTATTATGAAAAATACTTATACTTTGTTTTACAAAGAATTATGTTCTTGTACAAGTTAGCGAAATTTATTGTACGTTATTTACGTTTACTTCCAATGACTTCAGATTTCAAGTATATGAGATGAAAAATAATGTAATGGGAAAGGATTGATGTTTATATTTCAGCAAAGATTTACTAAGTCGCGGTTGTTCAAATATTTCTTAAGCTACTTCTTAGAACACGCACAAAGTTGAAATTTCGTCTATTCTAGAAAAGAAATAACATTGTTTTATTTCCTATAACTAGACAATAGCCATAAATAATGGAATTGTTTTTAATTGCTCATGTTATAGAAATAGATGGCATCTACTGAAGCTGAATTACCAACATCATAAAATGCATCAACGAAAAATACTTCTACAAGTAGTTATAGGGGAAATCAGATCCGGCTTGAGCACATTGCAAACAAGTTATTGCGGATAATAGAAGAACGATTCTATTGTGTCTTTTTTGCCTGAAACAGGTTACTTGTTAACTTTTCCTCTTAATATCATTGATTTTATTTTCAAGTGTATTGTTAGTTCAATTACTTACTACTTTTTCTTCTTTTTTGCATGCAATAGATTAAAGGGGGTGGCATCAGTTAGTTTAAGGCTCATTTGGCCGGAATAAAAGGACAAGTTGAAAATTTCAAGAAAGGGCCAGCAAATATTCAACACCAAATACATAAATCAATTGATGAAATCAAGAATAAGAAAAGGAGAATATAAGAGGAATATGAGGATAGTAATCCTTGTGATGAAGTCAATGATTTATTGCACACTCAACCAAATGAAGCACCTCATACATCTACATCTCAAAAGGGGAAAGGTTGAATAGGCTCTTTCTTCATGCCTAGAACAACTCCTGATGCTCAACCTACTTTAAAAAGTGTATTGCAAACTAAGGAAATGATTGAGAAATGTGACCTAGCCATATCAAAATGGATGATTGATGTTTATGTGCCATTCAATATTGTTAACTCAACATACTATCAACCCATGATTGACACGATTTTTAGCATGAATCCAGCTTATAAAGCTCCAAACTTTTATCGTGTTTGTGGTCATTTATTAAACAAGTGGGTTGAAGATGTGAAAATACTTGTCAATGATTATCGATCGATTTGGAAGAAAACTGGATGCACTCTTATGGCAGATGGTTGGACCAATCGTAATAGATGTACTCTCATCAATTTTCTCATCTACTTTCCTAAAGGAACCGTGTTCCTAAAGTCTGTTGATGTTTCTCATGCTTCCAAAACTGCAGATTTGTTATTCAGACTTTTTAAGGAAGTAGTTTTATATGTTGGCAATGAGAACATTGTTCATATTGTTACACACAATGCTGCTAATTATGTTGTTGCTGGTAGGTTACTGGAGAAAGAGTTCCCTAACCTATTTTAGTCTCCATGTTCGGCTCATTGTATAAATTTGATGTTGCAAGACATTAGAAAGTTACTAGAAGTAGTTGAGACTGTATTGCATGCTGCAAACATTACCAAATACTTATATAATCATTGTCATCCATTATTTCTAATGAGACAATACACTCATGGAAAAGAAATACTTCGTACAACTCCAACTCACTTTGCTACTAATTTCATAGCATTAAAAAGTATCTTGGCCCAAAAGGATGCACTTAGATCTCTGGTAACATCTAGAGAATGGACAAGCCCAGCTTACTCTACAGATGTTAAGGCAAAAGTGAAGCCTTATTTGGACATTAGGGATAGTCGTTGGGACTTGCAATTGAAAAGAAATATTCATGTTGTTGGTTATTGGCTAAATCCACATTGTTTCTTCAATGTTGAAGAATTTGAAAAACATAAGTTCACAATATATGACCTTTTGGATGTGATTGAGAAGTATGCTTATGGGGATCTTGATTTACTAGATAAGCTAATAAGTGAGATGAAAATATATAAAAATGTTGAGTTAGATTTTGGAAGGCCAACTACAATACGTGAACAAAGTATAGTGATGCCAGGTATAATTAGTCTCTCATAGTGGATATCAACAAAGTTAGAGTGTGTTTGAACACATTCATACAAATAAAAGAAATAGGTTGGCGTATCAAAAACTTAATGATCTTGTCTTTGATCGCTATAATTTGAGGGTACAACAAAGGTACTAATATATTTATTTATTTATTTATATATGACTAAATCAATAGATGCAGGAATCACTTGAGATATCAAAATTATGACCTAATTAAACCACCATTCCTAACTTATGAAGAGATTGAGGCCTTACAAAACGACCTTGCAAATATTTCTATCTAACCCTCATATGATGACATTGGTATGTTTTTTATTGCATTGTGAGTTTTGGTTCTAATAACTAATTTATTTTATTGTTAACTTGTATGAAAATTGATGTATGAAAAAATGATAATTGTTGTAGATCAATTAAATTTAGAAGATGGTGATGATGATGCACAATTCAACCCTATGGAGAATGTGAACCTAGAAGAAGACAACGTTAGTCAAGCTTTGGGCTTAAATGGTGAAGAAATAGAACCTCAATATGAAACAACTTTGTCTCTTTGGTGTTAAAGTTTTAAATATATAATATGTTTTGTAGACCGAGTTATGGAATTGCGTCATATGTTTCAAGTTTGTTAAGTAAGACAAGTACTTGTGGATTACTATTTGTATTTGCAATTTAGACTTTGGACTTATTAAAGTTGTTTGTTTATGAGAATTGTTACTTTGACTATAAACATAGACAATAAATTTGAGTGTCTACATATTAAATAACTTTTGTTACAGGTTTACACACACACATATATATATATATATATATAAGAATGTATGTCTAGTTTAACCGATTTAATCTCATGACATTTAATTACTGAACCACTGGTTGAACCACTAAACCATTGCCTCACGAGTTTGATCACTGGTCCGATTTAAATAACATTGTTCCAAACTTCTTTTAAGGTTAAAATTAGATATTTAGGAATCAATAGATGCCTCATCGCATGGAATGATATGCCATAAATTTTTATCTAGAAAATATAATAAACTAATAAATCTCACTGTTCTTTAATTTCAAAAATTAAAAAGAAAATAAAATAATACCATATTCGATTCTGATTTGTCTAATTCTCCTTTAATTTGGTACATCATCCAAATTCATGACATGAGGATTCTTTCCATGATCGTGAAAATATTAAAAAAAATACTATATCTTTTGAAATAATACAAATATTTTGTGCATAAAGAATTTTGATTTTTATGTAGAACAAGATATATATTTTCAACAAGTATATATCCTCGAATTAAACAAAAAAATAATAAATATATATTTAAAACATGAGGCCCATAATTCTCAACACTTCTTTTGTACACATTGCTTACATATTAATAGACACACTCATACTTCAACAACTTCACTCCTTTTTCAGCATTGTACTGAGTTTTGTAAGATGAAAGAAATTGTGCTCCTTGCCATTACACTTATCCAATTATTATCAATATTATCTTCAGCCGAATCTAATGGTCTGACAGTTGATATTATTCATCGAGACTCACCTTTCTCACCCTTCTACAACTCTTCTATGACCCATTCAGATGTCCTCATTAATGCAGCTTTTCGTTCGATTTCTCGCGCGAAAAGCTTCAGAATAAATCCAAATCTAAACCCAACTGATGATCAAACCATATTAATTCCAAACTATGGGGATTACCTAATGCAAATATTCGTGGGTACCCCACCAAAAAAGTTAATTGCAATTGCGGACACAGGCAGTGATGTTACTTGGGTTCAATGCTTACCTTGTGAAGTGTGTTTCAAACAAGAAGACCAAATTTTTGATCCAAGAAACTCTAATACTCACCATCTGATACCTTGTGATGATATTACTTGTAGGTCTCTATTCATACATTCTTGTGGAAATGCAGGAGAGTGCAAATATGATGCAGAATATGAAGGTGGTTCTTTCTCAAAAGGAACATTGTCTACGGATACAATTAGTTTCAATAGTTACAATGGTGGCCAGATTGTGAAATATGATGATATTATAATGGGGTGTGGATACAACAATGATGGGAATTTCAAAACCATGGAAGATGGTGTAGTTGGTCTTGGTGGTGGACCTTTGTCATTAGCTTCACAACTTGGTAAAAAGGTTGGTAAAAACAAATTCTCTTATTGCCTCCTACCATTTTATTATAACCTAGGTAATAGTAAAATGAAGTTTGGGGTTGACACACAAACAACAAGAACTGAAGTTGTTACTACTCCTTTAGTGATAAAATTTCCATCAACCTATTACTACCTTAGTCTTGAAAGTGTTTCTATTAATGGAAATTTGGTGAAGCCATTCCAAAATGTAGGTAACATTGTTATTGATTCTGGTGCAACATTGACTTCCCTTAAATCAGATTTGTATGACCAAGTTGAAGCTGCTATTATAGATGCTATTGGTCCTGAGGGTGTGGTAGAAAGGGATCAACCTAAACCATATACGTTATGTTATAGGGATGGATCAGTTAAGAACTTTCCTTTGATATCGTTCAATTTTTTTGATGCTGATTATGGGTTACACTTTACTCAATCTAATGTATTTGGGAAGGTTTATGAATCCATATGCCTTTTGATAATCCCAACGGATGAGCACTCAATTCTTGGCAATTTTCAACAAGTATCCTTTAATATAGAGTATGATCTTGATCAGAAAACGGTCTCTTTTGCACCAGCGGATTGTACTAAGGAGTAGAAAGTTTCTGATTATAGTATTTTTATCAGCAAAAATAATATTATTAGAAATGTTCTCTAGTTATATGGGAATACGTTGGAGAATATATGTTAAACAGATTTTATAGATACATTTAAATCGTCTGATTTTTTTTTATATATATTTGACATCTTCAACATAAGAATACGTGTTTCAATGATTGTGTTGTGTAATTCTTCTACAAATTTGATTTGGTAATATTATGATTGATCTATATGAGATGATTGCTTTTATAGTTTTAGTCTTTTGCTCTAATTTGCAAGAAAAAGTAGAAAGAAAGCTTTTATCATCTTTGCATAATGGAAAAAAAAATTGAAAGAATAAATCGTTTTTAAGAATCCCACAGGCTGATAGACGCATAAGCATAGATGAGGATAAAAGTAATAAATTTACCGACGTGAAATTTCATCAGTAATATTTTGTTTATGACAAATATATCATCCCTTTTATTTTCTTCCTTTGTGAAGATCCTTTTATTTTTGTTGTAACATATAATCCATCGACTCTCACACGAATATTAGTGATAATGTAACACCCCGTTTTTTGCAATTAAAAACTTAATATTTTATTATTGAAAATATGATAACAATTTAAATAAAGTTTTTAACAATGTTGTGAAATCTAAGCCGGACATCAAATTAGGAAAGTTCTTATATTAGGTTTAATCAGTTTAAAAGGTTAAAGCGACCAGTCTAATCGGATGTTTCCGTACATAATTAATAAATTTTATCTATAAATATATAGTTATATATAAATGTAAAACTTTATAATTAATAATTATGTGTAATTGTATTGAAATAATATTTGGTCATCGTTTTTGGACCGTAGTAAAACAAATATTAGATGGGTGTTCTATTTTTCTTATTTTTAAGTGAACTGTCCGATTTACTTCCCAGTTTAACCGGGTTTAACACAGTTGGACCAGATTTTCCCTGATTCAAAGCGGTTCAATTCTCATTCTATTAAAACTGCAAACCAAAATCATTTTCAAATCCAATCAGTGGTCAGACCATCTAGTCTGGTCTGATTCTCACAACACTAGTTTGTGATAAGTTAACTCAATATAACAATAAAATAATATTTCTAACATAAATTACATTTTTAAATAACATTTTTTCACAACTATATGATATATATTCATGTGAGGTCACTGATAAAATAATTGGTTTTTTTGAATGTAACAAAAATTATAAACATATTAAATAAATATTAAAAGATTATAACTAATTTAAAAATATAATATTTATTTTTAGATAAATCTACAAAAAGTAAATTAAAAAATTTCAATCATATATTAAAATAATAGAAAATTGTGAGACCTTATATATAACATCCACGTGAACGCTCAAACATAGTAAATGTCAAAAACACAAAATATGTAACTTCCAAACAATAATATAATGTAATTTTGTAATTAACGAGTATTATAATTTATTCATTAAAGAATAAAACGCATCATATTATATTATTATTTTATGATAAAATGACTAAAATTTTATAGTCATATTATTATAAGAAATATTGCAAGATCGGGAAGAAAAACAAAATTTTGTTATTGTTATATTCTTATATTATTGTTATTGTTATAATTATCATTATTATACAAACATGTTGAAATATTATTTGATTATTATGCAGGATATTATTTTTATATAGACTATTTTGTTTTATCTTTATCATTATATATGATTATTTTATTTTATAATTTATATTATTCTCTTTAAGTTTATAAAATAATAGAAAAATAATATTTATGTTATGTAACTGATTGAAATATTTAATTTGAGATACGATCAACATATTATTTAGATATTATTTATGGTGTAACATCTTTTTCAAATTGATTGACAAGAAAATATTACAAAGAAAAGAATTAAAAGATTTCATCTTTAATAAAAATATGTATTAGTTAAGAGAAATTAGGTTTGTACAAAAAGGATAAAAGAGAAAATCTGTTTAATTTATTTTTTTAGTATCAAAATACAAACCTAGCCAAACGAGACAAGATATAAAACAAGAAAAAATATTCCTCCATCATTTATAAATAACACTATAAGTCTTTAACTATACCAAATAATAATCCACCAAAAATACTAAAATTAAATTTCAAGACGACAAAATTTACTCTCACATAACAAAAGTCAATTAAACAATCTAGCTCCAAACTCCATGTAAACGATTATTTAATTGGAATTATTGTGTGATCCCGGATTAATTGTCTATAACACATCAACAATATTATAT
>NC_032018.1:8402277-8421847 GCF_001865875.1 Lupinus angustifolius
ATATTATATATATATATATATATATATATATATATATAATTGAGTAATGCATAATAATTATTAATGTATATATGTTTGAGACTATTCATCTCGAATTATCATACACTAACTTCTAGTTGTTTAGGGTGAATTATGAAAGTGTTTAATATTTCTAGATTTGTTAGAAAATATATACCATATGGTTTAGATTTATTTTTGAGTTGTTTATGGTGAATTATAACAAGAAAGGCTAATTCCTTGACGAAGAAGAAGAAAGAGTGAACAAAAGAAATGATAAAGAATTGAAGAATAGAATGAATATAGAGACCTTTTATTGAAATGGTTAATTGAATGTATTAAACAAGTATAAATTTTCTCCAAGGAGGTTACATTTATAGTCTATTGTTGATAGAATTGTCACAAACTTGCCAATTGGAAAGGTGCTTGCTTATCTATCATGGGAAGAGTGGAGTTAGTAAGGTCTTTGATATAATAGTATGTTGTCTTACAGTTTTTACTTCATGCTTGGCCAATCCAACTTATCAAGGCTTTAGATAGGACAATAAGGAACTTTATCTGGGCTGGAGGAAATGAAGTCAGAAAAATATGCATTGTTAAATGGATGAAGATTTGCACTACAACAAAAGGAGGTGGTCTTGGGTTAAGATCTGTTAAGTTGATGAATAAATCAGGTTTGCTCAAGCTAACTTGGATGATGTTATCTTCTAATCATGATTGGGCCTACTTCTACAGACAAAGATTTGGCTCTCACTTTAACACTTCAACTAGATATTTTAAATATTCAATATGGTATGGTATTAAGTAGCACTAGTCTTTAGTGCATAGCAACTCAATTTATTTGATAGGTGATGGTAATATGACTAATTTTTGCAAGGACAATTGGTTAGGGTTTCCATTGGTTGATACACTTCAATTTCATAAGGAGTAGCATTCAGCTCTTCATGCTAAGGTAGGTGACTTCATTGAAGGTAATAAATGGAATATGTCAAGAAATCTCATGACATGTTATTCTGAAGTTTCTGAACAGATTATCAGAACCATCATAACTAACTCTCATGACAGAGTCATTTGGCAAGAAGCTTGTGATGGTACTCTCTCTTTCAAACAAGCTTATTTACATTGTACTCCTACTGTCATGAATCAGAGCTGGTTTAAACTTATATGGTCCAAAGCCATTCCCCCAAGTAAATCTTTCATTACTTGGAGATGGATTCATCAAAGAATGCATACGGATGACAATTTTCAAAATAAGGGGTTGCCACCTAGTGTCCATTGTTACATTTGTAAGTCTAACTTGGAAACTTCAAGTCACTTATTTCTTTCCAGCAATTTGGCTACTCACATCTGGAATTGGATTGGTAATCTCTTCTCCTGCACTATAAATACTACTTCGGTTCAACATTTTCTTGGTATTTGTAATCAAGGTTAGAGTCCCCAAGTGAGAGAGGTTTTATTGAATTGCATCATCCTTACAATCAGCAACATTCAATGCACCAGAAACAAATCGAGATTTGAAGACATCAAAGTAAATTTTAGCAGGGTCATCACAAGCATCAAGGTGGACATTGCCTTATCCAGCAAGTTAAGTTCCTCTTGCCCTAATTCCTCCATATTGGACTTCTCAATTATGAGAAGTCTTGACATTCAAATTAATAATAGAAAAATTCCAAAAATGGTGGAAGTCATCTGGTGAACCCCTTCGTTGGGATGGCTTAAAGTTAACACTGATGGGGCAGCTTTTGGTTCTCCTGGTAAGGCATGGGGGTGGGATTTTTAGAGATGATAATGGTGCTTTCATTGCTTGTTTCACTGCTTCTTATGAGATTATGGATGCTCTTTATGTTGAGCTGAATTCAGCCATGTTAGTAGTGGAGTTTGCTCATAAAAGAGGTTGAAATTCGCTTTGGTTGGAGTGTGATTCATCCTTAGTAGTGGACATTTTTAATGGTTCAGCTAATGTACCTTGGAAGCTTGCTGCTAGATGGTTCATTTGCAATAATTGGTTGTCTACAATGACTTTTAAAGTTTCTCACATCTTTAGAGAAAGAAACGTGCGTGCAGATAGATTGGCGAAATTTGGAATATCATCAAAAAAATTCACTTGATGGAATTCTATTCCTAATTTTATTCAATATGATTGCTCTAGAAATTGGTTGGGTCTTCCTACCTATAGGTTCAAAAACATGTAATGATTTTGTATTTGTTTTTTGGATAGTATTATTAATTTAACCGTTGGGTGCTTAGGCACTTTTGCTTAAAACAAATCTCCATATTTATGGGTGGGAGAATAATAACTATATTAACTACCTAACCAAAAAGTACATAATGTAAAAATAGATAAATAAAAGGATAGTTTGTATCGCAAGTAAGCTGAAATCTGTGTTTGCAATTCTGGCCGAGCGGTGCTGCATAGCCATGGAACTCAACTGGTGTGTGGCATGGACTGAGGAATGGTGTGTGGCATTGATTGAGGAAGTGAGCTTGGTCTGGTGCATGGCCCTGATCCTGACCGAGGATTTGGCCTAGTGCATATTTCTTGTCGTCACCGAGATATCATGTTTGGCATGTTGCATCGCTTTGGCCTTGACTGAATCATGAGAACCATTTGTCTCGATCATAATGCATAAGCTTTGGCCGAGGTGTGTGAAATTGGCTTGGACTGTCTTGCACCTTAACTCGGTCAGAGGCAAAACATGAGCCAATCTTGGCGCACCAATTTATGGTCTGGTTCTTGGCATGTGCATATCACCTTTGAGCCTGGACACAACATTTCTGACCTGGTCTTCCCTTTGCTCGATAGTGTTTGAATTAACTCTAAGTAAATCATTTATGGTAATATTGATGTTAACGTGATAGGATTCATTAGTGATATTAACATCATTTCATCTTTTAGTTTTGATAGGTGTTTAATATTTATGGATTTTTCTAGTCCAACTATCAGTTGGTTCTCAAATATTGAAGTACAAACAAAAGAATCAAAATAACATGAATAATGAAGACCAAATTTGTAGAATTTTGATATTCATTATAGAGATCCACTTACTCCAATATTAAGTATTTTAAACTTACTCATCATCTCAGCCATCAATTCTAATTCTAGGGAAATACAATGATTTAAATTAGTGAGTAGATCTAAACCATTAGATATCCTTAGAATTGATAGCTATAATGAGGAGTAAGTTTAAAAAACTTATTCTTAGAGTAAGTGGATTCACACTCTTCAGATAAATCATTTGTTCAATATGCATCCAAAAGACAAATGTTGAAGGCCATCACAAAACTCTCAATTTTGAGTTAACCACAGTTGAGTTTTGATATATTGCTCCTTAAATATGCCTTATATTGTATGGAAAATTGTAGCCAATTAATTCTCATTAAGTTTACTTGGTGAAATCTTATCTTCTTAGTTCCCTTCTTCTTTCTAATAGACCATGAATTAATGTAGTTAATAATATTAGTTTAGAGAAAAAAAATAGCATTAAATTTCTTATTGAGATTCAACGTTTATTTCTTTCTAATCAAATAATATATTTATGATATTTAAATAGATTTTAAAATTTATGTATTGTTAGTGTAAATTTTTTACACTATTAACATACTATACATCATTGATTTCTGTTATTTTTGTTTCAGAGTTAAAGATAATTAATATATGAATAAGGAATGATTAACCGACAGTATAAAAAACACTTATACTGCAATGTCACTCTTTACCTATTAAATTCATTTAAATAACTACTTATGTAAAATCAGAATATTGTTCCATGTGGTAGGTAATTTTAATATAATTCTATAAAAAGCTAAAGACAAATTTGTTAAAAGGTTCCTAAGACAAGAGGGGAGATACTTAGATATATTTTTTCTAACAAATTACGTACTCTACATGTTTTGGAACTAATGTGAAAATGATATGTGTTACTAGAAAAATAATATATTACAAGTTTTTAACACATGTTACCATCATCAGTGGTCCCGTAGATATAACAACTTCTAAGCTAACTCATTGGCGTGTGTTGTTTGGATAAAGGAATTTAAAGTACCAGAATTTAAAATAGAACGATCAAATCGAATTTTAAGAATAGTTGGTTTATTCATGTAAAGTTTTACTAAATTCTTAAAAATATTAATAGGTCAAATATTCCATTCCAAAAATGGATAATTAAATTTTGATACTTAAGTTAGACATGAGACCAAAATGATACTTAAGTTAGACGAGATGGCCTCATAAATTTTTTATAAGTAAATGTATTAAAAAATGTACTTGTACCATATGCCATCATAATTATTTGTAGACTTCCTTCAACTGATTTTTGATATTGAATGCCTATTAATGTTGAGAGGAATTTTAAAAGTATTCTATAAAATGATAGAAGCAAGTCAAGTGGTCTGTTAAGGATTGTATGTGAAGGTCAAACTTTTCTCCTTGGGTACGGATCATATTAAAGCTGCTTTTTAAAAAACTTATTTGTTCTTACAGGTTACACTTTAGGATAAAGATCTGTTATCCTAAATTTTTTCTCAAACTTTGTCTCAGATCAATCATATTATGTCATCCCATATGAAGTGTTTATTCAACTTAATATACCTACATATTATATATAAAACTTTAATAAAAATATATAAAATGTAATTCAATTATTGATATAAATATTACATATTATTAGAACTATTTAAAAGCAAATTAGCGCATCAATCATGGGTTATTTTTCCATCCATTTTAAAGATAGTAATATTGACTTTAATAAGTTTGGTACATTGACTTTATAAAGTTATTATATAATATTGATATATATGACTTTATAAAATTAATTAATCTTATGCGAATATATAGATAACATGCGTGTTCATACATATTATATTTATATTGTTTCTTTAAGCACGAGGAACAACTTCAAATTTTGTTATTTTAAAATTAGTATATCCTTCAAAATTCAATATTTTTCATTGTTCAACCTCACAAATATTAAATATATACAATATCATAATGTGGGAAAACTTGATTTTATGATATGGAAGACCAAAAATTATAAATGCATTTAAAAATTAATGAGTTAATAGGTTGAATTTTGACCCTCATTAATATTACACATATCAATAGAATCAGAACTATTGTATTTATTTTCATCACCTAATATTTTTAAGTTTTAAAATATCCGCTTCAACTTAATAACTGATTGAATTGAATTATAAATATTTTTTACTTGAAATTAAACTAAAAAACTCATTTATTTGTTGAATAATTTCAATAGTTGATGCAAGTATCGTCCTTAGTTATAAAAATTCTTCATGTTTTAGCGATCTTGTAGATTTGGATAAGTACTTTGAACTATGATATCTATTGCGTTATCAAAATTAACAAATGTATATGTCATTAGGTAGAGAATGACGTAGTTATGAAAATTGTAAAGAAAAAATAAACAATATAATTTTACTAATACATACCAATGTTATTTTATTTTTTGTGTTAGAGATTATGTTGTACAATTACAATATTTTGTTATAATATTTTTAAAAATGTATCATTGTCTTGACTATGTGTCTTCATCCATATAATTTTTATACAATAATATTTGGATGATATGCAATGAATGATAGATGATATATAAAATAATTAAATGATATTAATTGAGAATATTTTAAGATATATTTAAATGTGTAATTAATACATATTCCATCTACTATATTTAAAATATTTTTTCAAAGTTTCCTAACAACTTTACTACATAATTTTAAAGTAGAAACTAAATCATCATAATTAATGCCATCAATTAATAATTGTAGGAAGGAAACATTTAAGAATTATCAATATTTCTTCTAATTAATATTAAAAATAATTATTTTTATGAAATAAATTAAATATCAACATATATCCTTATTAATTTTAATATCATAGTTCACTCTATTAATAATAAGATTGGATTTCTGGTATAATTTTTTTAAAATGATTAAATGATATTAATTGAGAACATTTTAAGATCTATTTAAATGTGCAATTACTCCATATTTCATTTGTTGTAGGCGATAATCGAACCTTAAATCTTATTCACTCCACCCCTAACCATCAAACCACATTGTAACTCATTTTTTATTGTTTTAAATTTGTTATGGGTGGGCTCGAATCCACAATCACATCCACATCATTCCTTAAACTCTTTCACCTTAACCATCATATCATCTTATGACTCCCAAACATCATTATTATTGCTCCAAATTCCTTAACTCATTATTAATGCCCCAAATTCTCTAATTATAGGAACGTAGGGAAACTATCTACATTTCTTCTAATTATTGTTAAAAAAAATTATTTTTGAAATAAATTCACTGTCTATCATTTTTATGTCAGACAAAATATCAACAAATTTCTTTATTAATTGTAATATCATAGCTTATTCTTTCTATTAATAATAAGATTGGATTTCTACTATTTATGTTTCAAAAATTATTAAATGATATTAATTATTAAAGTTTTAAGATCTATTTAAATGTGTAATTACAACATATTTCATTTAATGTATTTAAAATATTTTTCGAAATTTCATAACAACTTTAATACATAATTTTAAAGTAGAAACTAAATCATAATTAATTCATGGTTATAACGAATGATTTACGTTATATTACATTATAATTTATAATAAATGTTCTTTATAATATATTTTGATTTATGTTGGTAATTGATTCTTTTCATTTTCTAACTGATCTGCAAATTTATATTCTATTTCTATAACTCATACAAAAAATTCAAACTATTCTATTTCTTCATGAGTTTTGAATCACATGTTATATTATTTATGACGTTCAAACAAAATAAAATATAAATGAAATTAATTATTATTGCAGAAATTTATTAGTTATAATTATACACATTTATCTTCATAATTAATATTGTCTAAAATTATCATAAATAATTCAAACAAAATATAAATCAAATCAATTTGTTATTACAATCAAAATTTACTAGTTATAATTCTACAAATTTATCTCCATAATGAGGATCGCTTAAAATTTGGAAATCATAAATAAATTAAAAAAAATTATAAATCAAATAAAAATAAAGACATTATTCTTCTCCATATGTGAGAATGATAAAAATCGAGAAACAAAGAATAAAGACATTATATTGTGTTGTTGATAACCCAAACAATACAAATTTCTAAGCAAACAATTAAATAAGGTAATGATGTTTAAGTAAAATTTCCAATAGTACAAATATTGAGCCAAAATGAATGTATTAAACAACATATATATTAAAAATCATCAAATAAAGAAAATAAAATACAAAACTCATAAGTGAGTAAATAACTAATGATTTAGCAAAAAATTAAGGTACCAATAAAATGAAGCTACCAATAACTAACCATAATTTTTACCTTATTTTAGAGTATGATATACTTTAGGTGTTTCTAAAACTGCATAAACTACATATTAGTAGCATTATTTAGAAGCATTATTAATCTAATAGGTTACACTTTACATCATATAAAAGGGTCATAACATTCCTACATATTATATATAAAACTAATAAAAATATATAAAATGTAATTCAATTGATATTAATATATTATACATTAGTAGCATTATTTAGAAGCAAGTTAGAGCATCTTCGATGACTTAATTTTCTATTATTCTTATTAAAATAAGAACATTCTTTTGTCATTTGTTGTGGTGAGATTCTTATTTATTAAGAATATTCATCGCATAAGAAACTTTTTGTGGTTATTCTTATCCGAAAATGTAACCCTAAAAGGAAAAATTAAGAGATTGGAAAAATTGTGTTTTACATTGTGGGATAGATTTTGAGACTCATAGGAATAAGAATAATTGTGATTATAGAAAAAATATATTATTATTTATTTCTAAGAATATACATTAAATTATAAAATATTGTATGATATACACATGAGAAAGTAGTGGATATTCTAATATGGACTCTACTGAGCCCTACTTCCAATGTTACTATAAAAATGCATAAATTAGTCTTCAACCTCCATCCTCTCTCTATCTCTATCATTCTCCCTTATCCCTAAGTACTCCATCATGAAGCAACTTTTACTCTTGGCCATTGTATTGTTCCCATTGTTAACATTACCTTCAGCTGAATCCAAAACTGTTAATGGTTTAACCATCGACCTTATTCATGGAGACTCACCATTATCACCCTTCTATAAAACTAAAACTGCAACCATTCCCAACAATGGAGATTACTTCATGAAAATATTTGTAGGTACCCCACCAGTGGTATTACATGCTATTGCAGACACAGGCAGTGATCATATTTCTGTACAATATTCTGAAGCCGTAAGTCAATGCAGGTACTCAATGTTGTTCATTTTTTGGAAGGAAAAATGAGTATGTCATGGTTCTATAATTTTGTTATTTTTTATTTTATTGTACTTTACATAATTTTAAATTGTGGTTGCAATTACAATTATATTTATAATCTTCCAATTAAAGTCATCATATCTGTATAGATGCCTCTTTTTTGTAATTGTTGATTTGTTTTTATGTGATCACTACTGATTCTTCCTAATTCTGCACTAAATTAATTTTGTAGATCTCAAAAAATTGTGTGTATATGAATCTTGACTATGTATTATAGTGACTACAATCATAATTTAGATTTCTTTCAAAATTACTAAATTGGTTGAGTTTAGATCATCTTCATTATTAGAGAGTCAACTATATTAAATTTGATAGGATTCTCTCACATAGTAAACCTTCCAATGGTGTAATATGAAGGGAAAGAATTAAAAAAAATTAATTTTATTTTATTCAAAAATTATTCAAATATGGATAACTAATTTATTCTGTCATATGTTAAGATCTAGATTCATCTATGTTCCTGCTCGTACTGGTACAGGATTACGAGGAGAAAGAAGATTTTGATAATTTTATCTATTTCCATCATACTGAAAATTTTGATTCTTAACCCCGCAGGTACTCTTTATCCTCCTATAGGGAAAAATCTATCACAGAAGGAGACTTGGTTAGTGACACCATTAGGTTTGGTTCCAAAGATGGCCCATTGCTAACTACTCCAAAAACTACATTAGAGTGTGGAAATCTTAACACTGAGAATTTCAAAAGCATTGGGAAAGGTGTAGTTGGTCTTGGTGCTGGACCTTTATCATTAGTTTCACAACTAAGTGATAAATTTGGTCACATATTCTCATACTGTTTGCTCCCTCACAATGTAAACTCTACTAGTAAACTAAAAATTGGAAGAGAATCAACAATACCACCATTTTTGGCTGTCACTACTACCCCTTTGGTGCCTGCATCAAGATACACTGCTGTACTTACTGGTGTCTCAGTTGACAGAGACAATCTGAAACCACCAAGAAGTTTAAGGATTGTAATTGATTCTGGGTCAAGGTTGACTTATCTTACAAACCCTTTATATGGACATATTCAGACTGCAGTTGCAGATGCTGTTGATTTTGAGGCAATAGATAATCCACCTGCACCATATAGTTTATGTTTTGCTTTACTAAGAACTGATTTTATCCCTTCTATCACATTTCATTTATCAAAAGGAGATATTCATTATCCTACAAGTAATATATTAGTGAAAGTGGGTGGTAATTTATGCTTGTCTATTGTTCCAACCAATGGGATTTCTACCCTTGGAAGCTTAGCACAGACGAATTTGAAGGTAGAGTATGATCTTCAAAAGAAAACTGTTTCTTTTGCTCCTGCAGATTGTACTAAGGAGTAGAAAGTCGTCATATTATGTAACATATTCAACTTAAGCTATGCTTAGGTTTGAAATGAATAAACTATTATCATCTTTGTAATAGATATCAAAATTCTACAATGTTTCTTCAGTGTTCTTGTTGTTTTGCTTCTTTTATCTGTACTGTAATGAATTGTGAAAAAAGTTTTAAATATATGCACCCAGAATGTAAGACTTATCATCCATCATTAAAACTTAGTCAATCGTTAATAAATTAATGATGGATGATTTGCTGACACCATGTAAAAAAATATTTATACTGTTTAGGATGTATAGATATTAAATTTTATCAAAATTACAAACAATATTTCTCACCACATTTAATTGAATATTTAATAATTACTGTAGAGTGAGTTTTTTACTATTTTTGTCTAATATGGAAGATGGAGGATTTTAAATTTTTTTCTAACAAGGTTAATCGAGATTATGTATGTTTATGGTGATTGAATGATATTATGAGGTATGAAAGGTATTCAGATCACCTGTCTTATTTTGGTGTCCTCAGCAAATCAAAAAATCTTATTTAATTAAAAATAAATATATGAGGATAAAATTTTATGAAGTTTAATTAACTTAGGATAAAATTTTATTGGAATAAAGGATCTTTCTTCATGAAATGCATAATTAAAGGGGTAATTATTGGGTCCAACTTTGTAGTTTCTCTAACAGACTAAGATAGGTCCTACAACACTGATCCACTCTGGTGTGGATCACTTTAATTTATTTGTTTGATCTAATTTTGATGAGAATTCTATTTTTTATGGTAAAATAATTTTTCTCCAAAATTCATTTTTTTAGGTATAATATAGCACAAATTCAAATCATGACATAAAAATTTTCATATAAGAATTGCATTGTGTTCATGTTTTATTTCCACACATATAATAATTAAAAGGTTAATTTTATCCGTCCTATAGTTTTATACAGTATTATAGATGACTTTATTATATCTCACTCCATTCCTTTTAGCATTTTCATTTTTTTAACTTTCTACAATTTTTCACATGCTGTTTTATTGATAATTGTGGAACGATTAATACAAATAAAAATTCTAATAGCATACGATACATAATTATCATTCCTTATAATTCCAATAAATTTAAATTATATCTCAATTATTACTTAATTAAATATACATCATCCATTCCCATATATATATATATATATATATATGAGGACGGATCATTTACCCCCAAGTTAAATTACACTAGTTACACTCAATCTTAACAATTTATTTTCTTAAATCCAACGGGCTAGATAGGTGAAACTTAAAAATTATTTAAGATTTTCTTTTTTCTCTCTCATAATTTATTTTATTCACCTGATCCGTTAAATTTAAGAAAATGAATGACCGAGATTAGGTGTAACTAATGTAATTTAATTTGAGTGTAATATGATCCCTTATATATATATATATATATATATTAAATTTTATCATCATCATCTATTCACATTTACTATTCTATTTTTTTATAATGAAATCTTTTTCTAACTCTATCTACACTACCACATTTTTGGCATACGGCAACGCCTCCACATTCAACGGTTTTGAAACCGTGGTCTTAGAGTATAAAAGGCCACGGTTTTAAAAATGTTGTCTATTCATTGTATTAGACCATGGTTTTTGATACTGTTGTCGTAAGTATTCTAAAAACCGTGCCTACTATAGTTTAAGACCACAGTTTTAAAATCGTTGCATATTCTCTATATTAGACCACAGTTTTTTGATATTGTTGTCATAATTGTTTTTAGTACCATACTATTGGACCACGGTTTTAGCACCGTTGTCAGTTTAAGTTTATTAAAACCGTTCTCTTTTATTTTTATTAATTTTTTATTTTGTTTAACTTCAACTATTAGATAAACTTCTTTCCTTAATAGATAACCTTCTCGTCTTCTTCTTCAAACTATGAACCCTAACTGTCTTCTCCCAAAATTTTGGTTTATTTTCCTTCCTCCTTCTCTCACTCGCTTCTTCTCATGGAGCTCTCATTTCCTTGTTCTCCAGCGCAAACACATTTCAACGTTATTGCTGCCATTAGCGGCACCTTCACTGTCAATCTTCATATATATTTTTTCCTTTTGTAATGAATAGTTTCAATGGAATGGTAGATTGTTGGTGCGTTAATCTTACGTGTGTAGAAAATTATCGATCTTATAGGAACTATCAGCATATCACAAAACCATCTTATATTCAAAAACCATGTTAAAGATGGCATTTGGGGAGAAGGGATTTTTTCTGGTGCGAAAGAGGTACTAACAATTTTATCTTTGATTTTCCATCTTTGATTCTTTTTCCCCTTCAATTTAGCTTTTATTCAAAAAATGGCTTCTCTGTGAATAATATTTCTAAATTAGTTTTTTATGTCTATTTTGACCAAGATTTCATTGAAGGTTACTCAGTGTCATTTTATTTTCAATTTAAAGCAGAGACTCTAACAAGGTGGATGAACCCTTCAAGGTTGAAGAAGCATAGACTGTAAATGTGCTCTACAGTTTGAAGTACTCTACAATTTTAAGTTCATGACCATAATACTTATGTGTATATGTCTTTTATGACCTAATACTTATATGTGTAGATAAGCCTATTTTTAACTTCAATGCTATTGTTACATTTGTAGATCATGGGTTTACTATTGCCCGTCTTAGTTGGTTTGTTTGATGCTTTTTCATATTTGTGACAACAATTAGTCTTTCATGCTTTAAGTATTACAACTGTTAATCCTTTTTCCTTATGATTATTATTCATGGATATTAGGAATATCATGAGATGTTAACTCTAAAGCCTGACGTACTTAAATTAAGTTGTCCTGACACCTCATTTTCATATTTATCATTGAACACTTTTGAAGGAGTCCAAATCTATCATTGGAGTTGAATTTGCTACTATGACTCTACAGGTTTGTTACATTGATCCTTTACTTTTCTCATTTCTAGATTTTGTCTTGTACAATGAATGTAAAAGTACATCAAACATACAATTTTATGCCACAACAAGTAAAGGGGGATTGCATGTCTCAATGGAAATGGAGGAAAATAGAGAAATAATTTGCAGTGCATTATATAACAGCTACTTGGAGATATATAAGAGCTAACTAGAATAGTGGAAAAACCTCAAATTTCTAAAATTGAACTATGCCAACAGGGGAGAGTGTTGTTTTGTCTAGTTATAAGTGCAAAGGCATATATTCAATGTTATTTACCTTAATGAAAACATGTTTGTATTTGATATAATGCAATTGTTGTTGGTACTTGGTGTTTGTATACTTCTTCTGTGATGTGAATTAACATTGAATGTTTATGTTATAGGATTTCCTGGTGATCTAATTATGTTGGCAAAGTAACCCATATGATTTTTTATACCACAAATTGTTGGGACCAAAATAAACCAGTTACAAAAGACTAATGGTTATGACACTAATTATTTGCTTGATGGTGAAAAAGGCGAAGAAATAAAGGTGGAAGCTATAGTGCATGATAACAAATCAGGGAGAGTTATGAAGATATCTACAAATGCTCCTAGATTGTAATTTTATACTGCTAATTTCGTCAAGAATGAGAAAGGGAAAGATGGATTTGTATATCAAGCTCGTTCAACATTATGTTTGGAGACCCAAGTTTTCTCTGATTTAATTATTGTTACCCCAAAAAAGCCTTACAAGAATCTCATGTTCATTAAGTTTTCCACCAAAGCTCCATATGCACTTTAAGAACTATGTGTTTTCAGCCACTTTTTATGAGTACTTTGAGTTCATGGAACATTAGTTTATTAAAATAAATAAGAGATTGTGTGAGCTTCATTCTTGATATTAGATGTCCTAGAATTTATCAGAGAAACTATTCTCTAAAATATATGTGTATAACATCTCCTACGTCAATTCTATTTTTATTTTTTTATTAATTCAAGCAAAGACCACGGTTTTATAAGTGTTCTCTAAACTATTATAGACAACGGTTTTAAATGTTACCTATAGCAACAGTTTTAGTGGTGTTCTATAAACTATCTTAGGCAACGGTTTTAAGTGTTACCTATGGCCACAGTAAAAAAAACCGTAGTCTTTTCAAACTAAATAAACCGTTGCCTATGTCAATTATAAAGACAACGATTTTTTGTCCATTGTTGCCTTATATCAAAAAATCGTTGCCTAAACAAAAGGCAACGCCTTAGACTACCGCAGTTATAAAACCGTTGTCTATGACAAAGACAACAGTTTTTATATTTTAGACCACGGTTTGGAGGTGTTGCCTTAGGGTGAAAATGTTGTAGTGCTACATGCAATCAAATGCCAAAATTCATTTCTTCACCTAGCTGTTTGAACAAGTAAGTTTATTCAAAATCTTAATATGAAGCTCTTAGTTACTATAGGTTGTTTGCATCTATTTCTTATATTTTTTTTTTTACTTTTTTCATCTTTCTTATATTTATAATTTTATATTTATGTATATGTTAAATAAATCTTACTTTCTCCAAAAGGGGAGTTAGGCAAGGTGATCCCTTGTCCCTTTGCTATTTTGTTTAGCAGAGGATGTCCTCAGAAGATGCATATCCAAGCTAGTTTTGGAGGGTTAGCTTTGTCCTATCTCTGGTCCTTCTAATCTCTTTACTCCAAGCCATGTGTTGTATGTTGATGACATCCTCATCTTCTGTAAAGGAATCAAGAGGAATCTTCTGGCTCTTAAGAAATTGGTCACTAATTATGCCCAAGCATCGGGCTAACACATCAGCCTTAAAAAATGCAAGTTCTACTCTGCTAGTGACTCTCCCAGAAGAATTTCTGCTTTGTCTTCCACTCTTGGTTTCTCTCCGGGTAGACTGCCTTTTAACTATCTTGGTGTTCCTCTTTTTAAAGGGAAACCAAGGAAGGTTCACCTCCAAGCTATTGCTGACAAGATAATTCTCAAATTAGCCACCTGGAAAGGTTCTTTGTTGTCTCTCATGGGAAGAGTTGAACTAGTCAAGTCTATTATTCTAAGTATGCTCACCTACAGTTTTCACATCTACTCTTGGCCTTCTACCTTGATCAAGCACTTAGACAAATGCATTAGGAATTTCATATGGGCTGGTGACACAACCATCAGGAAAATTGTCACTGTTGCTTGGCACAAGGTTTTCTCTCTAATAAATTCTGGTGGCTTGGGCTTCAAATCGATCAAAGCAATGAATCAGGCTGCTTTGGTTAAGCTTGCCTGGGAAATGTCCTCATCTAGCCAAGAATGGGCTATCTTATATAGACATAGATTTGGGAATGGTAACTCTCCTACTCAAAGATATTTCAAATCTTCAATTTGGCCTGGCATTAAGAGTAATTGGCACACTGCTATGTCTAATTCAATTTGGCTGGTTGGAGAGGGCAAAAGTATCAACTTCTGGCTGGACAATTGGCTGGGATCTACTCTTGTGGATTTCCTAAATATCCCTGTTGAGTTTCATCCTTCTCTCTTAGCCAAGGTGGCTGACTTTACTCATCATTATAAGTGGACTATTCCTAAGCTGATTCATGATTAGTTCCCTCAGATAGCCTCAAACATAACAGACATCTTCATCACAAACAAGAAAGATCAGCTTGTATGGCAGGGCACTACGGATGGCTCTCTTACTCTTAAAGTTGCCTATAATTGCATCAGGCCTAATGAAAATCACATGGCTTGGTGCAAGACTATTTGGTCTGATTCAATCCCCCCATCCAAATCCTTCACTATTTGGAGGTTGTTCCATAGGAGAATGCCTAGTGATGATAATCTTCAATTGAGGGGGTGCTCTCTGGTTTCAATGTGTAACCTCTGCAGGGTTAACAATGAGACTTCTGATCATCTGTTCCTTTTGTGTCCTTTTGTTGCTTCCCTTTGGCAATGGATTGGTAGTATCTTTCATATCCAAATAGACACTTCCTCCTTTACTGTGATTTTGTCCATATGTAGTCTCCAATGGAGTCCTCAAATTAAGGGTGTTCTTGTTGTTGCAATTGTCCACACCGCGAACACTATTTGGCATTGCAGGAATTTTTGCATATTCCAAGATAATTGGACTTCCGTGGCCATGGCAAAATCAAGAATCAAAATGGCAATTTCTATGTCTGGAAACCTTTCTAAGTTGTGTGAAAATGGTTCTCAACAGGATTTCACTATTCTAAGGAACTTAAATGTTTCTTCGCACTATAATTCTGCCCTTGTGATCACTGAGGTGTTGTGGTATAACCCTTTGCCAGGATGGATCAAAATTAACTCTGATGGAACTGCTCACGATGCTCCTGGTCATGCATGGGGAGGAACTATTTACAGGGATAGCCATGGTGTTTTTTAGGTTGCTTTGTCTCTTACCTCAACATTAAAGATTCCCTCTATGCTAAGCTAAGGGCTGCTATTCTAGCAATCGAGATTGCTCATAGTAGAGGCTGGAACAAGGTCTCGCTTGAATGTGACTCCATGAATGTGGTCGATATATTCAAAGGAAAATTCAACGTTCCTTGGAAGCTTCTTAATAAGTGGCACATGTGTCAAAGTCATGCTTCATCTATGGAGCTTAGAGTGTCTCACATTTACAGAGAAGGGAATACTTGTGCCGATAAGCTAGCTTCCTTTGAATTCAATAGGAATAGAATGGGTCTTCTTAATTATAGATTTAGGAACATGTAACTCTTTCTTTTGTTTGTAACCGCTTTCCTTTTTAAGATATTGGGGTGTATTTTCACCTAGCTTTAAAAAAAATCTTACTTTCTCCATTTCAATACATTTTTTCAGAATTTACCGTCTACAATTATGCGTTTTGTTTACTTTCTTCATAACTTCTCTATGTAAATTTTTCACAAACCGAACAACTCACATATAAGACTTTTCTAATATTTTTCTCTCCCTTCGGTCACTCATTCTAATTTTTGTCACAAATTAATATTTTGTATACATTTCTCACATGATCACTTAAAGAAGTCATGTGCATATATTTTTTAATCATGATCATTCAAATAAGATCTTGTTAGGTATCAGTGGTGGAATACACCTAGAAGGGGGGGGGTTGAATAGGTGTGGCAGAGCTCAAGTTCCACTTTTTGGATTTTTACACACTTGCTGAAAAATGCCCAGTTAATCGATTAAGCACTGTTCATAATCGATTAACCATTAACAGAAACAGAATGATCAGAACAACAACTTACACGGTTATTAACAAACACACAAACAGATATACAACAGATACTTTTGTGCAAGATTAACAAGAACATATCAAGGAACAAGCATGCAAAATATTAGTTCCAGATTCGCATTAAAACAACTTGAAACATAAAAGAGAAAAGGATAGAAGAGATTGCACAGGGATTTTATCCTGGTTCGTTTTGTTGTCCACTGCAAAACTACATCCAGTCCTCCCCTCTGATTTGGGAGATTTTCCTTCTTCACTATGAAACACAATGTACGTTACATACACGCTTCCAAATACAAAACTTGAACGCTCCCTTATTGGAACCCAAAGAACTTCGTCACCCTTGGTTTGACCTTTCCCAAAACCGCCTCCCAAGAAAACCTTTCTTACGCGATTCGGCCCCAACCAAGGTATCACTCTTTATCCCAACACCTCCAAGTCTTTGTGTGAAGAACACCTTACCTAACCGCAACTAGGATTTTCCCAATCCTTTAACAATGCTTTGAGTTATGAATGAGTACTTAATACTCAGATATTACAATAAAAATCAAAGCCTAAAACCTAAGCAAGAACTTCACAAGACGCCTTAGTCTAATATTAATGTTCATGCATGAGGTTTCTGAAAATATGCAATCCAAGAGATCTATCTCTTTTTCTTTTCAAGAAACAAAAGAATAATGCAAGAAAGCTTTTGAAAGGAACATGCAAGATGAATGTGAAAGCTAAAGCTTTAGCATGATCTAATCTTTCTCCTAATTCAACACTTTCTAATAGATTCTAACAATGATGATCTATATCTATTCTCTTGTGTTTTTCTCTCTTTTTCTTCATAGCCGTTTATGCAATTAAGCCAGTATTTATACATAACAGAATTTGGCTCTCAAAAATGGTTTTTCAGTTATGCTGTTGAAATAACAGAAAAACATACACGTTAATCGATTAAGCCATGGGGTTAATCGATTAACCAATGTATTTTTAATAAATAATTAAATGGTAAACTACTTATATGATATATGCTCATGCAATACATGATTTCCCAAATATAATACCTTTAATGCATAAAATCAATGTATATAAATGCATGAACCTAATTATCATATATTTCTAGATGATGTCTCATTTTAATGGATTGATTACTTTATTAAGTCTTGTGAGACTCACACCTAGGTTTACCTAACCTAGACTCAATATCTATGGCAAGCATCTTAGACTTCTAAAAAGATAATAAAGAATAATAGCATAAGTCTAATAAGACACCACTTGAGCCCTCAGCATGTTGATTGTTGATACATCTTCAAGCTGTAACTAATTCCTTGTATTCATCAAAACATAGGCAAACGTTGCTAATGCAATCCTTGACGCTTTGCACTCTCAATCTCCCCCTTTTTGATGATGACAAACACCACATCAAATCATATGTTACCTTTGATGAGTTAGCTTGATGATGTTGTACATTTGCATAATGGTTGTGACTTCAAGGTTGAAAGCACTTTGCTCCCCCTTAGGTAAGCAACCTTTCTTCCCCTGCAAATAACATCAAACACAACAAGCAACCTTTCTCCCCCGTTTGACATTATAAAAAAAGATACGAATATTCAATTCTAGTCAAAAGTAAGAAGAGATATAGCAATTTATTTTGAAAAACTGTAATTACTAGCACAAGCAATAACCAGTTTGAGAAGCTTAAACAAATGCATTGATTTTTGACTCTATAGACAGATTTTGCATGACATATCCATTATGTAAACAGTTTAGACATGAAATGATTAAACATATATGTAATGCCACTTGTTAGTACCACTGGTTAGATGACACCACTTGTTAGATGCCATTATCACCACTTGTTAGCACTTTGTTAAGAAAGTTTCATTTTAAAGCATATTTCAATCATTCAATTATAATACACAGTTAAGACATGTTCAAGATTCACGAAAAAACAAATTCTATTTAACATAATTAGAAATGTTCAACATAGTTACAAAACACTAAAGTACAACCATAACCATGAAATGTATTTGACTCAAAAACATAGACGTAAGCCACAAAACAACAAGAATTAACTTTCAAAAAAATTTGAGCTCAGGTAATCGATTATCACATAATTTAATCGATTAAGATGATTTATTTAGAAAGCTTTAGCTACTGAAACTCATTTAATCGATTATACTGAGGAGTTAATCGATTAACGACAGAAAGTTGACAGTTTTAAGTACGATTTTGAGCTTACTGAGAAATAATTTTGCAACCTTGTTAATATACTTACCTTGCTTACCCTTTGGAGATAGGTCAAGATTACCACTTGTTGGGTGATACTAGATGAAAAGTTTGATGATATGATGTTTGAATGGTTTATTTGATATTCAAAGTGCGATGCTTCCCCTTTCATTGTTCTTCCCTTTATCTTCTCCCCCTTAATTATTTAGAGAATTACTTTTGGTAGGTAGCATAGTGCGGAAGCTCATTCAACAATCTTTGTCATTAACTTTTCTCCTTAATAACCTTGATCTATTCACCAACCTTATGCCTGGAACATCTTTTGTTGATTTATCCCTTGATGCTCAAAAGTCCTTTGGCACACCTGCAAACACAATTTACTTGTCTCTTTCGGATACCCAAGTTATTTTGGGTCCCTTCTTGTTTGTAACTAATGGATCTTGCCCTTCATTTACCCAAACATATTTGCCACTTGGCACACCAAATTT
>NC_032018.1:8421947-8422303 GCF_001865875.1 Lupinus angustifolius
AGGAGATAACTCTTTTTCTATCTATATTTATTTTAACAATTTTCTTTAACTCCTCATGCATTTCGACACAAGCTGCATACAATTCATCGTATGGAGGAGAGTCATTAGAGCATGATGAAGTATAGGAATGTACCTCAATAGAATCATCTTCATCACTAGATGTGCACTCCTCAAGCGCTTATGCTATAAGGCATACCTTTGACTTTATCTCCTCATCGGATGAGCTTGAAATCGAATCTTTCTCGGAATCGTTCCAAACAATGTATGCTTCTTTTGACTTGAACATTCGAGAGTTGCTATTCTTGTTTGAGTTCTTGGCTTCTTTCTTGAGATTCTTGATCCCTCCTTTCTTCTTG
>NC_032018.1:8422403-8422642 GCF_001865875.1 Lupinus angustifolius
TGCAGTGGACAGCAAACGAACTAGGATAAAAATTCGCGTTGCAGGATTTGTTTTCTCTCCCTCTCTTTGCTGTTTTTCAATCGATTAATTTGTATATTGGATTCAAATTGATACATTCTGTTCATATACTACTGGATGCTATTCTGATATACAATCTGCAAGCTCTGTATTCATTCCGTTATCGGTTAACTATTCTGCAATTAATCATTTTCTGTAATAGCTTACTGTTTCTGTTTAAT
>NC_032018.1:8422742-8426505 GCF_001865875.1 Lupinus angustifolius
TATAGATTCTCATGCGAACCTTCCAATAGGCATAACCTTCGCCACTGAATATGGGAGGGCGGTTAATGGATGCGCCATCACCGCCAAATGGGTTATTAGAGCCCATATATAGCCCCTCTCGGATCACGCGGATGCGGTTGAGCTAGCACATGTACTAGCTCTAATACCACTTGTTAGGTATCAATGCGGAATACACCTAGAAGGGGGTTTGAATAGGTGTGGCGGAGCTCAAGTTCCACTTTTTGGGTTTTTACACACTTGCTGAAAAATGCCCAATTAATCGATTAAGCACTGTTCATAATCGATAAACCAGTAACTGAAACAGAATGATCAGAACAGAAACTTGCACGGTTATTAACAAACACACAAACATATATACAACAAATACTTTTGTGCAAGATTAACAAGAACATAGCAAGGAACAAGTATGCAAAATATTAGCTCCAAACTCGCATACTTGAAACATAAAAGAGAAAATGATAGAAGAGATTGCACAGGGATTTTATCCTGGTTCCTTTTGCTGTCCACTGCAAAACTACATCCAGTCCTCCCCTCTGATTTGGGAGATTTTCCTTCTTCACTATGAAACACAATGTACGTTACATACACGCTTCCAAATACAAAAGTTGAACGCTCCCTTCTTGGAACCCAAAGAACTTCGTCACCCTTGGTTTGAGCTTTCCCAAAACCGTCTCCTAAGAAAACCTTTCTTACGCGATTCGGCGCCAGCCAAGGTATCGCTCTTTATCCAAAGACCTCCAAGTCTTTGTGTGAAGAACACCTTACCTAACCGCAGCTAGGATTTTCCCAATCCTTGAATAACAATGCTTTGAGTTATGAATGAGTACTTAATACTCGGATATTACAATAAAAAATCAAAGCCTAAAACCTAAGCAAGAACTTCACAATACGTCCTAGTCTAATATTAATGTTCATGCATGAGGTTTATGAAAATATGCAATCAAAATGATCTATCTCCTTTTCTTTTTAAGAAACAAAAGAATAATGCAAGAAAGCTTTTGAAAGAAACATGCAAGATGAATGTGAAAGCTAAAGCTTTAGCATGATCTAATCTTTCTCCTAATTCAACATTTTCTAATAGATTCTAACAATAATCATCTATATCTATTCTCTTGTGTTTTTCTCTCTTTTTCTTCATAGCCGTTTATGCAATTAAGTCAGTATTTATACATAACAGAATTTGGCTCTCAAAAACGGTTTTTCAGTTACGCTGTTGAAATAGCAGAAAAACATACACGTTAATCGATTAAGCCATGGGGTTAATCGATTAACCAGTGTATTTTTAATACATAATTAAATGGTAAACTACTTATATGATATATTCTCATGCAATACATGATTTCCCAAATATAATACATTTAATGCATAAAATCAATGTATATAAATGCATGAACCTAATTATCATATATTTCTTTAGATGATGTCTCATTTTAAGGGATTGATTACTTTATTAAGTCTTGTGAGACTCACACCTAGGTTTACCGAACCTAGACTCAATATCTATGGCAAGCATCTTAGACTTCTAAAAAGATAATAAAGAATAATAGCATAAGTCTAATAAAACACCACTTGAGCCATCAACATGTTGATTGTTGATTGTTGATACATCTTCAAGCTTTAACTAATTCCTTGTATTCATCAAAACATAGGCAAACGTTGCTAATGCAATCCTTGACGCTTTGCACTCTTAGATCTATTTATTCATATTAATTGTTCTCATTTCTTACGATAATGCATTATTCTCACGTGTGTCCCTCCCTCAAAATGTATTTTGATAACTCAAAAATTTAGTGTGTATAAATGTGGTCCCTGAAAAATTTAAAAACTTAAAATGTCTCAAAATTTTCAATCGAGTCATTTTAGCATTTTTTATGACCAATTCCAGTGACTATTTTGACTTACGTTTATGATATTTGACTATTAGTTTGAATTTATTACTTTTTAAAAACTAATTTGCTACACACCAAAATTTATAAGAATTAATATGTGTAAGCGTGGAAACAAGCCGAACCGAGTTAAACTAGAGCTCAGCTTAGTTCAGGTCGATGAGGATTTGCTCATCTTGAAACTTTACTCGAGTTTGATACGAGTTATTTTTTTTAACTCGAGTTCGACTCGGTTAAAGTTCAAGAACTATTCGTCTCAGCTCATTTAACAAATTAAATAGTTAATTCATCTTTAAAAATCTTGCACAAATATACATATATATATATATATATATATATATATATTACAATAAACATAAAAGATTAGTTTATGAGGAAATATAATGCGAGTATCGTGCATAAAGTGTGCAAATATCGTGCATGAAGTGTGCAAATATCGTGCATGAAGTGTGTGAATATCGTGTATGGAGTGGATGAAATTCATAAGTGTTATGGTCTATTGGATTTTAAAAAATGAATGGATGAAATCGACTATAATTTTTTTAAGTTAGCTTGGGTGTAAACTGATCACTCATATATATATATATAGAGCTAGTTCATGAACCTAATGAGTCGAACAATATTCAGCTCAAGATTGGCTCGTTTATGTAACGAGCTTAATTTACAGCTTCAATTGACTCATTTGTTTCATGAATCAAGTTTGTCGAGCTAAATAACAAGTTGAGTTACGAATAAATACCGAGTTGATTCGATTCATTATCAAACATAAATATGTGTATTTTACTCAATGTTGAGACCTAAATATGTGTATTTTACTCAATGTTGAGATTGCATTAGATTATGAGATGCTATAGATTATGAGACAATAGAGAATCCACCTAGACCATATAAGTTATGTTTTGCTTTGGGAAGTATTGATTTTATCCCTTCTATCACATCTATATATTTACTATATAACAAAAAAAACTCTTAGGGCACATGTTAATATTTTAAGTTTACTTCTTAGAGACACATGTCAATAGCTCATGCAAAGTTTTCCCTCCAAAAGCTCATCACCTCTTACTATACAACCTTACACATATGATTAAAACTATCTTTTACTATTTGTTTAAAAATATAAACATAATGACTCATTAAATAAATAATAAAGGAGAGACAAAATGTTGTGTAGTTTTTCTCACAATTGTTCTGGTTGTAGTTTTCCTTAGGGTGTCTCTTCCTTTCCAACACATCTATCATCTTCAACTCTCAAACTCACTTACAACTATTCTTTTAATTTATGTTTCTATTGGCAGTCTGTTGATATATTATTTTGTCAAATTGTGATCAACAAATTTATCATCTTCAACTTTTAAAACCAACTCACAAGTATGATATAACTCAAATTGTGATCAACTTTAATTTTTATATTATTTCAATTTTTTCTTCATTTGTGGTAGATATAACTTCTTCATCATATAAATTTCACATATTTTATTTAACAAATCTATCATCTTCTACTCTCAAACTCACTCACATATATGGAAATTGGTTGACTGTTACTAGAAAGGAGAAGAAGATTTTTAAGAAACAATATGTCAATATTAATGAAGTTAATATTCAGAGAAATATATTATCACATCATAATAGTTCATCAAATCATTCCTTATAAAAAATAAGATAAAAAAATAGTAGTAAAATTAATACACAATGATTTGAAATATTATTAGTATATTTCAAGCTATAAATTAATACAGGTACACATAAGATCAATTTTAAAATCAAGAAATTGTATGTAAATTGAATACTATAAAATATAATGAGTCACAATTTGAAATTAATATAATAATAGTCTTATTTTTATTAAAATTATTGAA
>NC_032018.1:8426605-8427267 GCF_001865875.1 Lupinus angustifolius
TCATTATATTATTTAATTAAAAGATAACAATAATATATATATTCATGGAAAATATATGTATTTTAATTAGGAATATATATAAGAATAACAAATCAATTATTAGACTATTTTTAGTATTTTGATTAAAATTATCAGAAAAAATATCCCGTCAAATCACAACTTAATGTATTTTTCAAATAGATTACAAAAAATATCACATCCTAATAGCTCATCAAATCATTTGGTATAAAAAATAAGATAAGACAATAATAGTAAAATTAATACACAAAGATTTGAAACATTATTAGCATATTTGAAAATACAAATTAATGTAAACAATAACGTGTTGTACATTGAGTTATCCACAACATATGAATTTAATAATACATATGAATTAACTTAATTCCAACAATAAAAATATTAATTCAAATATGTATATTATAAAAATGACAGACTTAATAGAAAAATTATGTATAGTAAAATATTACGGTTGTACAAAAAATATAGCTTCCAAATAATGGAAATGAATCTTTAATTTATGAGTTATTTTCATACAATGATTATTAGCTAAAACATAATCAAATAAATAACATTTAATTATACTATATTTGAATGCTAAAAATATATTCAAATATTTATACATAATGAACATAATCTAAAATAAAAATAAGCATTCAAGAGAT
>NC_032018.1:8427367-8437763 GCF_001865875.1 Lupinus angustifolius
ACTTATAAATGTAATCACAAAAAATATGATGCAAAAAGAAGTCTTTATATTTATAATTTTATATAGAGAATATAGAGGTGAAATATTATCTAATACAATTTGAATTTTATTTATTGAGTTATTTTAGAATCAAATACTTTCTATAATTATACTTTCCACAAATCAATGCTTATACAAATGCATATATAAATGTTAATATTATACATAAACCCTCAATAACCAATGTTAATATTGCCACTATATGAATGCAAAAAAATATAATGGTTCGATATATAATTTATTGATGATACAATATATATGTATATTATTTGCACATTATGCATAGACAAAGAAATGACCCGTGCACGTACACGAGTACACTGCTAGTTTCATTTATCAAAAGGTGATATTCATTATGCTAGACGTAATATATTAGTGTAAGTGGTGGTAATTTATGCTTGAATATTGTTCCAACCAATGGGATTTCTACCCTTGGAAGCTTAGCACGCACGAATTTGAAGATAGAGTATGATCTTCAAAAGAAAACTGTTTCTTTTGCTCCTGCAGATTGTACTAAGGAGTAGAAAGTCTTTATATTATGTATACCATATTCAACTTAAGCTATGATTAGGTTTGAAATGATAAATTATTATCATTTTTATAATAGAAATCAAAATTCTACAATGTTGTTCTTCAGTGTTCTTGTTTTTTCGCTTCTTTTATCTGTATTGTAATGAATTATCAAATTACAAATAATATTTCTGACCATATTTAATTGAATATTTGAGTTTTTTTGCCTAATATGTAGAGGTGTCAAAATGGACGGGTCCAGTCGGATCGGCCCGCCAAAGCCTAAAAATTTATAGGCATGAGTATTATATTTTATACTTTTTATTGAATATGAGCTTTTTAACTCGGCCAGACTGAGTTATATTAAATCTAGGCTTGACTCAGACTTACTCGAGTGGGTTCGGGCTACCCATTTACCTTATTTTTTTTTGCCTTTTTAGGACATTTAGCTTGGTAATAAGTCATATGTGATAATTAGTTTAAAAAATAACTTATAATAAAAAATAGATAATAAATACTTTGTTATAAACTTTGAATACAAAAGTGTTGTCTATAACATAAATATTTATAAATTCAATAATGTTATAAAGTTAATTATTAGATTATTTTTCCTATTTTGCAAAGTATATTTTTAAGCCCAATAACAAAATAGTATATCAAATCAAATGAAAAGACATTAAATCATATAGATTTCACTTTTCCCTTCTTAATTGTGTATTTAATTAGATTTAACTTCTACATTAATATGAACTCTTAATTTTGTCCGGTCTCTTTATAATAATATAAAATTTTCAAAAGAATAATTTTTTTTTATTCTATTGTCTCATAGCCAACTTTATCTTTGAATCATATTGAACTATTAATAATTAGCAATGATTTTAGTTTCGAATTATTAATTATTGATTTCATTTCCAATGGTAAAGGAAACTGTTAGTGATTATTGTTTTTTAAGTAAAATCCTAGTTAGCATGTTGGTTACAAAAAATTCAATAAAAAGGAATAAGGAGTTTGGAAGTGAGAAAAAGAAGAATGACAAGTAATTCAGTGCCCAACCAAGTTCATTCTAATTTGGAATACTAAGAGTCTATATATATTACTTTCAAATATTTTTGCATCAAGAAAAGCAACATATAGCAACCATAAGCCAAATAAGGAAGTTAACTATACCAATGAAAGTGGCAGTAATGGAGATATACATCAGAAATTCCTACCTGTTAAGCTATCCTAATTTCAGTTACACATCATCATTATTAGCATATATTGGGAGTCTTAAAAGGGAAATTGAAGAAGAGAAGAGAGTCAGTTGCTAATGTAAAAAGCCAAAAGCTCATTTAGACGAAACAATACCATGCTCATTTCAGTTACATTCAAAAGTAGTAAGCATAAATAGAGGTAGTTATTGAGCAATCCGAGTAATCGTGAGTCACCAAAAGCAATTAGGAGTCACTAGAGAGGCAAGAATCAAAAGACTTTCAGTTACACAATTATTATCAGCATAAAGAGCAATGTTAAGCAAGAATGACCAGATGAATAGAAAGAATCATAGGACTCTATAAATTATACAACAATTCATATACCACATGCATTACAACACAGAAAAACTAGAGAAACAGACTACAACAAATAGAGAGAGAGGGAGAGGAAGAGCATACTGATAGTGGGATATACACATACATATATTCACACATATCATGCAAGCAATAATAGAACACAACAGAGATCATATACACCTACAACCACACATGCATAACCTATAATCATGCATACAGAACAAGAAGGCAATTCTTATAAGAATTACATATCATATTCGCTCATAACACCACATTAAGAGAGAAAAAGAGTGTCATCACACAACCATCAGCAAGCAAAATACATTCATATCCACACATATCATACAAATTAGAGAGCACAACACATGATTTGTATATGCTCTCTATCACACACATACAAAGAAGACGCTGATATCAAACATATCACATGTACACACAAAAAAGATTGGTTGTTGATCAGGAACGCAAAGAAAAAGGTTTAATTACAACAAGGTTATACACAACAACATTATCAGGTAACAAGCATAACCCTTTTATTTGGATGCTAATCTGTGTTTGGAACTTATATGCTCAATTATAAACATTCCCCTTGGTTACACAAACAAACATGCATCCTATTCTCATTCAACTGATTACACGGAAATGCATATACGGACGTTTGACTAAGGACGAAAGTAACTAATGCTCTATAATTACTTTTAAAAAAAAGTTGAAATGCAATTTGTTTCTGAACGAACATTCATACTAATTCATTTTTGCTCATCCTATTACCAATTAGTTCATATTGTAACAAGAGTGTAAAATCTGTATAGTGAAAGTGTAAAGATTTATACACATGCGTACTATCATCCACCCTTCATTTGAATTACTTTTTTTGAAAAGTCAACAATAACTAAACATCAATGATGGATAATTTAATGACATTGTACAAATCTTGTACACTATGAGTGCATACATATTTTTCTCTTGTAACAAATAAGTAAAGTTCGAATAGAAAAGGAATATGGTCCCTTACCAAACCCTTTTGTCCATACCGATCTCGGAGTGGTGGTCATCATTGAATTTGATAAGAGCATAATTAGTTAATGGGAGGGAAAGTTACTTGAAGTTAGTTAATGTTAGCCTTTTGTATAAGTAACTTGTTAAACAAGTTACTTGACACTTATGAGATTTTTTCTACAATTCTATACAAAACTCTTCTTGCATCTTCTTTCAACTCTTTATTGCATCAATAAGAATAGTTCAAATTCCTTTCTTCTTTAAATCACACTGTTTTGGTTTTTTTCCTGATTTGCCTTATTTATTTTGTTTAACCACTTGTTTCATCATTTACGTATATTGCCTATTTTAATTGTTCAGTAGTTCTTATGCATTTGCTTTAGTATTGAGATATGTGATGTATTAAAAAATGGGGTCTATGTTATCCTAAGTAATATTAATATCCTTTATGAAATGAAACCAAATAAAAATTACCCTTTTATAATAAAAATAATAATCCAAGAATAATTTTAAAGTTTAAAAAAATAGAATTTTTATAGTAACCTAATGAAATTTCGGATTCTTAATCCAACAATTAAATTTCAACCATTTTAAAAAACCTATTTGAGATTAGATGCGATATGGACATTAGTTTTTGCTACTTCATCTATCTCACAAACAATCAATTTTTAACTATTTTAAAAAATCTATTTGAGATTAGATGCGGTGTGGATATTAGTTTTGCTGCTTAGTCGATCTCGTAAACCATTTTAATTTTCAACTATTTTAATAAACCTATTTGAGATTAGATATGGTGCAGACATTAGCTTTGCTTCTTCGTCTATCTCGCCAATGATCATATTTCAATCGCTTTTAAAGTCTATTTAAGATTTGGTGCGGTGCGGAGATTAGTTTTTGTGGCTTCATCTATCTCAAAGACGATAGAAAATCAAATTATATTTCGACTAGACCAAACCAAACTAAAAAAATTAACTACTTTTTAAACCAGAACTATGTAGTCTTGATTTCCCCATTGCACATAGAGATACGTATGAGCAAGATAAACTATTGTCAATCACAAAAATAAAAAATAAATATTTTGTTTCAATAGTTAAATCTTAATAAATAAATTTGTTTAAGGGTATAAAAGTCCATGTTATTAGGGAGAGTACCGTTTTAATATGGGCGGACGGGATGCTAATACCTTCCTCGATCAGTAATCCACTCCCGAGCTTAGAATCTCAGTTCAAAGACCATTTTTACCCTAATTGGACTTACTAGAGAGTTTTTTACGTTTTAACCGCAAAAAGCGTAGTGGTGACTCCAAATCAATTTGAAAGAGGTAGAAATCGAGTTCGCCTCTTCCTAAGTCGCAGAGCCGGTCTTCCAACCAAAAATTGAGTCGCGACAATTAAAAACATAATAAAGAAAATAACTTTTACAACAAAACTAAAATACAACATAATTGTTTAACATAGAGAAATTCACACAGCTAAATTTAACATAATAATTTACAATAAAAGTGATGATAAAGACGTTACAAAGGATCTTTCATACAAAAAGTAAAGAATAATGGTTATTTATTACGATGATTGTTATACTTTGGCATATAGAGTTCATTCTAAACTTGAGTATATACTATTATTACTATAAACCAAAGTGATATTATTTTTTATAGTTTCAAAAGGTTTATATATTAAAGTGAAATTACCATTTATATTGTGTTAAGGAGCGAAAATCCAATAGAAATGAGAGATTTAATAAATAAGTTATGTTAAAAATCATATATGTGGATTTGACATCAGTTTTTAAATCAAACACAAGACATTACATCTATAAGTTCGGTCCACCACAACCCGCAACCTACTTAGCGCGGGTTTGGACTACAATTTGATAGGCATAAATTATATACAGACTTTTTAGCTCGGTCAGGGTACTGGTATAACATTTCAATGTATAATATATAACTAGTGGTTCACTAATTAAATAGCATACCAGCGAAGTTAGATATACATATAATATATTAACATTTATGTTGAAATTTATATTTTGATTTCTCTTTGTAATGTTGCGTGATTGTTGACAATTTGTTTATGATGTTTTTCTGGTTGTTTTGGAACAATGTATGAACATCTTTTAGTTTTCTGCTATGTAATATTAAATTTGTATTTGCTATATACATATCGTATGTGTGCTAGACTCTTGACTTTTCTTGTTTTAACTGGAACATTAATGCACATGTTTCAAAAGGTAAACTTCTCATATGTTATGTACAACATATATACATGTTATAGCAATTATATTATGCCTAATATGCACATATCACATGTATGATTAATTCATGAACATACAATTAACTAGATGATATATCTCATGGATATGATATGACAATTAAGATGGCTTGAGAGACTAGCACCTAGGTTCACCTAACATATACTCACTTACTACGACACACATCCCAGACTACTTAGAATATAGACTCAAATTATGTCCTAGTCTAGATATGACCAAATGAGCATAAAGCATGTTGATTGTTGAGCCATCTTCAAGCTTTAATAGAACCTCGTCTTCATCAAAACATAGGCAAAGAAATGCTAGTGCTATCCTTGACACTTTGCACTTTCAATCTCCCCCTTTTTGATGATGACAAACACTACATCAAAATTCTTCAATTGTTGATGGATTAGCTTGATGATGAATTTGCAAAATGGTTGTAAATGACTGTTTTTCAAAGAACAAAGTTGAAGCGCCTTTTCTTCCTTGTAGGTAAGCAAACATTATACAGAAGCTTGGTAAAACAACCTGCAAAACTTATTATACAACCTGCAAAATGTATGTAACACAACAAGTAACCTTTCTCCCCCTTTTGACATTATAAAAAAGATAAAAGTATTCAATTCCAGTCAAAAGTTAGGAGAGCTATGATGGTTATAACAAACTGTAATTAATCAATTAAATTTTGGGTAAGTAACTAATTAACCAACTGTGAGAAGCTTGAACAAATTCACAATTTTTTTCATCATTTAATCGATTAAATTGACAGCAGATAGCAACATAACAGTTTGAATGGCATGAAGGGTTATGCAGAATCAAATTAAGTATGGAATGATTAAGCATTGGATATATTTGAGCAGTTAGCAATAGCCATAATCATTCAATATAATCACATATACCAACCATGATCAAGATCCATTTAAAACAAAGTAAAGTGCTATATGCAACATAATTAAAGATCAAGTATTAACACGATAATTCGAAATCATTTTAACACAAAAGGTTAAGTTGTAAAAGCAGTAGTTCAGCAAAAGTTATAGAGTTATTACAATCCAAATAAGAGCAGCGATGCAATATAAAAGATAAGTTCTCAAGGGGGAACAAGGATCAATAAGGTCCATTATCTAGGAAGGCTAAACTAAGACTCTAAGGGTTCCTATCTAAGGATGAGATGGAGGATTGTGGTTGACAGGAATCGACGAGCTACTACCATCCTTGATGAAGATACTCAGCTTGTTGAACTCAACACACATTCTTCTAGTTTGAGAGTCAATAGTGGTCTGAATATAGTTTCGCAAGGATTGGTAATTTTTTTCAATGTATGCATTCTGATGCTCCTCAAAATGCTCCAAATCCGTATGATATGAGTTCTTAAGAGACTGAAAGTGAAGATCCATCCTATTGTTGAGACGTTTTTCCATAGCATCAATGTAAGCTTGTCCAAAAACAGGTTCCTATGATGCATGTCCTGAATACTCCCCCTGAGTTGCAGCAAATGGCTCTTGGTTATTATCTTGATCATCTTCACCGGAAGGGTCAAGGTTCACATTGTTGAAGTCCTCTTGATATTGTCATGTGTTACCGTACTTGTAAATACCCATTTTATGAATCTTTCACCAATCAAGTGATCCTTGTCTGAGCCGTCCATCGCTATAGTATCTGAAACATCAATATGTAGATAGTTAATAACTCGGGATATGAAGATACTATAAGGAAGCAACCTTGATTGAGAGGTGGAGACGCTATACATGACCTTCAGAATCTCGTCATGCCAATTTATCATGATGTTCTCCTTCACCGCAAACATGAACCTCAAATCATTCACGATAGGTTGTGCATGATTTGTGTTTCTCTGAATCAATATGTAGGCAATCAAGTAGTCTAGGAGTCTATTTTCCATGGATAGTGACCCAACTTTGGTCAATTCGCCTTGAACATATAGTTGAGGTCTACGCAAACACGACTTATACATTTCAACAGCATTAATCAAGTTGTTGTTTGCCCAACCACAATCTCTTAAACTAGTACCAGAACAAGCTAAACCACCCACGTTCATAAAAATTTATTCATTAATCTCGAACAATTTTCCAGCAATCATCGACCAATATTTTCCATCTTTATATCTAAAGTTGGCATAATATTCCCTAACTAGAGCAAGGTAAATGTTACCTTTCAATTCCAAGAAGGGGACAACCCCTTGAACTTGCAAACCATGCGGAAAATCGAAATTCTGTTCCGCTAGCCAAGTCAAATTCGCAAACTGAATATATGTAGGTTTGCTTCCCTGAAATTTCAGCAACCAGGTTTCTTGTAGAATCAATGAATAGTATGGGTCCCCGCGGTCCTGCCTTGGTTGTTGCGGTGGCACGATTTTTGCAGCACGCGGTGGACGTTGCGCGATTATCTTGATTCTCTTACCACGTCCTCTGTCCATAGCAATCAAACACTAAACTGTGATGAAGGTTTAGAGGAAGGTTGAGGGAAGCCTGGGGTAGGGTTTTCAATTTGGGGAAAACGAATTTCTTGGAAATGGGAGATGAGGAAGCCGGTTTATGGAGTGGAAATGTAGTAGGGTGATTTTGTTTGGGGCTAGGTTGAAGCTTAGGGATGATGTTGGACTTGTTCTTATGAGATTTGAGAGAAAATGGGATGAACGGGGTTTTGAAAAATGCCCAGAAACGCTTCTGTTTCTGATATACTGATGTCGTTAATCGATTAACAGCATCCCTTAATCGATTAACCCGAGTTAAAAATGCTAGGTTTAAAAATGTTGGCCCAGGTAATCGATTAACTCATTGACTTAATCGATTAAATGCATCAGACACAATGTTTTGGATGTTTTTTAAAAGCATGCATGGATTTCAACCTTATTGGAAAATGAATTTTAAGCTATCACATATATTTAAAGCTTTTGAGCACAGAATCATGGATTATACAAGGAATCATAAGCATTCAACATTATTTATAAAGCGTTCAAGAGGGGTCATGCAAAGCAATCACAAATTATCAATCAAGATATTTTTCATCAAGGATTCCTAGTTCTCTTCTAAGAACATAGAAAGTATCTCATGAGAGGGGCTTGGTAAAAATATCTGCTAATTGTTTAGATGTTTCAACAAATTCCAATATACAATCACCTTTTTGAACATGATCACAAGGAATGATGCCTTATTTCAATATGCTTAGTTCTAGAATGCAGGACAGGATTCTTGGAAAGGTTAATGGCACTCGTGTTATCACACTTAGTAGGGATCTTTTCTAATATGAGCCCAAAGTCCTTAAGTTGCTACTTCATCCAAAGGATTTGAGCGCAACACACGCCAACAACAATATATTCCGCTTCAGTAGTGGACAAAGCAACGCACGCTTGCTTCTTACTATGCCATGCAACTAGGGAGCTGCCTAATAGGTGACAAGTCCCACTAATGCTTTTACGATCCAACTTACACCCAGCGAAGTCAGAATCAAAGTAACTTACCAAGGATAGGGAGGCATCTCTAGGATACTATAATCCCATATTTATAGTTCTCTTTAGATATCTCATGATATGTTTTACAGCAATATAATGCGATTCTTTTGGCAAAGCTTGAAATCTAGCACACATACAAACACTAAACATAATATCGGGGCGGCTAGCAGTTAAGTACAATAATGAGCCGATTATCCCACGATATTTGGTTACCTCAATCGCTTTTCCCTTTTCATCTCTGTCCAGATAACATGTAGATGCCATATAGATGCGTCTTTGCACTGCTACATATCGAATTTCTTCAGTAATTCTTTACAATACTTCGATTGATGAATGAAGATGCCACTTTCCATTTGTTTGATTTGAAGCCCAAGAAAGAAAGTCAGCTCACCCATCATCGACATCTCAAACTCCCCCTGCATCAACTTAGAAAATTCCTTACAAAGGATGTCATTAGTAGATCCGAAGATAATATCATCAACATATATTTGCACAAGTAAAACATGATTATCTATCTACGGATAAAGAGAGTGGTGATGACCAAACCTCTTTTGAACCCTTTTTCGAGTAGGAACGAACTCAATCTATCGTACCAGGCTCTGGGAGCCTGTTTTAGGCCGTAAAGGGCCTTCTTGAGTTTATACACATGGTTCAGGTATTTGAAGTTTTCAAACCCTGGTGGTTGGTCTACGTACACCTCCTCTTGAATATACCCATTTAAAAATGCACTTTTGACATCCGTTTGAAAAAGTTTAAAATTCATGATTGATGCAAAAGATAAGAGCATCCTAATGGCCTCAAGTCTGGCTACAGGAGCCGTAGGTCTCATCATAATCAATGCCCTCCTCCTGGTTGTAGCCTTTTGCCACTAAGCAAGCCTTATTTTTTATTATTAAGCCAGATTCATCTAGCTTATTACGAAAAAACTCATCTGGTGCCAATCACAGGATGATCTTTTGGTTTGGGGACCAAGTCCCACACATTATTTCGCTCGAACTGGTTTAGCTCTTCTTGCATAGCTATATCCCAGTGTACATCCTCGATGGCTTCATTGATGGTCTTTGGCTCTATTTGAGATACAAATGCAACAAAATTACATAAATTACGTAAAGAGCTACGGGTTACCACCCCGTAGATATATCACCTAACACCTTATCGTGTGGATGATCCTTTTTAGTTTTCCACGCAATAGGCATATCCTGATGTTGCTCTTCTACTGTTTGCTCCGCATCTTGTTGGATTTCATTCATGTCCTTGGATTGCACTTCTTCAAGTGTACCTGGAATATCATCAAAAAAACCTTTCTCTTCTCTTTTGGAGAAGATTCATCAAAATGAACATGAATAGACTCTTCTACTTGCATGATATGTTTATTAAACACACAGAATGCCTTGCTATGTAATGAATACCCTAAGAATATGCCTTTATCAACTTTCGAGTTGAATTTTCCTAAAGATCTTTTTCCATTATTCAAAATAAAACATTTGCATCCGAAAGTATGAAGATGGGCAATATTTGGTTTTCGAGCTGTAAGAATTTCATAAGGTGTTTTCGAAAAAGTAGGTCTAAGTAGTAT
>NC_032018.1:8437863-8438415 GCF_001865875.1 Lupinus angustifolius
ATGATTTTCGAATTCTCCGCCATGGTCAGACTGAATGTAAATAATTTTCAGGTTAGACTGGTTTTGGATTTGTTTGACTAGACATTTGAAAGATTTATAAGCATCGCTCTTTGATGCTAAAAATAAAGTCCATGCGAATCTAGAAAAAGCATCAACAATAACTAAGGCGTAATAGCTCCCACCAAAACTCATAATTTGTGACGGTCCAAACAAGTCCATATGGAGAAGCTTCAATGGTCTAGTAGTGGATATCACATTCTTGTTATTAAAGGAATTCTTGACTTGTTTACATTTCTAACACATGTCACAAGAATCTTGAGTTTTAAAATCGAGTTTTGGAAGACCAATTACCAAATTATTTTTAGATAATCTTTCTAGATGCTTCACATGAATGTGAGTGACGCGCCTATGCCAAAGCCAGATGTCATCTTCTTTTGAAATAAAACATTTTAAAAAGAGAAGTGACATCCTCCAAATTAATCATATAAATATTATTTACTCGATATCCGACAAATTTAACATTATTAGATAATACATCACGAATGATACAAC
>NC_032018.1:8438515-8440544 GCF_001865875.1 Lupinus angustifolius
TTGTTGTTGTCTCCATAGGTGATGAATCCCTTTTCTTTCAACGAAAAGTCTAGGAATTTTGACTTGTCCCCAGTCATATGTCTCGAACAGCCGCTATCAAGATACCAGTTTTGTCCGTATGTTCGAAGACATACCTGCATAATAGATCACCTGCTAGTCTCAGGTACCCAAATTATGTTGGGTCCTTTTCTATTAGTGACGAGGGAGTTATCTCCCTTTCTTACCCAAGCGTAAACACCACGGGGTATCCCATATTTCCTGATGTAACAGGAATGAGATGTATGGCCATATGTGCCACAGTAATAGGATGTAGGGACTCTATTTTTCTTATTAGAATTTTTATATTGGCGTGTTAGAGGTCTCCTATATGGTCTATTTTTATTGGATGGGGGAACATACCCTAATCCTGTGTGGTCACCAACGTTTCTCATTTTGCTAAGCATAGTGTCTAATTGGTGTATACTCTTTGTAAGTTTTGCGAGTTTTTCATTTAGTTTAAAATTTTTGTTTTTCAAGTCCTTGCAAGACTCACAAGTATTAGTTTGTCATAAATTAGTTTTAGAGCAATCGCATGAAGTACAAGAAAAAATTAGATCTAAGGTTTCATTTTCCAATTTTAATTCATGTAATTCTTTTTGTAGTTGAATTATTTTTTGATCATTTAGCAAAATTAGTCTTTTTCTATCGTTACTTATTTTTGCTAATTTCTTAAGCTCTTCATCCATCTCAACATAAGCACTATATAATATATCATATGAGGGAGAATCAGAAGAAGAGGATGATGTGTCAGAATATACCTCATATGAAGTATCCTTACTACCTGATCCACAAGCCACATCTGTTATCGTCATTAAGCACAGCTTTGTGGTCTCCTCTCCATCCAGGTGCTTGATGTTGTTTCTTTCTCCGTACATCCCAGACGATGTATGCCTTCTTCTATTTGAAGTCCTGGGGAGTGCTCTTCTCTGAATCAAATCTTTTCAAGTAAGTGGGGCACTGGAACTTCATGTGACCCGACTTACCACATTCATGGTAAGTGAAGCGCTCCTTGGTCTTGCCTTTTTTGGTTGATTCTCGCGCTTCTTTCATTTGGAATCGTCTAAATCCTCCTTTCTTCTTCAAGAACTTACCAAATTTCTACACAAGAAGATTTAGCGTTCCCTCATTAATGTCTGAATCAGAGTCATCATTTTCTATCTCTTCATTGGGTTGTGATGTTGAAGCTTTAAGAGATATTCCTTTCTTTTTATGATTAGACTCCTCATGCATGGTCATACGCCCAAGATCCATCTCATGCTCCTGAAGCTTTCCAAAGAGTATTGCTAAAGGCATGGAATCTAGATCCTTGGAGTCCATGATTACCGTCACTTTAGGTTGTCATCTCCTGTTAAGACATCGTAAAACTTTGTTAGTGAGTTCTCCTCTGGTGAACATCTTATCTAGAACAATAAGATGATTAATAATGTGAGTGAATTTCTTTTGCATATAGCCGATCGATTCACTCGGCAGCATACGAAATAATTCGTATTCATGAGTTAGCACGTTTAGGCGGGTGCGCTTGACCTCGCTAGTGCCCTCGTGAGTCACTTGTAAAGTGTCTCACATTTCCTTGGCACTTTGACATTGAGACACCCGAAAGAATTCATCGTAAGATAGGGCCAAGGTAATTATATTTTTTGCACGAAGGTTGAACTGGACCTTCTTTAGCTCCTCATAGGTCCATAAGTTTTTAGGCTTTTCTTTCAGTTCGCCATCCACTAAGTGAAGTGGGACGAAATGGCCACTGATTACGGATTCCCAAATATCCGAATCAATAGCCTCTATGAAAATCTTCATTCAGACTTTCCAGTATGTGTAACCCTCGCCACTGAATATGGGAGGGCGGTTAATGGATGTGCCATCACCGGCAAAGGGGTTGGTGGAACCCATTTTATTTCCCTTAGGATCACGCGGATATGGTTGAGCTAGCACGTCGTACTAGCTCTAATACCACTTGTTAGGTATCAGTGGCCTAGGAACACCTAGAAGG
>NC_032018.1:8440644-8441011 GCF_001865875.1 Lupinus angustifolius
GTTATCGATCATCGCTTCTTGAACCAAAACCCAACTGTTGGAAACAACCCAATTAATCGATTAACATCATACTTTAATCATTAACTATTGCACAGAACAGAATGATCAAACAGGCAAATTGCACAGTTATTTAAACACAATTGAACATATATAATACAGATATTTTTACGCACAAATATTAAGCATATGGCAGTAAACAAATATCCAGAAGATTAGTTGTAGATTCAATTTATAAGAGCAAGAAACTTAAAGAAGATTAAGAGAGAAAAAGAGTGCACAACATATTTTTTTCCTAGTTCGTTTGCAGTCCACTGCAAACTACATCCAGGCCTCCCCTTGTGATCTAGGGAGATTTTATTCTTCACAA
>NC_032018.1:8441111-8451229 GCF_001865875.1 Lupinus angustifolius
CCAGCCAAGATTCTTGTCCTCAAATCAAGACCTCCTAGACTTGGTGAAGAATCTCAATCTCGATGGTGATCTCACACCAAGAGACTGATCCATAAATACACAAAAAAATACGTTAAACAACAAGGTATACTTAACACAATAATGCTTGGAATATAATAAGAAAAAGACTCAAAGACTAACCCACTCACTAATCACTTAAGCCATCAAGATTTATGTGAGTTAATAAAAAACACAGAATTAAGATAATTTCTCTAAAAATCTATTTAGTGCATGAACATGTGAGTAAGATAAGAATGTGCACAGAATTATGCAAAACACTAAGCGAATGACAGAAATCAGAATAACATAATATCTCTCTTCTCACACATGCAATCTCTCTTGCAAAATCATTAAAACAATATGCAATATGCTCTCTAAACAGCCCTATACAATAGAATGCAATAATATGGTTTTCCGAATGTTGCCTCTTATTTATAGCATGGTGTTTCGACGGTTAGATTCGTTGTAAATAATTAAACGGCTGAACCAGAAATCATGCAACAGAATGACACAGAAAATAGTTCAAACAGAATACACTGATTTAATAGGAAAGCAGTTCAGTTAATCGATTAACTGGAACATTAATGCACATGTTTCAAAAGGTAAACTTCTCATATGTTATGCACAACATATATACATGTTCTAGCAATTATATTATGCCTAATATGGACATATCACATGTATGATTAGTGCATGAACATACTATTAACTAGATGATATGTCTCATAGATATGATATGACAATTAAGATGGCTTGAGAGACTAGCACCTAGGTTCACCTAACCTATACTCACTTACTACGACACACATCCTAGACTACTTGGAAAATAGACTCAAATTATGTCCTAGTCTAGATATGACCAAATGAGCATAAGGCATGTTGATTGTTGTGTCATCTTCAAGCTTTAATAGAACCTTGTTTTCATCAAAACATAGGCAAAGAAATGCTAGTGCTATCCTTTACACTTTGCACTTTCAGTAACATGTTACTGGATCTAAGTAACAGGTTACTACGACTAAGTAATAGGTTACCAGAACTAAGTAACAAGTTACATGAGTGAGAAACGAGTTACCCAACAGAAACTGATCAGGATAATTGATTACTCCATTTGAGTAACCAATTACAAAGTTACAATATATTTGAGTAACCAATTACATAGTGTGATAATCAATTACTCAGTTGGACAAAGTGTTTGGGTAATCGATTACTGAGAGTTGTTACACTAGATGTTCAGATTCAAAATGCATAACTTTTGCTCATTCCAATCAATTCCTACCTTTTCATATAGATGTTATGGCTAATTGGAAAGCATATTTAAGGGCATTGGAACTCAAATTTCATAACAACAACTCACATACATAATCTATTTTTTTTTCTGAAACACTTTTTCTGCACTTTCTGCAACTATTTCATAACTTTCATATTAAATTTTCTGAAGTTGCTTTAAGTGTGGTTTCAAATATTTTCAAACCTTCTAAGCATTATTACTAAGTGTATAAAGAGTTACCGGATTGCAAGAGGTCATAGTGTTCAAATCTTGTAAAGGCAATCCTTGACATTGTTAAAGTTTTCTTCATTCAAATTGTTGAAATACTTTCTTTCACAAGGATGTGATAAGAATGGGATATAGTCACTTGGAAAGGTTGTTTTCCAAAGAGTTACATAAATATTCGAGAGTGAGTAAGGTACAAGGAAGTCTCGAGATGAAAATTTGTAATTACTACTCTTAATATCTAGTGAAGAAATCTCTTCTATTATAAGAGTATTGGATGTAACATTTGATGGACAAGAAGGTGAACCAATATAAATTCTTTGAGTACTCTCTTCACCTTTATCTCCTTAAATTTACTTGATATTTTTCTAGATAACTTTTCCGCTGCTACTAACTCTGTAAATTGTAGAAAAACCTGTCATAGATTTAGGACAACTAATTCACCTCGCTCTTAGTTGTCATCTCAGTCTTACAAACACCTTTTCCCTCTCAAGATGAAATCAAATTAGTTGTCTTTAACATGAATGGAGAGGGAGATCCTAGTCCAGATGAGTTTGGTGGATGCTTCTATCAAACTTTGTGGGATATAGTTGGTAAGGATGTGTGTAATTCAGTTCAACAATTCTTCATACAAATTGGTTGATGCCGAACCTCAACTCAAAAAATGTGGTGCTCATCCCAAAAACTGTGGGTGCTGACATAATAGAAGATTTCAAAGCCATTGCTTTAGCCAATTTCCATTTCAAAATTATAATCAAAGTCATTGCTGATATATTGGCTCTAATTGCTCCCAGAATTGTTTCTCCTCAACAAAGAGGTTTCATAAAAGATAGGCAAATCCTTGATTGTATATGCTTGGCTTATGAAGCAATCAACCTGCTGGATCATAAATTTTTTGGTGGAAATCTCGTCATTAAGCTTGACATGAGAAAAATCATTTGATACTATGGATTGGAACTTCTTATTGGAGACCATTAAGGCATTTGGTTTTAGTGAAAATTTTCAAAGATGGATTAAGGTCATTCTCTACTCTGATAGGCTTTCAATAAGTGTTAATGGTCAGGTGGTGAGCTTCTTCTCTTGCATTAGGGGAGTAAGGCTAGGTGAATCCCCTTCACCTCTACTTTTTGGCCTAGCTAAGGATGTCCCGAGTAGAGGCATATCAAAGTTGGTGTTGGAAGGAAAAGTGAACACTATTTTAGGGCCTAAAATGCTTCCAACTGTTAGCCATGTTTTGTATACCGATGACATAATAATTTTATGTAAGGGTATCAAGAGAGAAATTCTCCACTTAAAGCTATTATTCAATGATTATTCTCATGCTTCAGGGAAAAACATTAATCCAGCTAAATGCAAATTCTACACCACTAATGCTCCAACCAGGAAAATCTCAAACCTGTCTTCTTATCTGGGCTTCTCTGTTGGTTGTCTTCCTTTTAATTACTTGGAGGTTCCTCTTTTTAAAGGGAAACCTAAGAGGAGTCACTTTTAGCCAATTGCTGTTAAAATTGTCTCAAAGCTAGCAAAATGGAAAGGCTCATCTCCTTCAATTATGGACAGAATGGAGTTGATTAAATATGTCATTAAAAGTATGATGGTTTATAGGTCCCATATTTATAGTTGGCCATATCAATTGCTCAAGTACCTAGACACTAGCATAAAAAACTTCATTTGGTTTGGAGACACTAATGTTAGGAAATTAGGAATTGTGGCATGGCAGCAGGTTTATCTTCCTACAAAAGCTGGTGGTTTGGGTTGAAGGTCCATTAAAAGCTTAAATCATACTGCCTTACTGAAGCTGGCATGGGAGATGCTCTCCTTTTCTCTTACATGGCAGCCTTCTATAGACAGAGATTTAGTAAATATGTTACTTCCCTTCTAGACACTTCAGGTCTTCTATATGGCCAAGCATTAAGTCAAATTGGCACACTGCACATTGGAACTCTTTCTGTTTGGTTGGGAATTGTCACAACATCAATTTTTGGTGTGACAACTGGCTTGGTGATCCCCTGGTTGAATCCCTACACATATCTGAGGGAATTCAAGCTCCTCTTAGATTCAAGGACAAAACAATCACTCGTTTTCAAGCAATTTCTAAGCTTAAGATGGCCATTTCTCTTTCTGGTAACAATTATAAGCTTTGTGCTCATAAATCTTTAAAAAAAATTAAGCAAAGGGTGTAAGAACCCCACCTATATTAAAATAGGGACATGAATACAAGACAAAGTTAGTTAGAGAACCTATAGTTAGGAAGTCCTAATCTATTTCTATTAAAATCCGCAACTATGCTAGAAGGAATTTCATTCCACCAAGTAAACGATCTAGACCGAATTCCATAACTAGCAAGTCTATCCGCACAAGCATTGTCTTCCCTATGAATGTGTTGATCCAGCAATCCATGGACTCCATCAAAGCTTTGCTTAATTGCCATTTGTTCATGAGCTTCCAGGGAATGTTAATTAAACCATTAAACATTTGAGTTACTAAGAGAGAGTCACACTCCAATCAAATATAATTCCATCCATTTTGATTAGCAAATTGAATTGCTATCAATGCTGCGTTTAATTATGCAAATAGAGCATATTGAGAGTCAAAAAAATCAGAGAAACCACCCAAGAAGTCTCCATTATGGTCTCTGTAAATTGCTCCACCTCCGGCTAGACCCGGTGCACCATGAGCGTGCACATCAGAGTTAATCTTTATTCTGCCCATGGGAGGAGGATACCAGATAATTTCCTTAATGGAAGGAGCTTTCCTCTAGTTAATTGAAACTTGAAGACTTCTCAGGATTGAGAAGTCCTGAATAGAAAAGCTGGCAAAGGAATTTGTTGAATTTCCAGATAAAGAAGTTGCTACTCTGATGTTGATGATAGCTTGGCTAAGAAGAATGTTTATGGCTTCAAATCTACTCTTGTTTCTGCATTGCCAAATAGTGTAGATGGAATGTATGATGGCAGATGTAAACACATGTTTAAGCTGAATACTCCCATTGTTGTTAAGGATGCAGGTGATGGGAAATAGGTGCTCAGAATTTTCCTCACTATTCTTACAAAGATTGCACTCATAAGCCATTGAACAACCTCTAGCCTTCAGTTTTTCATATGTAGGAATTCTATACATAGTCAATCTCCAAGTTGTAAAGGACTTGTAGGGGGGAATGTAGGTAGACCAGATTTGTTTGCACCAATTCAGCTCCTGGGTAGCAAGGATGATACTGTTAAAAGTCTCCTTGAGACTTAGGTTACCATCATTAGATTGTTGCCACACTAATCTGTCTTTGTTGTTAGAGATGTACATATGCTAAATTTACAGAGCAATTGTTGGAAACTTAGTAGCTAACTCCTGAGGAATTTGCCAATTTAAGTTTGTAGTGAAATCGGCTACTGGAGCCAGAAGATTAGAGTGAATATCAGGTGGGATATTGAGTAAATCAACCAGAGTTCTCCCCAATCAATTGTCTATCCAAAAGTTGATATCCTTGCCATCCTCTATAAGCCACATGGAGTTGGAAGTTGCAAGTTGCATATTGGCTTTAATACCTGGCCAGATTGAGAACTTGTAGTATTTTTTGGGATTGGCAAATCTTTTCCTGAAGAAAATTGCCCACTCTTGACCAGATGAGAGCATATCCTAGGCTAACTTAAGCATAGTAGCCTCGTTTATAGTCTTTAGGGACTTCAATCCTAGGCCCCCTACTTTAGTATTAGAACAGATTTTTGACCATGCAACTGTGACCAACTTCTTTACCTTGACATCCCCTGACCAAATAAAATTTCTGATGCAAGAATCCAAGATCTTTAACAGTTGAGAAGGCCAATTATATATGTGAAAACTATATATCAGCATGCCCTGTATTACTGATTTGACAAGCTTCACCCTTCCCATTATTGATAAGGTTGAACCTTTCCACTTAGCTATCTTAGTGATTATTCTATCAGCAATGCTATGCAGATGAATCTTCCTAGGTTTCCCTTTAAAAAAAGGAACACCCAGGGAAATAAGCCTATAATCCTCAATCTTCTCAGCATTAGATTCCTTAGGGATTAAAACCACACTCTTGGAGTTCATGTTAGGAAGGATTCAACCTGAATTGAAGAATTGGTTGACTGAATTACATACATCCTTGCCAACTATATCCCAGTAGGTTTGATAAAAACAACCACCAAATCCATTTGGACCAGGGGCACCATCCCCATTCATTGAGAACCCAACACCCTTGATTTCCTCTGTAGATGGCACACAGGTCAGATAGTTGTTCTCTGCCTCAGTTACTAGGCAAGGTATAACTTCACTAATGAGGGAATTGTTAGTAGTTATATTTAGAGAGCCAAATAACTCAGTAAAATAAATCAGAGCATGATGGGAAATTTTCTCCTGATTAGTGATGACCTCCTCACGAACCTTTAAGAGATTCACGGATTTGGATATCTGTCTGATTTGGGTAACTCTATGAAAGAAGCTTGTGTTCCTGTCACCATTAATGTGCCCATTCACTATGGCCTTCTCCTTCCAAAATTCCTCTTCCATATTCAAAGCATTGAGAAGATTTCTTTGGGCCAAAACCTTTTGATCCAGATAATCATTGTCCTGACCAAGCTCATTGATGCAGTTCTGAATTGTTTGAACATCATTCAAAGCATTTTTCACCCGTTGGCGAACATTGCCAAACACATTCACATTCCAAACTTTTAGTACAGTTTTGAGCCATTTGAGCTTAGATGCCAATATGAACATTGGGCAGCGATACACCCTAGCTCTCCAAGATTCCTCAATGACCCTAATGCAATCAGGATGCTTCAACCACATTTTATGGTATGATCAGAATTGTTAGAGGAGAGTAGAATTGGATGGTGATCAGAAGAGATTTTGGGGAGAGTACAACAAGAGACCTGGTGCCAATTTGAAATCCACTCCTCATTACAGATAGCCATGTCCAACCTCTTTTCAGTTAGAGCAATGTCGCTTCTCTTGTTAGACCAAGTAAACTCAACACCCGTAGTGGTTAGGTGTATAAGCCCAGCATTATCAGTGGTTAGTGGTTAGGGAATTCTAGATCCCCTATACTCATTAGACCCAAGAATTACATTAAAATCCTCTATACAACACCATGAGCCAACATGAACCTCCATTAAGTCTGTAAGTTCAGACCAAAGTAGCCTTCTAGCTATATAATTAGTACTTGTATACACTGCACAAAGGAAGAAAGTTTTGTGCTCAATGGAGACAGCAATAGAGACTTGTTGATATGTGGAGGAGAGCACAATAGGAACAAGGTCTTTGCTACACAATCCCAAAATGCTTGGAATCAGAGTATTCCTACAATTCACTGTGAACACTTTTAGATTTAATTCCTCTTAGTAATGATGATTAATTTCCTGCAAATCAATTTTTGGCTCAGCTATGAACACCAGATCAGGTTTGTTAGCATGAACCATATTCTTAAGCACCAACTTAGTGTTTAGGTTGCCAATACCTCTACAATTCCAATATAGGACCTTCATTGAGTTGAGATTAGATAGCCACCCCTTCAGGTGTAATGCACCTTCCCTTGACTACTTTTCCTTTTTTGCTTTATTTTTTGTGACTTGGTTAGAACATTAGTGAAGGCACCCTCTTCCTCCACTTCTTCCTCAACCTCATCCCCTGTGTCCTTAGCCCACAATTTATCCATAATTCTCATATCCTGAACATCATTTTGATTTTCCATATCCTCCAATGGTTGCATTGTGACATGATCCTTCTCAAGCTAATTTGCTTCTTCTGGTAATTCCTCCAGAGTATCTTCCACTCTTGTGCAACTACCCTCCTCATCAGATGAATCAATTATTTGCTTAGCTTGGATAGAGGGTATGACTTTGTCCATTTTGTCAAGGTGAGCATTCTCTGTAACATCTAAGTTTAAATTGATGAACAGTTCAGGTTCTTTTATATTAGGATTGACCTTTTCCACTACCTTTGTAGTCATAGCTTGTTTTTTATCCCCTAAAGGTTCTCTTTTAGGTGACTTCCTACAGTTAGAGGCTAAGTGCCCTATGGTTTGACACCCAAAACAGAAATTAGGGAGGTTATCACATTCTATGTTCACAAAGAAGGCAAATCCCTCCCTCTCCACCAATATCTAATCTGGTAAGTTGGCTTTTAGATTGATATCAACAAGGACTTCGGAAAAATGACCAAAAGTTTTATTGTTTGTTGCTTCATCCAACGAAATATGGGTTCCAATACCACCTGTTGTTGAGAAAATAATCCTTGTGCTCCAATACTCTTGAGGCAATCTAACAATTTTAACCCAACTTTGGCAGTGAGACATGCTTTAGACTTGGATTAAAGTCTGGTGTCTATAAGAAGAGCCCAAGTAGACCAGGCTTTAGGCTCCAAGAGCTTATGGCACACACAGAGGGCATGTCTTCCATAGAGGAGAAGGAGAATTCGAAGAAACCCTTCCCCAGTGATATCATATTCCATTTCCCTATCATGCTCCAAAGAGTAGTGAGCTTAGATTTCAGATCAACAAATTTAATGGGAGTGTCATCCTTCGAAAGAATGATCCTACCATGTAAATAACTACTACATTTTTGAAGACCTGGTTGATAATCTTCCTCATGTAGTTTTATAGCAATTGCATCTCCTTTGATGCATGGTTGAGGAAGTTTAGAAACCGATATGTCACCGGTGTTCTTCACCACTTGAGCAAAGGACTTTGAAGGTTGAGGAGGCTGTTTAGTAGCTCCCTGAGTGCCACCGAGAAAAGACCATGGAATGAAGTGTTTAGTAGACATTTTAGAGAAATGAAGAAGAAGATCCAAGAAAGTTGGAGATTTGTTAGATGTTCCCAGAAAGTTGGAATTGCCTAAACCCTAGCAGAGCATTTTTGAGCATTTTCTCTGTTCTAAAAAATCTAAACATCTCCATAAACTACAACAAAGCTCCTAATATAACTAAGGTTGTTTGGTATCCTCCTTCTTTCGTTTGGGTTATGATTAATTCTGATGGTGTAGCACATGGTGCCCCAGATCATTCTAGTGTGTGTGGGGGGGAGGGTATCTTTAGAGATAATAAGGGTGATATGTTGGGTTTCTTTGTAAGCTACTTTGGGATCCATGATGCCCTCTTTGCAGAACTCAATTATATTATTATGGCTATGGAAATTGCTCACACAAAAGGTTGGAGGAACATCGGGCTACTTTGGTGGTGGAGATTTTCTGTGAGATTAACAATCTCTCACAATTTCTAGGGGAACATGAATGTCCCTTGGAAGCTGCTTACAAAATGGACAAACTGCAAGGTTTTAATGTTCTTAATGAATTGTAAACTTACGCACATTTATAGATAAGGCAATCAATGTGCAAACAAACTTGTAAATTTTGCAAGCTCTTCCAAGGTTTTGACATGGTGGAATTATTCTCCCACATTTCTATTTGATGAATTATCTAGGAATAAATTAAGCCTTTCATTCTATAGATTCTCAAACATGTAATACTCCTTGTTCTCAAGCTATATATATATATATAATTGCTTTGTCACCTTTTGTCAAAAATATATATAATATATATATGTGTGTGCCTGTGCATATATAGGAGAAAATATAATGTGAATATCGGGCATAGAGTGTGCAAGTATCCTGAATGGAGTGTGCGAGTATCATTTATGAAGTGAATGAAATTCACAACTGTTATGGTGTATTGGATTTTAAAAAAGGAATGAATGAAATTGAGTGTAATTTTTGTAAGTTAATATGGGTGTAAATTGGTCACTTATATATAGACAGAGCTAGTTCATGAACCTAACGAGTCAAACAATATTCAACTCAAGTTTGGCTCGTTTATGTAACGATCTCAATTTACAGCTTCAGCTCAGCTCATTTGGTTCACGAACCAAGTTTGTCAAGCTAAATAATTAGTCGAGTTTCGAACAAATACTAAGTTGATTCAATTTAGTGCCAACCCTAAATATGTGTATTTACTCAAAACTTAATAGTTGTATTAATCTATACTATACATATTCTATTTTTCTCGTATATTCTTTTCTCTCGTTATCATTAAACGTTTTTAGTAAAGCATTAAATAGGATTAAACAAGAAATATCAATTAATACACAATTGAAATTTTATGAGTGACATGAATTATATATATAAATATATAAATGTATGTATAATGGCAATACAAAATAAACAATAAATAATTGACATACAAATATATAAGTGAATTTGTCATAATAAACAATCCTACGAATTGTACAAGAGTGTAAAATGTGTGCACTGACAGTGTAAAGATTTATACACAGTCAGTGCATCATCCACCATTCATTTGCGATACTTTTATTTAAAAGTCAATGATGACTAAAAATCAATGGTAGATGATATAATGACAGTGTAAAAAACATTTACACTGTCAGTGTATATATCTTTTTCTCATTGTACAGTAGATAAAATACAAATACATATATAATATAAAATATATATAGTTCATAATTTGCATACAAAATAGAGAAGGAACAGTAAATATACATATATAATATATAAAATCCAAATGCATATATATAATAAGAAAATTATTGTACTTTCTCATATTTGATATATAAATATATA
>NC_032018.1:8451329-8452773 GCF_001865875.1 Lupinus angustifolius
CTTGATAAACAATATCTTGATTAAAACTGTCTAGATGTTTAGTTTATGTCTTGATTCTACATGTTTATTTGTCTCTTGATTTAAATGAATTGTGTTAAAATGCAAAATGATATCTCATGATAAACCCTTTTTTTGTGATTACATATGTTTAGATTAATCCGTTAGAATGCATGCATAAGTCCCAAAGAGTTGAAACCTTTCTGCTTGTTACAAACTTTTTTTTACCGTGTTTAATCGATTAAGCAATAGTGTTAATCGATTACCTGGGCATCAGTTTTTGAAAATTCATTTTTCATATGATTTTAATCGATTAACCATGCCCGTTAATCGATTAAAACCAGCAGTTTAAGTGCATACAGCACTTCGGTTTCACGCTTTTTCAGTATTTTTCTCCATTTCCTCTTACTTTTAAGTCTCTCTAACTGTAATACAACTGACCCAAGTGCATTAATCTAGATAAACCTCACCCCTAACCCTCTCTAACCTCCTAGAAATCTCCAATTTCATCCATATTTCACTTCATTCTCATTTTCCCCAAATCAAAATCCTAGGTTAGGTTTGCCACATTCCTTCTCGGTTTGGTCCAACATCAATTCGGTTTCTGCATAACAATGGAGCAAAGTCGCCCAAAAAGGTTCAAAACTCCTGCCAATCGTGGAAGAAGACCGGAAGCTGGCTCATCCTCCACTCGGGACCGTGGTGACCCATTCTTCTCGCTCATTCTACAAGAGACCCGTTTGGCTAAGTTTCAAGGACGAAAACCCACGTATGTAAGGTATGTTGATCTAACCTGGATGGCGGAACAGAATTTCAGTTTCCTGCATGATATGGAGGCTTAGGGAGCCGTTAAATTTCTAGAATTAAAGGGACAAGTTTACCCTGCTGTAGTTAGGGAATTTTATGCAAATTTCATATATAAGGATGGTAAATACTGGTCTATGATTTCTGGTAAATTGTTTGAGATTAGTGATGAACTTTTTATGAATGTTGGTGGGTTATCATCTTCGGGTTATGGAATAGGAGACTGCTCATGGGTTAAGGATAATTTTGATCCTACTGAGGTGTATAAGTCATTTCTTAGAGGACCTCATTTGTATATTCAGGGTCAACTGACCAAGGCTGGGTCATTATTTGTTGAGAACAGGCTGCTGCATTATATCATCGCTTACATTCTGGTGCAGAGGAACACAAATCATGCACAACCCATTGTGAATGATTTGTGTTTCATGTACGCTGTTAAGAATAATGTGATGATTAACTGGCCTGAGGAAATATTGAAGATTATGAATAGTGTTTCTCTATCACAGTCAAAGCTGCTTCCCTACAGTATCTTTATCTCACGGATTGTGGACTATTTGCATATTGACGTTTCTGACATTATTATTATTGAGTATACTGATAAGGATCATCTGGTTGGTGAGAGTCTGATTCATAAAATGGGTAT
>NC_032018.1:8452873-8453513 GCF_001865875.1 Lupinus angustifolius
TTTTTGGTATGGCTCATATGGAAGCTATGGAACAAAGGCTCAACAACCACATGGATCTACACTTTCAAGGGTTGAAAGACTCGTACTTTGCGTGTATGGAACAGTACGAAGAACGTCAAACTGCTTATTCTGACAACCAATATCAAACCGTGAGGAATCTGATTCAATCAACAGCCGAAGCTCAGAATGCCTTCATTCGCTCTACAGCTGAAGCTCAGAATGCTCTCTTTTATTCTGAATTTCAAAAGTTGTCTATGCTGATCAGGGGTGACCAAAATGTTGCTATTCCTGATTATGAGATTGATCTTCCTCCACCTCAACCATAGTTTAGAAGACTTTAGACCTAGGATATCTTACCCTTAGGTTTATTTCTTCTATATTGCACTTTATGGACTCAGTTGTTGTTACTGTTTCGAGAATTATTTGTGTTTTTTCTGTCTCTATTTGACATTTTATGGTTTGTATGGTTGCTGGAATTTTTACTCTCTATGCTATGTTTTTAATTTTTCTTTTAATTATGTCAAAATAGCTTATCTGGTTATTTGAATGGTTCTTGGTCATATGAGATTTTCTGGTGCATAAATTAAGCTGGTTATTGCACTACATTGCTTATTATGCTTATTGTTATTTGATATGGTAA
>NC_032018.1:8453613-8461697 GCF_001865875.1 Lupinus angustifolius
TTGTTTGATTGTGCAGGTTGATCGTAATAACTGCTTCCGAAATACTCGCGCATCATATCAATCAGTGCCAATACAATCTTCAAGCTTATTCATCAACAAATAGTGTAGTGTTTGTCATCATCAAAAAGGTGGAAATTGAAAGTGCGCATGTCAAGAGGAGCACTTTGGAAAGCTTGCTCACTATGTGTTTTGGTTTTGATGAGGACAACTTGTGTTTCATAAGAGCTTGAAGATCATCAACAAATTAACGTGCTTAAGTCTCAAGATTGGTATTAGACTTAGACTAGTAATTAGTTTAGGTTGAGTCTAAGGCTTAGGTAAACTCAATACATGTCTCATATGCATAAAACATTAAATCGTTTTATTTTTTAGATATGTCATTCATAACATGTTCATGCATCACATATATACATGTTATCTGTGCATCCTAGGCATAAACTTAGTGTTGAACATGTATAAGTTAAATGCATAACATATTTGAGTTTTGCAATTTAAAAATACACTTGGAAATATGCAGTTAATCGATTAAGGTGTGTTTTAAGGGTTGAAGGACTTGTACTTTGCTGGTATGGAACATTATGAAGAACGTCAAACTACTTATTCTGACAACCAATATCAAATCGTGAGGAATCTGATTCAATCAACATTCGAAGCTCAGAATGCCTTCATTCGCTCTACAGCTGAAGCTCAGAATGCGAATTCTATGCTTTAGGATTGAGAGGCATTTCATGTTTAATTTCTCATCATTTCACCTCACATGTTCATGCATTCGTTGATGTTTTTGTGAAGATTTTGTATTCTATAAAATCTGTTTTCAACTAATACATTGTCATGTTATATGAGACTTGTGTTAGAGTTTTAGAGTAAGGTCTTAATTGTTAAATTTGAGCATTGTAATTGCTTTAGATTACTTTATGATTTTGTTGTAAAAAATGTTGTAACTTTGGGAATCTCAAGGTGTCTTACCACCAACGAGATTGTGTTGTATCTTCATTAGCTTAGAGATCTTGATAAAAAGAATAGGTTTTTGGTTGGGGCTACACCGCAAGAAAGGTTTTCTTGGGCGGTAGGAAGGGAGTCAAACCAAGGGATAAGGTTTCTTTAGTTTCAAGAAAGAGTCTAAGTGTTGTAATTGGAAGAATTGTTTGTAAAACGTTATTTCAATTATAGTGAAGAAACATCTCTCAGATCAGCCGAGAGGCCTGGATGTAGTTTGCAAGTGGACCCGCAAACGAACCAGGATAAAAACCTTGTTGCAGGCTTTTTCTTTCCCCCTCTCTCTTTATTGTTTTAATCGATTACTTTGTATAGTTGTTTTAATTGTAATAATCTGTTTCTATACTATATTGTTGTAACTCTGATATTTCTGTTAGCTCTGTATATTTACTTCGATCTCAGTTGATTGTCATGCAAGAAATTGAATCTGTTTGTGTAATCTGAGCTGTTTTAATCGATTAAATTGCTTGCATTAATCGATTATTCTTTCTCTGTTAATCGATTAATCTGGGGTTATTTCAGCATTATTTGTTGTTTGCGAAAAGCAGATACTCTAACCGCTACACCTATTCAACCTCCCCTTCTAGGTGTATTTTAGCCACTGATACCTAATAGATTCCTCTTTACCCAATTTTTAGAATGCATTGATCTTTAAATTAGAGATCTAAATTTGAGAGTCGGTTACGGATCGAGAAATGTGTTAGCTCAACATCTACCCATATAAAGATAATACACTCACTAATTGCATGAATTATTTTATACCCTAGGTAGGTTCAAATATTTATTATTATTTGTATCATTTAATTTTTATAAGGGATAAAACATATACTTTTCCTATTTTTATGTATTATATGAGTTCATTTCTCTCTCATGTATCCCTATGTGCAATAGGAATTAAGACTTACATAGTTCTCGAATAAAAAAGGTTTGTGGGTTTGAGTGATTTTTATTTATTTTAAGATTCAATGTGAATAAGTAATGCTTAATCGTAGATTATCATCCATATCTTAAGAAAGTGAAGTTGCAGCCTTCTATCTGCTATCATAACTCAATTTAAGGGTAAAGAAAACATGAGATTGTTTGTATCCGCTCTTCCAATTTTTATATGTTTTTATTATAAGGTTTTAAAGAAATGTCTCATGTTTGTGAAGTAGTAGCTCTATATTTGCTACCACATCTCAACTAAAGGGGATGGTAAATATGATTTTAGTTGTTACCATTATTTTAATGCTTATCATATCTTTATCATTTAATATTGAAGTTTTTGATTAAAGGATGGTTAAATATGATAAAATGACCAATTTATTTATAAAATGTTTCATTTATTATTTTATAGAAAAGCAAAGATAAAAAGAAATATTATGTAAAAGGGTGTATGTGTATTATTTATGCAAAATATCTATATTTATTATTTTCTATTAACATTATTATGAAATTATTGTATTGTTGTAGATTTTACTATTATTAATATTGTTGCTTATGAGTTATTACTATTATTGTTAGAGAGAAAAATGTATGTATTGATATTGTATGAGTTTTATACATTGTCACTACATAATCCGTAATTTATGTTTAATTATTATTGACTCTTCTATTAAGCTAAATATGGAAATATATGAGATATTTTCTGTTAGCATATCTGTCATAATAATAGATTGGTCCGTATATCCTTAATTTTTGTTGTAGGCGGCTATTTTCAGGGGATAGTAGGAAGAATGTTATAAAACAATGCATTGCTCTTCTTGTATATATTTAGATTATATCACTACAATAAAATACAATAGAGGTACTTTGTTATGGTACCAGAGCCACACGCTTAAAAGAACCGAAAAAAAGTAGAACATTGGAATATGAAATAGAGCAACCAAAGAAGGTGGAATAACCAAAACCATAATCTATCAGAAAACTCTCTTCCCCTTATGATCTGAGTTTGAATGACAATCCAGAGAATGTGATCACTCAGGTAAAACTGCAAGAAGAAAACTATGAGGAATGGGCTCGAGCCATGCGTACCTCATTACGAGCTCGGAGAAAGTGGTGCTTCATTGATGGCATGCTTGAAGAACCAAAGGAAGAACCCTCTGAAATGGAGGATTGATGGACTGTCTAGTCTATGTTGATATCATAGATAATGAATATAGTTGAGCCTAGCATGCGCTCCATGATGTTGTACATGGAGAACACAAAAGACCTATGGTAAAACATCAATGAAAGATTTCCAATTGTTAATAGACCTAGAATTCAGCAACTGAAGTCAGAATTAGTAAGTTGCAAGCAATGTGTTGTGTCCATGGTTTAATACTATGAAAAGATGAAAACTTTATGGGATGAACTGGCCAACTATGAACAAATCGCAATTTGCACTTGTCGAGGTTGCAAGTGTGATATCGCATCCAAACAAGAAAAATGACACGAATAAGAAAGAGTCTATCAATTTTTAATGGGAGTGGATGATGTGATTTATGAAACGGTACGTTTGGATCTGCTTGCCACATATACTTTACCTTCCTTAAATAGGGTATATTCGACCTTGATACATGAAGAAAAGATGAAAAGTATTACTTGTGCCAAAGAAGAACGACGTGACATTATGGGACCCGCAGTTCAAATAAGTTCTAGATTAAGGGAATGTGGAGACACAGAGGACATGACTGTTGTATGTTCACATTGCAGTAAAGCACGTCATGATACAAAGGGTTGTTTTCAACTCATTGGATATCATGAATGGTAGGTTGATCATCCTCAAAGTGAAGGAAGAACCAATTGACGAGGTAAATGGCATCAATGCAATGGAACAAGTACATGACGTGGACAAGGTAGTACAATGCATGCCAATGCTACTTGAGTCATAGGTACTGGAGCAAGGTGTTGCAAGTGTTATAAGTTCATATGCTGAAAAATATGGTATGGCATGTCTTGGTGGTGAATAATGGTGAACTTTGGTTGAGATACTGAATACTCATAAACAAAGCACAAATGAAAGGATGACTAGTAAGCAAACATATATTTCATAGATCATTGACATGGGTTTATCAAACCATATGACATGAAACTTCAATGGGTTATATGAATTATGAGATATACCTGGATGTGATGTTGGACTACTATATGGATAACATGTTACTAGAACTAAGAAGGGAACGATTATGCTTAACAAGGATCTCATGCTTGAAAATGTTCTTTATGTTCCTAGTTTAAACTGCAACTTACTCTATGTGTCACAATTAATAAATGAGTCAAATTGCATTGTCCAATTCACTAATAATCTTTGTATTATATAGGACAACACTTTGAGGATGCTGTTTGGAGCGGGTGAATGAAAGGATGGGCTCTATTATTTCCATGAAGTCTCAAGTGTGAAATCCTTCAAGGCTAATGGAGGGAAACAAATTGATCTATGGCATATGCATTTAGGGCACCCTTCTTGGAAGAATTCCCAACTAGTTTCTATTGTTAATTATGGTAAAAATAGTTTGTTGAATAAAGCTTGTAAGGTATGTCAAAAGACAAAACAAACTAGAAATAAATTTCCTTTGAGTGACCGTAAAGCTTCTGATGTTTTTGAATTAATAAATTGTGATTTATGGGGAGCATATAGAACTTTATCTTCTTGTGGTGCTTCATATTTTCTTATAATTGTAGATGATTGTTCTCGTGTCGTATGGATATTTTTACTAATTATAAGGAAGAAGTGTCATGCACACTGTTGAATTTCTTTGCCATGGTTGAAAGGCAATATAATAAGCAAATTAAAATGGTGCGTAGTGATAACGGAACATAATTTACATGCATGAAAAATTACATCTTGAATATGCTATTGGTTTTCAAACATTATGTGTAAGGACACCACAACAAAATAGAAGAGTGGAGAGGAAACACATACTTTTTTCAAATGTAGCACCAAAAATCTTCCCATAGATTTTTGGGGAGAATGTGTGTTGACTATTGGATACTTAATTAGTACTCCAACCTCAGTTTTGTAGGGAAGAACTCCATATGAAATCCTACATGGGTAAAAACTATCCTATGAGTACTTGAAAGTCTTTGGATCATTATGTTATACACACAACCAAGGCCATAAAGGTGATAAATTTGCAGTAGGACCTGTAAGTGTATTTTTTACGGGTATCCTTATAGTAAGAAGGGATGAAAACTATATGGTCTAGAAAAAAAAGAGCTTTTGTGTCATGAGATGTTGATTTTGTTAAAACTATTGGGGATGTTTGAAATATGTTATTATATGAAGTCCCACATTGCCTAGAATTAGAATATAGTAGAATATCAATGTTATATATTGGACTCAAGTCCCTTGTTATAATGTGCACCAGATATAAGCACCAAATAGAAACACCCTATAGGCAGGTGGGCCCATGGGTGTTCTAGGGTTTGTAATCTTTATTCTCTAATAATATCTTGGTAGTCATTCAGCGCTCCCGGGGACGTATGTACAATTGGCCGAACCCAATTAACAAATTCTCTTGTTTCTTCTCTTATATTTATTCTATGCCTTTACTTTATTGCATGTGGCCAAGGCTACTCAACGATTGCTTCCGCTGCACCAACAATTGGTATTAAAACCAATTGGTAGATGACTCTTAACCTATACATCAGATAATGGCTAAAGACGGTGAAGGCGTGATGGCTAGACAAGGTGCGTCAAAAGTAATGGCAAAGATATAGTAGATAAGTTGAGGGTGAAGGAAACATGGTGGAACTGTGGTGTGGGCGATGTATGTGTTGATCCATAAATCCATAAGTTCATGTTTTGGGTTAGGATCAAGGTGGAGATAAGGACTCATGTGTTGAGTTTGACCCAGAGATAAGTGCTGACAATATCTCTCTAGAGGTTTAGAGAATGTTCTCATTTGAGATGATAAGTGGAATATCCTGATGGCGTGTCTAAGACGTCATAGTGAAGGATGTCAATTGTTAGCAGATCCACAAAAGCACAAAGGTGCTCACTAACATTGATGTAGGATGTAACATGGGCACTGGTTTTGATTCAATTTGTAACACGAGCATTGGTAGAGATGCAGGAGTGTGACATGGGCATAGGCTAGGATGCAAGGATGTGAAACAGACATTAGTTAGCATTGACGCAAGGTGTGTGCTGTGGATATATTCCTTATGGTGGAGTATGGTAGTTAGGATTGTCGGAGTAGACAATGGTGGTAGTGATTGAGGTTTTCCAAGGAAGCTCCAAGGTTCAGTATGACTGAGTATTGAAGAGGATGATTGTTGATGAACTTTTGTGTAGAAGTTCCAATATATCGAAAGACTTCCTAGCAATAGGTGGCTAGGCGACGTGTTCCATTTGATGGCAGTACGTGAAGCTGCACTATAAGTTTGGAGAGTTAGGCTCTTGGTAACATCATCAAGTATACTCAGAAGGTCCATGTTGTAGGGGAGCACTTAAAGTGAATTAGACATTGAGCAAGGTGGAGTCATATATTCGCTAAGGTGGAGATTCTTGTGTAGATTTCCTAAGGAGTGAGATATTCTTCTATTTCAATCAAGGTGGAGATTGTTGGGATGTTTGAAATATGTTATTATTTGAAGTCTCATATTGCTATAGGTGGGCCCATGGGTGTGCTAGAGTTTGTAATCCTTGTTCTCTAATAATATCTTGGTAGTCGTTCAGCGCTTCCGGGGACGTAGGCACAATTGGCCGAACCCCGTAAACAAATTCTCATGTTTTTTCTCTTATATTTATTCTATGCCTTTATTTGATTGCTTGTGGTCAACATTGCGTAATGATCGCTTCCACTGCACTAACAAAAACATATTTTCCTTTTGCTCAATAAATGTTTGCATCTGAAGAACTAGCTAAAGCTTGGGAGGAAGAATATGATATAAGTAGAAAGATCATACAGTTGGGAAAAAAAGATGGGGCAAACATTGGCATAGGGGGGCACATGTTAAATTGGTGAACAGGGAGACAAAGAAAACATAGAACGTGAAAATGATGAAGAATCTCTGCAAGACATGGGAAATCATAAGGAACAACATAATGATGATCTCCTAGGACGTGGGCATAGAGAAAAATGTCCATCATCTTGCTTGCGTGATAATGTCACAAATACAATTTGGAAATTGAGCCCTTCCAATCGTTTTCTTGTTCCAAAGCATACCCCAGGTGTGCCTTATCCTATAGCATATTATGTGAATTATGATAAATTTTCTTTGTGACATCGAAATTTTCTTGCAGCTATTACAACATCGAGAGCCCATGTTTTTCCATGAGGCCATCAAGGATACAAGATGGAGAGAAGCTATACAAAATGAGATCCAAGCACTTGAAAACAATGGGACATGGGTCGTGGAATGCTACCCCTAGGAAGGAAGGCCCTTGGTTGTAAATGAGCGTATAAAATCAAATATCACTTAGATGGAACTTTAGAGCGATTTAAGGCAAGGTTGGTTATTTTCGGCAATCACCAAGTCGAAGGTACTGATTTCACATAAACATTTGCATGAGTTGCTAAGATGGTTATAGTGCGCATATTCTAAGTTGTTGCTGCAGTAAAGGATTGAGAATTACATCAAATGGATGTACATAATGCTTTCCTTCATATTGAACTCCAAGAGAAGATGTTCATGAAAATTCCTCCTAGTTTTAAAGTGCAACAACCAGGGCTGATGTGTAAGCTTCGTAAGTCGCTCTATGGGTTAAGACAAGCTCTAAGATGTTAGTTTGCCAAACTATGCGCTGCAATGAAGGCATATGGTTTTAAGCAATCTTGTTTGGACTAGTCGTCATTTACCTTACAACAAAGTGAAACGCAGCTTATTGTGCTTGTGTATGTTGATGATTTGATTGTTTCTGGAAATAATTATGCTCCTATAGAACAATTCATTACATATTTGAGTGATTGTTTTCTTATGAAAGATTTGGGTATGTATGACATTCCACATAAACATTCCACACAATATCTATTTTATTAGAGATAGTTATTCATATAAAATGATACCATGATAAAGGATGTCATTCCAACAAACTATCCTTTGACATTTAGATATTTTTATAACTCTTAAATCATAGGCATAATTCTGACATATTTAGACCATAAAAATATTATATATATATA
>NC_032018.1:8461797-8481416 GCF_001865875.1 Lupinus angustifolius
ATATATATATAGAACACAATAATATTAAAATGTGTGTAAAAATGTTTTTTTGTCTTGTTTTAAATGTAAAATAGTTATGCATAGTTAAAAAAATAATGGAAAATAATCTTCTCTAGTACTGGAGAAACAAACTATTATTTTACATTTGTTTTTTATATAATTATCTCTTTGATATCGAATAGTATCTAACTCTAAAATAATGTGTGATTTAGTCAAATCTTAAAAATTGTGCAATGAGGAATTTGACCTCTACTTTTCATGAGGGGGACTCCTATCCAATACTGGAGAGGGAAATAATATGAAATATGAAAAACAAAACAACATGTATTGACATTTGTGTCATTTTTATTTAAAGTGTAATTACACTTTTACTCTAAAATTCAAAGGAAATAATCATTTTCCTCTCTAAAAAAATTTGATGAACTAGGGGAACTAATGCCCAAATTACAAACCTCTTCAATAAATTGAAGAGACACTATCTAGTAAGAGTTTAACCGAAGAAAAGCTTGGAGCAACATCAAATATGTGAAATCTCCTATCCAAAGATATACTATACTTAGCAAATTCATCTGCAACAGCATTTCCTTCTCGAAATATATGACTACAGTGAAATTGTATGTGAGCAATCAATGTGGCACAACGGTGTGTTTGAAAACACCCAGACCTAAGAATTGAATGATGCATGACAAATCTGTTTCTAGACAAACTTTTCTGAATCCCCTCAGCTGTAGAATTCTCACAATTCAGCTTGCACCACTGAGTAGTGTCCTAATGTCTGAGAAAAGGCGAAGATGAAAGTACCAAAGTGATGGCTCACAATACCACCACAAGAAGCCATGTTTGTTGATGTAGAGAAGGATCAATCTGTGTTCAGCTTAATCCAACCCAACTCAGTGGGTATCCAGCGAATAATAGGATAATTTGGGAGCGCAGTATGCACATTGGAGAGGTTATGATTCTGAGAGCCTTAACAGTGCGAGAACTTTTTCCAATGATCTAATTATACCAAAGTGTCGGATTAAGAGTGGTATTGTTGAAGATTAATTATTTCTACACCTCCAAAGAGTGTAAATGGTTATACCAAAATCTAAGGACCAATCCAGATTACCATAAACCTTCCTACTGCAAGACAAATTCGTCCTTAGCCAAACTGTAATATCGCTGCAAAAAAAGGATGACAGATTGGAGTATTAAGTAGTAGACTCCAGACCTCTTTAGAAAAGAAACAGTCCCTAATAGCATGAATAATTGTCTCAGAGAAATGGTAACATGGACATACGACAATATTAGTCATAGCACGCTTGCAGCGTTGTTCATTTGTTGGTAGACAGTTATTCATTACCCGTCACAGCAGAATGTTAATCCTATAAAGGCCTTTCCAGTGCCAAATAACATCAACCATCAAAACAAATAAGACATTTTGATGACCTGCAATCAAAGAATATGCCGAGTTAACATAAAAGGGATCATCCTACGACCCCAACCAAATCACCATGTCCTCAAATTGTTGGTCCATAGCTGAATGAATAACCACTATTTTATTTGCAATCTCAAGTGGGACTATATCATATAATAGGTGTGTATTCCACTCCCCATCTCCATCAAAAAAATCTGACACCATAGCAACATTGGGGGTGAACTAGTTTTGCGGCCAAAGAGGGGACTACTTGGCCACTCTGGAAATCTACGAGAGTAACTCATTCCCACATTTACATTTGGCCCTAACCACTTTGACCCACAAAGCATCTATATGATTAGTTAAGTTCCAATAGACTTCCATTAAAAAGCTCTGATTTACTAACCTTGATTGTCTGATATTAAGGCCTCCGACCTTTTTGGATCTGCACAACAAATTCCAATTCAACCAGTGGGTCTTGCAGCTTGAATCCTCCTCACCCAACACAAAGGATTTGTAAAGTTTATCCAATCCTTCACAGATAGATATCGATAAAGGGATAGTTTGCATAACACGTGAGAGGAGAGCCTGTAGAATAGAGGTGGTGAGGGTTAAGACAATTGTCTACATTTCTAGTTGCTCAGACGACGCTTAGCATTTTCTAGAATGTAATTATACCAACCTCAGCGATCACCCGGATGTTGAATAGGAACCCCTAAATATTTCCCTAAGTCAGTGGTTTTGGAGAAACCAAATTTAGAGGCAATTTGATTCCTAAAAGTTTCGTCAGCTCAATGATATGTTGAAGTTGTCGAAGGAGCAGAGGTATACGGCTCAGGACTACCACAACCAAGAGCCTGTCTGACCGAAGAGATGGTTGTCATCATGTTAGAGAGGGATGGGCTGGCGGAAGAAGGGATTTCATTTCCAGCTTGATAGTAGAGTCGGCGTACCTTGCACGAGACAATGCTTTTGACCGGATTAGTCTGAAGTACCCGGGCGAAGACTGGTCTTGGACACACATCAACGTGTATGTCCAAGATGGGGAATTGTTGTTGGAGGAGGACGACTCTAGTGTGAAGTTGCTAGTCTTGTGAAGGGAGAGGCGTGAGTGCCATGTAATAGCTTGTAGGACTTTCTATAATTTCTTCTTAACTAATGGATGTATCTGTTTTTTATTCGACTTGCCTTCATATATTTTCCGCATTGTGAGAAGTTAATTATTGTTGGTAAGGTACCTTTGACCTAAAATGACCTCATTAATAGGCTTGTTTCAATTAATTTTGTCACAAAAACGAAATTGGCCGGCCTTTGTGCTTCGAGTTACAATTAGAAACCAAAGATATACTAGCCAGATGTAACCCTTTTAATCATAGCCTAACTTAGCAAATCGAGTGCTACATTGGTCGGAGTTGGTTGTGTACTACTTGTCTCTTTAAAATGGGGCTAACCCCACATTTGAATAGAACAAACTTGACCGTAAGTATTAATACCACAAGTAATTGAATCTTGAATAAGGTAGTCTTGGTCGAGGTAACCCGAAGAAGTTGAATGTAAACATCTCGAAGATAATAAAACAAACCCAACATGGGGAAACAATAACGTTGAATCTTGATCGGGAATAGAAGTAATAGAAACAATTGTTTCTGAGTTTGAACAAGATAATGTTAACCAGAGGGCTAACAATAGATAAAATTGATCTTGGAGGTAGTGATGCTTTCCGTGTTAAATCTGAGTCTGACCAAGTTGAGTGGCTTGAATATGAATCTGGCCAAGGGGAACAAAGTTCACTCCATAGGTGACTATTTATCCGCTATCAAAGGGGACATGGTCCGCAACTTGAGGGGAATTAATATTGAGTTGTCGACCAAAGGGGGACATGCTCCACTCATTGGGATGATTAGTTGATCATCGTCGAAAGGGGACGTGGTCCGTACCTTGAGGGGTATTAATGTTGAGTTGTCGATGAAGGGGGACATGGTTCGCTCCTTGGGATGATTAGTTGACCGCCGTCGAAGGGGGACATGGTCCGCACCTTGAGGGGTGTTAATATTGAATTGTCGACCAAGGGGGGCATGATCCACTCCTTGGGATGATTAGTTGATCATCATTGAATGGGGGCATGACACATGCCTTAAGGGGTATAAATGTTGAGTTTGTTACTCCGATAAAACAGGAAATCAATAATATCTCGTTACCATATATTTTTTTGTGTTATAGGGGTTGTCCGACCACGAGTAGGTCGACATTACACTTGATGGAATAAACGAAAAACAACTTCGGGGGTCTTGATGTTGGGGTTGACAGAACAAGTATGCCATTGCTGCAAGTTTTCAGTTTGGGCAGGCGAGGGGAGCTTGGGTGAAGGAGCCAAATCATCTATCGGCCTCTGAATTAGGTGCACAAGCTGAGAGCTTCTCCCTTGTAGCCCAATTTTCCATCGCCACCATGTACACACCCGTTCTTCTTTTTGTTGCAAGTTGGTCTCCACTTATTGTTAGAAAATCGTGCATGCTCATTTGATAACAACTCTGACCAGAATGTTGGTTGTTGTGGACTGTTCACACCCGGAGGTTGGGAGAGAGAAATTTAATACACAAGTGTGGGGTAGAAACCATAGCCTCGGTATGGTTTAGTGTTGGTCGGCCTAAGATAGCGTTGCATGTTGAGTGGCAATTTAACACTTGGAACTTGACCTGGATTGTTCTGCTAAGGGGTTGGTCGCTGACGGTCAACCATACATGCACATAGCCTCGTGGAGTGATGCCTTTCTCGGTGAAACCAACCAATTACCCATGGTATGGTAGTAGGTCACGGTCGCTCAGCTCCATATTCTCAAACAAGTCCTAAAACATGGTATCTGTCTGCCAACCTTCTTGTTATTCAACTTTGTGGTGATGACCATGGGATCATCATGTTCCCGCATGACGCCCTCATAATCATGACTATCGAACGACATGGGAGGAGCATGTCTATTGACTTGAGAATTTTTTGTGGTTACATGCATAACTTCCCATACATATCGCTTTTGAGTCGGCCTTCCTTTGCCTTAGGTTATTCGGTCTGTATCAGTCTGCATGTCCCCTACTTGGTGGTATGTGAAGAAGATCTTTACTCCTGACCTTGGCACGATTTTGATGAAGACACCAACATCACCAAAAAGAAGAAGAGGGAGAATACTTATCAAGACAAAGAAGACAAAGCTTCAAGAAAAATTAGTCTAAGTCTAAATAGGCACATTTATCCTATACTCTTGAATATACAAGAGTAGTAATGCTCAAACTAATTTTAAAAGAAAATTGAAACACTTCAATTTATTCAAAACAATTTTCAAAAACAGTGTGTAATGGGTTACTGCATCTAAGTAATAAGTTACGTGTATGAGAAAAGAGTTATCCAACTTAAAACTGATCAGAATAATCAATTATTGTCTTGGAGTAACAAATTACTAGTTTTAATAAAGTTGAGTATCCGATTACCCACTTGTTGTAATCGATTACTCTAAATCGAATTTAAATGCCCAGTGGACAGAATGTTTGGGTAATCGATTACCCACTGGTTGTAATCGATTACTAGGTGCTATTTTATCAGATTTCAATTTTCAAAATGAAAGGTTTTCATCCCAAACGAGATGTGTTCACTCCAATTCATTCCTACCTTTTCGTAAGGGCACTATGGGTGATTTGAAAGTCTATTTAAAGGCATTGAATCTCACAAAAAAAACACACAACTCTCATACAAATTTTTGAAAGCTCTTACACACATTCTGAAATTATTTTTCTACACTTTTGGCAACTAGTTCTTAAACTTTCAATGTTGATTTTTCTGAAGTTGCTTAAAGTACAGTGTTTCAAGTTTACCAACTTATAAAGAGAATTATTACTAAGTATACAAAAGAGTTAATTGGATTACAAGTTACATTACTTTCAAACTTGTAAAGGCAATCTGCCATTGTTGTACATTTTTCATTATTATTGTTGAATACTTTCTTTCACAAGGGTGTGATAAGAAAGGGGGTTAGAATCACTTGGAAATGTGTTTTTCCAAGAATGAATAAGGATTAGGGAGTGTGTAAGGTACATAGAGATTTTGGGGTGAGATATTGTAATTGCAACTCATAATCTTTAGTGGAAAAATCTCTTGTGCTGCAAGAGTACTGGACGTAGCCTTCAGTAGACAAGAAGGTGAACCAGTATAAAAATCTTTGTGTATTTTGTTCTCCCTTATCTCTTTTATTATTTATTTGGTTAATTTCTGCATATATTTTCCGCTGCACTTTAACTCTTGATTTTGCAGAAAAATTGGCCATAATTTAAAGTCAATTAATTCACCCCCCCCCTCTTAGTTGCAATCTTAATCTTACACGGTCGTCCTTATTGGTGCTTTGTAGGGGAGTGTTTCCTCAGAGTGTTGAATCGTCATGTTGGGGCAATCGCCTTTGTTGTGCTATCCCTGCAATAAAGCATAGTAGGTGGCCGGCATGTATGAGGTCTTCAATTGTGTCCTATAATTAGGTGCAATTGTTGGTCCTGTGGCCAAATGTGTTGTGGTAGTCATAGTACTTTGTTCGATCTTGCGGCCATACCTTGATGTTTGGATTAGGCTTCGGGAGTTGAACCAGGTGGGTGGCCATGACTTCTTGCAAAATTCTAGAGCGGTTGACATTTAGAGGGGTGTAAGTTGTGTTTTAGGTTTATGGGTATCCTTGGGGGTCATCTCTTGGGTGGTCGCGGATCTCTGGTTGTTTGGTTTCTCGTGAGGGGTTATGTCTATGGTGCTCTTCGAGTGATCAAATGATGTGGGTTTCTTCCAAGTTGATAAATTGTTGGGCCTTGAATCAGAGATCTTCTATAGTGAGATCAGTATACTTGGCTAGCTTTGTTCTGAAAATGTCATCCTTGAGGCCCATGACCAACACATGGAAGGCTACCTCCGGGCTTAAGTTTGGACTTTTATTGCTTCAACGTTGAATCTGTCTAAGTATGCACGGATAGACTTGTGCGAACGTTGTCGAATCTCGGACAAAGGTGTAGGATGACCTTGGCTGTTCTTTGCTGGCTGTGAAGTGAATGTTGAATTGGCTGGCCCAGGTGGACCATTGATCGATGTTCCTGGGGGTAGTCGAGTGAACCACTAGAGAGCGGTGCGCTTTAAAGTTAGTGGGAAGGCCCGACACATGATGGGATTCGTTGCACCATGGTAGAGCATAGATGCATCGAAAGTGTCAAGGTGATCTTGAGGGTTGGAGATGTCGTCATACTGGTCGATGTTTGTTGGGTGGGCCAAATGTTTTGGCATGGGGTAGGACATAATAACGTCAGTGAAGGATACTTGGTCATGCAGATGTTGTGATCAGAGAGGTGAGAGTTGTTCGTGGTTTAGGTGTGATTCACCGATTGATTCAACGGTGCATACCTAGGTGACTGACCGTGAGGGTCGGTAGCTGGACTCCTTGTTGGATTGGCGGTGTTTCTCCAACAGATCAGCTTATTGTTGGATTATTTTCTCCTACCTTTCGATGATCTTCAAGAGTTGCTAGGTGGTGAGCGAAGGTTGTTCTAGAGCAGTATGGTGGCTACAACTAGCTTGTTATGAGGGTTGTACTTGGGATGATGAATTTCTGGAGGGTGTATGATGGTTGGAAGACATGTTTGTGGGTGCTGGTTCAATGTGGCTGGCAGAGTTTGCTTGATTTCTGCTGGTCACCTTGGTGTAAGTAAGCCACAGACGGCGCCAATGTTCTTTTGGTGAGCAAGTTTGGTCGGACTAGAGGTCTAGGTAGTGCTTCTTTGGTATTCGGGCTCGAGCTCTTCTAGAATCGGGATAGAGTTGACTTGGACCCGACAGTGGAGATACCTGAAAATGTTCTCCGACAATCAAGTCATTAAGACTATAGAGATAATGCTCGTGAGCAATAAATGAGATAGAGAAATAAAGATAGCAAATATGAATGATAATAATAATCAATATGTGTTACTTCCTGATAGGGGAGGGGCCTATTTATAGTGGATGATGTGGCTCTGGAGAGTACTGTTGGCGTGGCCGATCATTCTGACCTATCGGGGGTTGATTTTCCCATGTCAGGCGACTTTCGCATGGTCGTACTCTGTATATAGTTGACTTGTAGCTTGTGGCTGGTCTGGCAGCGGTATTGCATTTTTTTCTTGTCATATGGCATGAGGGTAGGTGGGGGCGTAAGGTGGCGTGACAGTGCGTTGTTGGCGACGTGTTAGACGGGTAGTGGTCATGTATCCGACCTAGGATATCCAGTCATAGAAGGGGTTAGCTTTCAAACAAGCTCCTGGACCGGCCATACTCGGCCTTTGCTCGGGTGAATATGAGACCCTCTCGGTTAGTTAGAATGTCTGGATGACCGAGATGGAACAATTATATTAAGGTCGTGTTTCAATAATGACATTGGTGTTTTGTTTACTTGGAGAAAAAGCAGTCACTCTGAATGATTCAGCGCCATCGTAATCATCATTACAAGAGAACGACTAGAACAAATCATGGTTTACGTAATGTGTGACAATGAATTTAATTATCTCTATACGCATTTTTTTATACTAGTAATGGTATTTATCTTCTTACATTTTTTGGTAGGAACCTAATATATTTTGAGTGTGTGATTGTCCATTTCAACAATGTTACTCTCAAGAATCAAATCTTTGATATTTTGATCTTTCTAAGGATTTAATTGGACACTACACTATTAGACCAACACCTTATTAGTTATACTTATTTATCTATTTATTTAAAAACAAAATAATATTAATAAATTTTTATAATTTTACTCTTGCATAATTAATCTATACTACTATATAAAGGCAAAACATACCTAAGAGGTGTTTAAGTAATTGAACATATATAATTTCTATATTTCAACTTTGCTTTTACTATTATAGTTCACAAAACTCCATAAACTTTATGTTATTTACAAATAGATATCACAAACTATTTTTTCTTCCTAATTACTTGTTAAACTTTAATTATTGGTGAAATTAGTCTCTACATACATACAATTTAAATTACATACGATCAAAAAATTATCACTTTATGTTTTTTTAAATATTGTCTGCCATATTATTATTATTTAAAATATGCATGCCAATGCAATACCACTGAAACTTAAGAAATATATGGCTAGTAAGTTGAAGAATCCATAAAATATAAATCAAAATATCAAATAACTATCGTTGTTGTTACTAAATTATATGTATCAAATGGTCATTAATCAAACAAATTAATTGTGTTGTAACTTTACTTTCATACGCTTTTTGTTATAAAAAGTCATATGTCAGTGAATATAATAGTGCCTACTAGCTAGTTATACAAAAAGATAAGCTATAAGATTTAGGATTATTGAGACAAAAATATAGTATGGTTCAAATTTGATGTATGATTGTTGAGACAAAAGATAGTTAGTTTGAAGCATTGAACCTTTCTTACGCCATTTAATATCTTAATTCCAATTTCCTTATTAGTTAATTTAAATTTGCATACATGTGAGAACCAATTTTATAAATACGAGTAATTATAAAGAAAAAATTGTTCTTAGTGTCCACATGCAAAAGACATAAAGTTTAAGGGGTTTTGTGAATTTTCCCTAAATATACAATATGCTTAAATGACATTTAGATAATTGAGCAGGTATATAATTTCATTCAATTTCATTTAGTAACTACCATTACATGATTTTCAAATTTCAATGTTATCATTTTGTGACATCCTAATAATAATTACAAAAACTTTCACATATTCTTTTATTCATGGAATTCTTTTCCATGAATGCATTACTACTATTATATACATTCTCCTTCTTCTACCTTTTCTCTTCATCACCCAAAAAGAATAACTTTGACACACACAAAAAACATATAATGACACACTAATCTTTATTAGGAGACATATTGAGAAATTTATATAAACTTTGTATATACATTTCATATTAAAAAAAAATAAGAATATAAATCGATGGTCGACATAATAAAGGAACGAACATAAAAAGAATTCCAGAAAAATGAGCATAACCCTTAGAATCAAAGCACTTAGTTAAACTTCGGTTAGTGAATTTTGAGTACATGCACTGAAACACGGACAATTATATTTCACTCCTTATTCTATTTTCCTTACTTTACCCTCTGTATACTAAATCTAATTTTAATTTAAAAAAAAATTCAACGTCGATAAAATTTTAAAAAAATGAAGACAGACAAGAAGTGAAATGATTACTATCTCGGCACATAAACTTGTGACTGATCGAGATGATCTCCAATATTAAAGAGCTTAGTACTAAACAAATACTTAAGTGTCTTTGTTTTTAAACTAAAAAATTCAAAAGATAACAACTTCACGTTAGGGTTTAGTACGGGAGAAGAGTCATTATTCATAAATTTGTTGCGGTGGCTCAACTATGTAGAATTGATAAAATTGGATAATCATAACCATAACAAAAGAGAGAAGATAGGAAATAAGGAGCTTTATTCAATTAAGATAGTGGCACTGAAATATCCCGGTTCCTCAAGAAGCTTTTTAAATAAAATACATTAATTTCTCAAATTTAGGCAACAATGATATGGCCTCTATTGCACTACCTAGGGGCCATGCTGCTTCCACCAGAGCATCCTGATATCCAATTTCCTTCGCCACTGTAATCTCTTCCAATGGATCTAGGCCTGCCAATACATGAAGCAGTCCATTTTGCTAACATTAATTTTTCTAAGTAGTTATATACACACTTAACATTGAAGCATCTTTTCAGATAAGAACAATTATTACCATTATGAGAAATGGGAACAACTAATATGATCTATTAGATCTTATTAGAACGATTAATATTAAAAGAAGTGATCATATGATCAATAATAAACTTTTAATTATAAGTCATAATCATCTATGTATGGTATGAAAATTTTGTTTTCATAATTTTTATATGAGAATTGTTCTAACTTGAATTGCTGCGTTTCACATATGCCTTTCTCAAATTATAAGATTGGGCATTTACTTTTTTACTATTTTTCTTTCCTGAAATGGTATGTGTCAAAATTGAGTAATAATGTTGTTGTTTTTGTAAGAAAAAATTATCAACTTAACATAAACTAACCCAATGTCAGTGTAAACTTACCAAATCCATCAACGAGCAATGCATTCTGGTATACAAGATCCAAGCATACATATGGCCGGTCTGATTCCCAAATATCTGGATAAGTAGATTTGACATCCTCAAGTGTTATTTTACAAGCTTGCTTAGCTGCAGTCTCATAATCCACAGGATTAACTATGGAATTGGGTTTATTTATATCAGCAAAACCAACCTGTATAAGAAGAAACAAAGTAATTAGCACCGATGGAGGAATATCATATATCAGAATAATTAAGTTTATTCCATAATCAGGGCCGACCCCAACATATTTAAAGCTCGATGCAGAAAACAATATGGGCCCTTTATTATCCTGGGCCCTGAATTGTAGCACCTGCCTAGGGTCGGCCCTGTCCATGATAAACTTTATTAATGGATACCTCGGTAGCCAGGTAATAGAAAGATGACGAAAGTACAAGATTTTTCTGCCCACTTCCCCCTCCGCCGCTCCATATTCCATTAAAAGTGCAATTCTTATATGGACATGACGCATTCACATTTAGTGCCTTGAGAACTACCTCCCTGCATTCATCTAAGTTGGAGCCAGCAGGAGAGGCAGAGGCTTCGTAATCCACTTCAGCATATGTATAAGTCCCTTCAAAAAAATCAACTTCATTTGCATGTTATATGCTCAAATAATAATAATATGCAATAACCTAGGGTACACAATCCTGTATCCCGAAAGAGAATAATTCATTAATTGTAGGTGAGGGATACTTTGGTTATAAAAAAAATTGATAAGTATTTGTATATAATATTTGTTAATTAAATAAAATCACACAAATTTCTTCATATTGAATAAACTACTTCAATAAACAGTCTTTTTAACTCTATAGCCCATGAGAAAAAGGTTAAACATGTATTAATAATGTGCAAATGGCAATATCATAATGAATAATGAGTTGGTCCTATGGTTTACCGTCTTGCTGAATCTACAAATTATCATACAACGTTAAATGTGAGAGTTAGATCCCATATTCCCATATATGACAATATTTTAATGTGCATAAAATAATGTCAGACAGAATAGTTGTTGTCCTTTATATAACTTAAAATGCATGTGTAGTAATTAGGTAATTCAACATGAAAAAACAGCATTTGGTGCTAAAGAAACTAAATGTTTACCCTCAAAGCCCGCTAAAATACAAGGGTTAGTGGAACCGTTGGTGACCTTCAGGACCTCAGCACGGAATGCTTCTTTACCATAGTGCAGGTAACTGAAACAAAGATGTTGAAAAATTATAGGATTAAGGTAAACATTTATACATAGTTATTACATTATTTATTATTCATTTGTATTATTTTTGAAAAGTTAATAATAATTAAATATGAATGATAGATAATACAATAACAGTGTATAAAACTCATTTTCAATATTCATATATTTTTTTCCTCTTATATAAGAATATGGAGACCTGTGAACATAGAGGTGATATTTCTTTCCTTTGAGCACAAGCTTTTTGATGTATGGATCTTCTCCATCTGGTACTGTTGGGGCATTTTCAGCAGTGTTCCTTGAGACGGCATATGCCATTTGAATCGATCCACCTCCAAGATCAACTACTCCGACTGTCTTTGAAAACCTTTTTCCCAACTTCCCTAATAGATAGTTAACTGCCACCTAAAGAAAAATTGGAAGGTACATAAAAAGAAATTACTAATATATACTAATGTTATTGGAACAGGACAGTATGATCCGATCGGTCTGATTGCTAATTAAACTTGAAATTAATTCTGATTTGCAATCTTAATCGAATGAGTGGTTGAGCCGCTTTGAACTAGTTAATACCGGTCTTTCTGTACTAAACATGATTAAACCGCAATAGCCAGGAAATTAAACTAAATAAAATGAAACACTACTATAATGATTTGTTTTATTTCGATCTAAAAAGATGGAGATATGTTATTATTTCAATATAATTATACATATCATTAATTATACAAAATTTTGCATTTATTATATAATTATTAATTATATATGACTCATCTGGTCCGACCGGACAGTTTAACTAGTCAAGCCAATCAAACCTAATATGAGATATCTTTCGATTTAATGTCTAGCTCGAGTTTTCATAAAGTTTTTTCTAATATCATATGAGGAGTATATTTTTTGTGTCTAACATTCTTTTCAAAGTTTTATTTATATATATATATATATATATATATATATATATAATTATTATTTTTTATCAAAATACATTTCCATTAATTAATTGAAAGAAAAATAGGAATTAATATGAGTATATATAATGTTCATATAATTGATAAAAAAAATTTGGTTTCCCACATATATCTCACAATGGAGGCAATCTTGTCCGAATAGGGAACATCCATATATATGTGAGGCTAACTCTCCTAGTTGATTTTTTTTCCATTCACAAGTCTCAAACCCAAGACTTTGCTTAAGGGGAATCAGACATGTATCACTTGAACCACCATTAGTATATAATTGATAAATTTAAAAACGAAAATAATATTAATTACATTTCTTAATCTATGTAAAACTATTCAAAATGATATAAAAATGATTGAAGTAAGTAATTCATGATGTCTCTATTAGCGCAATCTTACATAAGAATGTTAAAATTACTTTTAAGTTGATTGGCCTTTTTAATTGCACTTCAGTGAAGGGTATGTTAATTTTATTATTGCATTTGATGTAGGTTGACGGAAAAATTTATTCATTAATGAGGTTTAGATGTATAAAAACATTTATTCCCTCCATCACATATCTTAGTAAAAAATTGCACAGTTTTGTTGCCGGTCAAAGTAAAAATAATAATTAAATTTTTTGAAATTCTATATTATAGATATGATTGAGTAATTAAGGAAAGAAAATATTTGATCCACATTACTAATAAAGGAGAAAGGGTAAAAATATGTATAGTATTTATTTGTTATGAGTAAATCAAGTATTATACTGACGTTTTTGTTGACTTTTCTGATATAAACCAAGATATGGTCACAAAAGAGTACTTATTTTTAAAAGACTTTTGATTTGGTGTATCTTACCCATAGATAAGAACCTTCTTGAGTTCCATCAATAATACCTACTCCATCAGGTTGAAGATTCAGCGCACTTCTATTTTTGAGCAGTTCCCTAACCTTAAACATAACAAAAATAAAGCTATAAAATTAAAGACCAGGTATAGCTGTTGGAACAATAACCATGAAATGTCGCTCGAAGTTACCTCTTGCAATATTTTTTCCGAAGCATTCCCATCCAAAAGCCTTAAACCTGCAGTGGCCTGTATTACCAGTCTAAATTAGAGGCATTATCCACTAAGCCATTTATACATTTGAATTCAAGTGTTCGTTTTATTTTGCAAAAGTACAATTGATTTACCACATTTAACAAATGCTAATAAATTAGACATTTTTATGTGGAAGACTTAATCAAACAGATTATATTCCATTTAACAAAGTAATTTATTGAAGAGAAAAAACATATATATTAATAGTAAAAGAGTTTTTCACATTACTACTATATTATATATTATTTATTTTCAATTATGATTGACGCTTAAACATAAATAATAGTAATACAAATGAATAATAAATGATATACTGACTGTCCATAAATCATTAAACTATCAATAGATAATATATTATTTATTGAAGTAAGTTATTGGGTAAAACCAGTAGTAGAAGTAAAATAAATTTTTAAATGACTAAGAAGGACATACTATTTATTTACTATTTTTTAGTTTTTTCTTAATTAAATTATACTTATTAATTAGAATAATAAAATATATAGATAATTAAATAAATATATTTTATTAATTTGGTAAAATTATTATTAATTTTATAACTAAATAAATATTATGAATTTGGTAAAAAATATTAGTAATTATATTTATTTAACTATCTATAAGTAAAATTATTAGTAATTATTTATATATTTATTTATAATTATTAGAATGTGTGTTAATGTGGTTTGATCAATGTACTTTGATAAATTTGAAGTGTAAAACTTACCCATGAACTAATGTTGTCATCTTTCTAACGTTATAAGATACCACCACTTTTGAAACTTTTTTTGTACGATACCATGGATCCCACCCATGCCAAACACTCAAAAGTTAAAATTAACTCTTAGTTAAAAGTAAAATGGTAACAAACATAGGGATTAGAAACACCACCCCAAGCCTAATAGGTGTCTTGGGTTGCAGGTCTTTAGGGACAACACTTTCAGCTTCCTCTAAAAGTGGAATCAGAGATTCTGCTGCTTGTTTAGGATCTTTGGCGTATGCACTCAAACCTGGTTGGATCTACAACAGCAGCACTAAGATGGTAAGATATGTGAGGAAATAAATGTTGATTTAAACAAATATATATAAAAGTAGCCCCTGAACAAGCTTAAAAAAGTAATTTAAAAATATCCATTATTTGATTCAGGAGATTTTCTAATGTTTATCCAGGGACAGATTTTATTTTATTTTGCTAAAGAATAAGTTTATGAGTGTAAAAATTTGAAGAGTTAGTGATGATTAAATATGAATGGTAAATGATAGAATGACAATATATAAAACTCATACAATATCAGTGCATAATTTTTATTTTAAATTTATATTGAAAAATGATACATTTATAAAATTTCATGTACAATAATAATGTGAATTAACCAGTTGCTAATACAAATTATTCTTTTTAGGTAAATTAAATTATAGACAGCAATTAGAAACATTTAAATATTATATTTAACAATGCATATAATTTTTTTTAAGTTGGGATAGAAAAATATACTATCTTTATCTCTTATATTTTTATTTATATGAATTTCAAATATAATTTATAAAAAAAAAATGGACAACATTTAATGTCCACAATTATTGTGAAGAAAAACATAATTGTTAATAGAGTAAAGATATAGAAAAAGTTCAGAAAAAAGTTATGTATGCTTAGATTACTAACTAGTTTTACCTGAATCTCGAAACAAGCTTACATATAAGTGATATAAGATTCTTTCCAATAATAAATATATAAGTAGTTAAAAAACCTTGAAAACAAAATATTATTATATTTTAACTATAATGATATGATATTTTATCCTTAAATATAAATATAAAACTAAAAATTTGTCTCTTTATAAAAGATTCGGTAGATTCCCTTCAACATGATAAACATAGAAGCTCTTTAGATTTCCTGTTTCAATTCTTTCACTAATATTTTATTCCAAAGTCAAATAAAAATTCATTTATATCATGCATTCCTTTTTAACGAAAACCAAGCGGTCTTTTGTAACTTTTTAATTAAACAACACGCAAGTCAGATCTATGTCTATTTATAGTTATTTTGATCTCATTTCCCTATTTATATTTAAGTAAAATATTTATACTATCATCATAAGAATTTATATATCCAGTATATCATCCATCATTTATTTATAGTAAGAGTTCATAAATTATTAAACATGAATACTAAAAAACGCAATAAAAATATATAAAACTTAAACACAGTTATTACATACATTTTTTTTGTCTTTATATTTCGTATTATTCATACATAAGTTAAATGGTATTGCCAAAATAAAGATGTCACCTTGTCATAAAACTCAACATCTTTGCCTATGTGAAGTAGATCTAAGTTCTGATCAAAGTGAAAGACATGAACACGGCTTCCTGTACTACCAGCATCAAATATGACAGCGTACGAGGTAAGGGCTTCTTGCTTCGGAAAGATCTTACGATGAGTTATTAAGATTTTGCTTTCCGGATATGGAGAAGAAGATATTGCAGACATTAAGAAGAGTAGAAGAGTAGTGAAGATTAAAGAATCCATTTGTTACTGCTAAGTGCTAACACAACGCTTTGGATGCACTAATATGTAATCAAGACCATTATGTATATATAAAGTGGTGTACAACTCATCAATTTATTCAATTTTATAGAACAAACAATATTTTAAAGGATTTTTTACGTTATCTACATTCATCTATCATTCGTCATTGACTCTCAAACAAAAATAATACAAACTAATTGTGGGTAATGTGTTGTAGCCTGTAGGTGTAAAAAAACTTTACACCAACAATACACAAATACTCTATTTTAAATTGGGAATTGTACGGTCAATTTATTATGTTATTTTACATTTGTATATTTAATGCTTAAAGTTATGTACATAGTTGAAAATATTATTAACTGATATAAAATTTTAATATTATTTAACTAAAATTACCTTATATAATGCACATTAGAATCTAAATTGAAAATAAGTTAAGAGATGTTTTTAGTAAAAATAGAGTAATAAATAAGAATATAGTTAAAAAAGAAAACTTATTATTATGTTTTTTTGGTATTAATAAGAGTATCCCTCATTTTTTGGGTAAGAAATTAATCCTTTTCGAAGTTTGTGGTTGTCCCTCTCAATAAATGTCGCTCCCGAAAATCGAACATTCAACCTTAAAGATCATGTGAAACTTTACACCACTAGACCTTATTCATTAACTTCTTGTTAGGTTGCCAAAATATCACAAGATTTGAAATAATATCAAAACGTTAAAAATATTTAAAAAAATGTAGAATGAAGTAATAGTTAGTCATCCTATATAGCATTATTGTTAGATTTATTAATTCAATAATTGCTTATGATATTAAAATTGTATCTTTGGACATATGTGTGCATATAGTAGATATTTTTAAATTAAATTGTATTTGTTTTTGACTATAATATTAAAATTGTATCTTTGGACATATGTGTGCATATAGTAGATATTTTTAAATTAAATTGTATTTGTTTTTGACTGATTGGTTCGTCCATGCTCATATCACATATCTTAAAAAATTATTATTTCTATATTTCAAGGCAATCACATTCCGTTAAATAATATAAGAAAATATTTTATATATTTATGACTATTCTTTCTAATTTAGATGTCATTTTTTGATCGGAATAGGATACAATGAGATACAAAAATGGGACAAATAATTTTCATTCCACCCTTAGAAGTTGAGATTGAATAATCACACTATTAAGTGACCAGCAAAATGACAACAACATAATCAAAACTATATTCCAAAATAGGGTAAACTACACTAATGTTATAGACTAATGTTATATGGTGTAGTGAAATTATCTCTTTAATTTTAACATTCACACAAATCACTTTGTTTTTTATAAATATATTATACTCATTACTCTACATTAGAGCTTATTGTAATATTTTAAGAGGAAAAATATATGTAGTATCATTACAAGAGCTTTTATATTATCATTATATTAATCACCATTCTTATTTAATTATCATTGACTCTTAAATAAAAGTAGTACAAATGAGTGGTAGACGATGCATTGACTATATATAATTCTTTACACTAACATTAATATATATTAAACTCATATTTTAAACATAAGGGATGATGAATATAATTGAGTTAAACTTAGAAAACAAAATAATTTGGGATGGAAATGTCTATTATTAAATTGAAAAAACATACGGATAAAAGTTGACAGAAAACAACCAACTAAATGACTCATAAAGAAGGAAAGACTAAATAAAAAAACTAATACTTAAAAATGACCTGCAATTTCTATTTAATAGGATAACAAATAATTATCCATTAACTTCAACACTCTTCCTTAAACAGAACACTCATAAGCAATCAATTTATTTCTTAAATGAAACATATGCCAAGTAATGTTCTTGACTTTCTGAAAGAATTTGCTTTCAATTGTTTTGTTACAATATCTGGAATTTGCTCATTATTTATGTTGTAGCAAAGTTTCACATCTCCCTCTTTAACGATATCGCAAAGAAAATAAAACATTATATCAATGTGTTTGCTTCTTCTATGTAAAACTGATTTTTTTAGCAATTTAATAGTTCAACTAATATCAAAAAACAATATAATGAGAACTTGTTGTGCATAGTTTACCTCTTACAATATTCTTTTCATCCAAATACCTTGACAAGCACATGATGCAACAACTATGGATTCTGCTTCAGTTGTGAATAAAATGATAATTAATTGTGTTGTGCAATGACTCATATCTCTAGATAACAGCAATACAAGTTATGAGCTTGAGCTGATGTAAATGGGTTGGGGTAGAGGGCTATATATATTGATGTTATGTAAACCTAATGTAACAAGGAGAAGAATAGTAAAAACACTAATCCTTATTCTCTAATAATATATAGTGGTAGCCGCTCAACGCTCCCGGGGACGTAGGCACAATTGGCCGAACCTCGTTACCAAATCTCTTGTGTTATTCTCTTGTCTCTATACTCTTTAATATTTGATTGTTCGCTTGTTCCCAACAATTGGTATCAGATGGCTCTTAACCCAGGTGCCAAATTCGAGGTGGGGAAGTTCGATGGAACTGGTAATTTCGGATTGTGGCAAAGGAGGGTTAAGGATGTGTTGGCTCAACAAGGTCTATCAAAGGCGCTGCGTGAGAATAAACCAGAGGGTATGGATCAACTGGATTGGGAAGAGTTGAAGGAGAAGGCTGCGGGAACCATACGACTCTGTCTATCAGATGAGGTGATGTATCATGTTATGGATCTGACATCACCAACAGAGGTGTGGGAGACATTAGAGAAGCGGTTCATGTCCAAGTCTCTAACAAATAAGCTGTATTTGAAACAGAGACTCTATGGCCTGAAGATGCAGGAAGGTGCTGATTTGCAACAACATCTCAACAGTTTTAATCAAGTGATCAATGACTTGCAGAAACTTGATGTGAAGGTTGATGATGAGGACAAAGCAATAATATTACTGTGTTCTTTGCCAAATTCCTATGAACACTTGGTGACAACATTGACGTACGGGAAAGACTCAATCAAACTGGATGAGATCACATCTGCACTTCTGTCCCACACTCAAAGAAGACAGAATGTAGGTGAAGGGTCTCAGGGTGATGGTCTGTATGTGAAAGGGAGCCAAGTGCGTGGGAGGAGACAAGGCAGAGGAGGTCATGCCAAAGGGAAAAGACCAACTTCCAGGGGCAGAACACCAGTAGAGTGCTACAAGTGCAAACAGACTGGGCATTATAAAAAGGATTGTCCCAATGAATGGAGTCCTAGCAAGCCGGTGGGGAAAGATGGAGTATCTACATCTGCAAATGTTGCACAGAAAGATGACT
>NC_032018.1:8481516-8498759 GCF_001865875.1 Lupinus angustifolius
CAAATATATATGGTTCTTGTATAATCTTAATCTAATGGTTTTCAATTACTAATTAACTGTATAAATGATGCATCTGCATACTAAATTTATAGCTCAGACAATCTTTCATTTTATAAATCATTCATTCATTATTGTATTGTTAATCTCGTATATTTTCCATGGGACCACATATCTCAAAACTCCTTCAAGGTGATGCTGAAGTGATCAAGTGGGCAAGACTAGAAGTTCCATGTGATTATGCGTGAAATTTTTACTATAGAAATATTAATGCATTTTTTAACCAAATTTGGAATGTTTCAACAATTGGTTTGAATGATACATATTATGTGAACTTATTCATGCTTATGTATTTGGAATTATTTTAAGATGAAGGTGATGATAATTTGAGATATTGGGTCCAATTTCATAGTATTAATGCTTATATAATATAATGATTGTTAGAGAGGATTAGGAGAGGAATATATGTGAAAATAACTTAATAAATAATTAGCCACGGTTAAACTGTGGTTAAAGTAATGGTATAAACTAGCCACGGGTGTGGTTCACATTAGCCACGGTTGAACCGTGGTTAAGGAAATGTTACCACACTTCTCATAGATGTAGCTATATCATACATTGACTGTGGCTAAATTTTTGCAACGCCACTTATTGCTAGGGTCGAGGAAACCGTGGCTGGTGTATTTTGCCACGGTTTTTTGGTAAAATAGCCACGGTTGTAACCGTGGCTAACAAGATATTTTTTTGTAGTGGATGGAGATTGATGATATTCGCCAAGGTGGAGATTGTTGTGCAATGACTCATATCTCTAGATAACAGCAATACAAGTTATGGGCTTGGGCTGATGTAAAGGGGTTGGGGTAGAGGGCTATATATATTGATGTTATGTAAACCTAATGTAACAAGGAGAAGAATAGTAAAAACACTAATCCTTATTCTCTAATAATATATAGTGGTAGCCGCTCAACGCTCCCGGGGACGTAGGCACAATTGGCCGAACCTCGTTACCAAATCTCTTGTGTTATTCTCTTGTCTCTATACTCTTTACTATTTGATTGTTCGCTTGTTCCCAACAAATTGCTTTCTTGAATACCATGAGATTTCAACTCCACTAAAGAGAAAAACATGTATGGATGTACTTTTGGGATTATGCACATCCCTAGCATAACCAACTAACGTTTTTTCCTCACTCTTTTTAGAAAAGATGTCATAGTTGATGGTACCTTTTAAGTATTTAATTTCTTGATTAAGAAGTTCAGTTGGCGCTTGCATAAACCTTCTAATGAAGCTGACAACATACATTAATTCTGGTCTAGCAATTGTCATGTACATCAGACTTTCAACCATTTGCTTATAATAGTTGCTATCAATTTTTACCCTTTAAGAATATCGAGCAAGTTTAGTTTCAGGTGCTACACGGATCTGAACTAAATTGCAATAATTCATTTTGAACTTTTCTAGGACCTCTTGGGCATATTTCTTTTGACAAATAAAAATGTCGAATACAAATTAAGTCACTTTTATGTCAAGAAAATATTTTATCTTTCTCAAATCAGTCATCTCAAATTCTTTCATCATGGACTATTTAAACTCTCTAAATAAGCATTCATCATCTCTTATAAGTATTAGATCATCCATGTATAAGCATACTATCAAAATTTAACTTTTCTCCAATTTTGGTATACATTGTATGTTCATAAGGATATTTGTGAAAACCAATCTTGCTGAAATAGGTGCTAATTCGACTCTACCAAGTTTGTGAAGCTTGTTTCAAACCATAATGGGCATTTTTCAGCTTATACACCATATATTTGCACCCCTTATTTACATATCTTGATGGCTGGTCCACAAAAACAAGTTCCATAAGTTCTCATCTGAAAACATAGATTTCACATCAACATAAAAATATTCCACTTATTCACGACAACCATTAGAATAACCATTCTTATTGTATCAAACCTTGCTACTAGTTTAAACACTTTAGAATAATCAACTCCATACTCTTGAGCATACCTTTTAGCTACTAAATGAGCCTCAAACTTTTCAACTTCTTTTTTATTCAACTTTGTTTGTAAATCCATTTTACTACCATTGTTTTTTCTCTTTTTGGTAGCTTCACCAACTTCCATGTATTATTTATTTTAATAGTTTCAATCATTGAATCTATAGCCTTTCTCCATCTTAAAATTTTAGTTGCCGAATCACTTTCGAGTAAAGAATGCAAAGTAAGCCAATATGTTTTCATCTAAAAGCTCTTGACCATTAGTGTAATCATCCATCCAAACTGATCTTCTCCTAAGACATTCCGTCTTTCTAGTAGAAGTTTCATTCTCCTTGCAATTATTATGAAAATAGATACAATTCATTATTCTATGTCACTAGGTGTGCTCTCTTCTACTTCAACATTTTCATCATCCTGAAGTGCAAAAGTCACTAGTTTTCCCTTATTATTATTTTCCCAATAGTGGTATTCGCCTAAGGGAACATCGATATCTATGTCTAATCTCACCCAATCCTTTATGCCTATTTTTTTACTTTCTATAAACATTGTATTGTGTATCTACTTAATAATTGATAATAGAAGAACTCATAACATAACTAATTTTTTTATTTCATTTAAAAAAAAGATTAGGGGGGGGTCTGCCATTCCCAATTTTTCATATACTATAATTTTGGCCAGAGTATGTTGATCAAAATAGAAAATTCAGGAACAATTCGGAAGGAATAAAATTTAGTTTCCTATTATTTGTATTCCCTAACCTTTCAAAATACGAACATGGGAGCCATTTGATATTTTCATCATAAACCACATATTTAGATACATGAATCTTCTTAGTTAAAGGATTGTATAGATGGTAGGCCTTGTATTCTTCCTTTTGAACACCCAATTTTGTCCAGCCCAAAAAGTCCAAGAAAAAAATGTTTTCTTCATAATATGACTAAAAAATGAAAATACATAATAAAGGCATTACATGTTTTAATCATATTTAGTTCATAAATAATAATAAAGGAAATATTTTGTTTTGAAAAAGCAATTTGAGGGAGAATATGATTTAAGATTCCTTACCCATAAAAAAAGAGGATTTATATGACTTAATTGGCCAAATACAACATCAAAGTCAACCTCTGTCCCAAATTTTGACTTCCTTGATAAAAGGGATATTTAATTAATTTCTCCCCACCAATTTTTGTTTCATTGTTAAAATAAAAATAGAAAAGTTTTAATTTACTTAATGGACATTTACTAAACTAATAATGAGCATATTTGATTTTAAAAAAACATATATGTTGATTGATTTTTTTTAATTAAATAAAAAATAATAATTCTAGTATATGAAAAAAATCTTGCTCCTAACCTTGGTGCGGAGTAAAAGGGTGAAGACTTAGAAGAAAAGCCACTCAAGTTCCTAAATCTTTTTATTAAGTTTAACTAAAAGCTTATAGGTAAAACCTTTATTTGAAAATTATTTTAACTTGGATTAAAATGGACCAAAATTTCAAAAGGATGAGTAACAAGTTACTTGACCTGAGTAATGAGTTGCTTGAACCAAGTAACGAGTTACTCGGACTAAGTAACCGTTTAACTAAACTGAGTAATAGGTTACCAATCATTTTCTACATAGAGTAATCGACTACTCATGGGAGTATCCGATTACTCATTTGGGCAGAAATTTTGAGTAACCAGTTACACATGAAAGTAATCGATTATTGAGAGCTGTTGCACAAGATTTTTAAATCCAAACTTAAACAACTTTACCCAAAACGAATGGATGTCACTCCAATCGACTTCTATCTTCATGTGTGGATATGACGGCTTGTTGGAAGCCTATTTAAAGGGACTTAGACATTCAAATTCATACGCACAATTTACACCACTTTCATAGAACAATCACTCAACATTTTCATCCACTCTTGCTAGCAACTTGTGAAATACTTTCTCAAATTCTTAATGTTGTTGTAAAATGTTTTCTTCTAGGTTCTATACCTTGAAAACACTCGGAGCATTTGCGTTACTCTTAGTGATTTACATCATCGTCAATAAAATCTCTTGTGCTTACATGGGGACTGGACATAGCCTTTAGTGAACAAGAAGGTGAACTAGTATAAAAATCAGGTGTATCCTTTTCTTCCCTACTACTTACTTTATAATTCTGCATTGTGGTTTCTGCAACTTATTTATCTGCTACATTATACTCTAAACATATTTAAAATTTTCAGAAATTCATCTTAGTATAGAAAACTAATTCACCCTTCTCTTAGTTTGCGATCTTATCCTTACAATTGGGTAATTTATTCCTAAGATCCTAACACTTTCGATAGCCTCTAAGTCTTTTCTAGGAGAAGGGTCTAATTTAATAGACCTCCAAATTTTATTAGAGAACATTATGCATTCTAAATATCAAAATGAGAATCTTCATAGAGTCCATAGACTTAGATGTACGAAACTCAATAGAATAAGATCCATTTATACAAAACATGGTTGTTAATGGGGTTAAGCATCCTAAACCAAAATGTGCATGGATCAATGAAGAGAAAAATAGAGTCCAATATGACATTAAAGTCAAAACATTCTAACATCAACTCTAGGAGTAAAAGAATTCTTTAGAGTGTCAAGTTGAAATCTTCAAATTAAATTTTAGACACTCTAGAAAAGAGATTTGGAACCAAAAAAGTAGAAAGTAGGTTTGCCACTAATAGTGAAGCATCAACACCAGGGCAAGATTCCACATGTTATGTATGTAGAAAACCATATCATCATAAAGTTGATTGCTTGACCTTATAAAAACAACATGCTTTAAAAAGAAAGCAGGAAAAGAATTGCAGAAGAACAAATGTATATCATAAATTAATAATGCTAGTTCAAATACATAACTCGAAATTAAGGAGCAATCATATCTTTCTCCTTAATAGCATGACACCAACCAGACCATGATTATGAGGTTAGTAACTCCGATTAAATGATACATTTTCATATAATGAGTTACCCAATGTTTTTAATGAATTGAGTATGCATTAAACATAAAAACACAATAGAACTTCTAGGGGGTAACAATAAAAGCTTGCAAAAAAGACTTGGATACTTTCAAATCCAAATATTGTTGCTCTAAATATGATATGTGTACTACTCTTAAATCAAAAATTGATAGTTTAAATCAAGATATATATAAATTCAAAGAAAGTACACATAAGTTAGATACCTTGTTGAGCAATCAACTACACATAAATGATTGTAGTCATTTAGGTCAAAAAGTAGAGTAAAGAAAACCATTTTTATAAAATCAAGTGTTTCTTGTAAGCATTATCATGTTCGAAAATTTTATGACAAGAAATCCTTCTATGTTCCTAAATGAAAAATTCATAAACCTATTTGTTTTTATTACAATACAATAGGACATGAACCTAACATCTATAATATTAGAAAATGTGACATAACTGATGGTTAACCTAGAAGGGTTGAGAAAGGTGCTAACGCCAAAGGACCTAAATCACATTGGATACCTAGAATATTATTTTAATTGCTTCTGCATGATTTCTTTATAGCCATAAGAAAAATGTGTATCATGACATCGACTCTTTAAGGCGCATGACACAAGATGATTCCAAGTTTTACAACAATGCCCAAGAAATACAAGCATTGTTACTTATGGAGATAACAACAAAAAAAAATCCTTAGTATATGAGAAGTTGTTATTCTTTTTAAAAATCAAGAGCTAGGTATGACCGATTATTCTAAGTGAAAAGGTCTTTGTTAAAGGAAAGGTCGACACTAAACTTTTTATAAAGAAAATAAATTGTCATACTTTAATTGTTCAAATATATGTAGATGCTATTATTTTTGGTTCAACTAATGATGATTTGTGTACTGAGTTTTGTAAAATGATGCAAGGATAATTTGAAATGTCCATGATGAGAAAGTTGAATTACTTTCTTGGATTTCAGATCAAGCAAATGAAGGATGACATCATTGTAAATCAGTCCAAATACTACAAGGATTTTCTAAAAATATTTTAGATGAATGAATGCAAAGTGATTGCCACTTCAATGGGATCAAATACATATGTCGATATTGACAAGGCCGGTAAATGCATTGATATAATCAGTTATCGAGGAATGACCAGTTCCCTTCTTTATCTTACTGCTAGTACACCTAATATTATGTTTAATTTATGTTTGTGTACACGATATCAATCAAAACCTAAAGAGTTACATCTTGTTGCTGTAAAACGAATCATGAAATATTTGATAGGAGCAACAAATGTTGGATTGTGATATCCTAAAGGAAGTGTGTGTGACTTGGTTGGTTATTCAGATTTTGTTGGTTACAAAACCGAGAGAAAAAGTACTAGTTGTACTTGTCATATTATAGGAAATGCCTTAGTCTCATGGTCATATGAGAAATAAGCATGTGTTGCTTTAAGTATCAGGTAGTTGTTATGCCCAAGTGATGTGGCTCAAACACCAATTACATGATTATGGTTTAGGCTTAGGGTGCATACCTTTGAAGTGCGATAGCACTTGTGATATAAACCTCACAAAGAATCCAATTATTTATTTTCAATGAAGCACATAGATATAAGACATTACTTCCTAAGGGACCATGTCCAAAACAAAGATGTGCTTTTGAAGTTTGTTGATATTCATGATCAACTTGCAGATATATTTACTAAACCTTTTGCAAAAGAACAATTTGAACAAATTAGAAGAGAACTAGGCATTGTATATGAAGTTGACTTATCCTAAAATGTATTATATGATTACATGATTGCTTCATGATAATTTTTACATGCCTACTTGATCTCATAGGTGTTTAAATTTTTCAATTTTTACATGTTTTTTCCTATAATCGATTACCATGGTAGAGTAACTAATTACCAGGTATTGGGATACCTGAAGAATTCATTGTCTAAGGGAAGTAACCGATTACTCTGATAAGTAACTAATTACTAGATGATCCAGAGAGATTGGGTAACTGATTACTCTAGAGAGTAACCATTTGCCTGACTTGAATTTCTGGAAAACTTGGTTTTCAATATTTGAGTAATTGATTACTCTATATGAGTACCCGATTACTCTGAGTCTCTTTACAAGTTTCTCTTCATTTTTTATTTCCAAAAAGCTAAATCTTCTCAAATTACAAAATCAAGAAATCACATTTCTTGATCATTTTTCTTGAAATTTGTGGCTAAACATAAGGCATTCTTGATTCTAAACACAGTCCCACCACATATTTCATAGTTTGTGCACTAAATCAAGAAACCCCAATTACAAAATATTCAAAAACCTATTTTTTTGAAAAAACTCCATTTATATGGCTTCCATTTCAACATCCAAGAAGTAATGCTCCAATACTACTCAAAGGAGTCAACTAATTGCTTTTGAGACCAATCCATTAGATTTATTAAAACTTATTGCTAATGATGAGCAATGTTTAGTGTTCAAGAAATACTTCCTTGGACGACCATTGAATGCTCCCAAGTATGGAAGGTTAGGATCATTTGATGTTGAAAATTTTCCTATCCCTGAATTCCTTAGGCGACTAAATCTCTTTGATTTCTCTATGGAAAACATGCCTATTATCTCAAAATTATGAGGGTATTTTATTTTAATCTGAAAGTAAGGAAGAATAAGTTGTTTTCAACAGTCAAAGGACTAGAATTTGTATGTACATGAGAACCTTTAGTTCAGTTTTCCTCAAAATACCATTCACTGGAGCCGAAGTCAGCTTTGGAATTCACTATCCATGGGAGGAATTCGATAGGAAGAAATTCCAGTATTCCTTATGTAGATTTCCTCAAAGGGAAATAGAAAGTAAAAATGCAAAGGGTAGTGGCTAAGGTTGTGAAAAATCGAGATATCCTCTCTATTGGAAATCTCACTTTAGATGATCGATTGCTGCATTATTTTCTTTGCTACATTGTAGTCCCAAAGTTTTCCAATCATTCTCAAGTCGATGATATGGAACTACAACTAATTATGCTATTAATAATAATATTTCCATAAACTGGGCTACGATGATAATATGACATACGAGATCATTGAGATGGAAACACAATCCATTGCCATATGCTATAATCATAACCACCATACTTGAGTACGTTGGTATCTATCTCCACTGTTGGGGAATCCAAGATTGAGCTTGATTCAAGAAATATCAAGATTGATTTGGATATGATCCACAAGATGGGCTTCTCTCAAGACCCAATCTATTTGCATTTCAAGCATCATAATGATCATCCAGTTTCTCCTTCAGATGTTCCTATCTCTATCAACCTGACCCTCAATCCTCTCAATTTCAATTTGATTCATCTTCATCTTCAAACATGCCTACCAATCTAATGATCATGGATAAGTTGGTTTCACTTTGAAGCTGTATCACCACAAAGATGAATTCTCTTGATGTTTAGAACAAACAAGTCCAGTCTGAACTCAAAGGATTATCTGATCAATTGGATTATATGGACATCAATGATGATAATGATGAGTCAGAATCTTTGTTCAAGGTTGTTGTCTGTTTTTGGTTATTGTTGTTTGATGTTGCTAAGCCTTTTCCATTGTTTAAGATTTTAATTTTTCAATCTTGTGTTGTAATCTTTTCACATTGTTATGTCTATATGAACAAGTTATGTTTCAATATTATTATGCTCTATGCTTACATGATTATCATATCTTCGGTAGCGTATTTGATTATTGTTCATAAGATCTAACCTTGTCTTAATAAAAGTCATATATCTTGTACCCTTTATGTTATATACATATATATATATATATACACATATATATATATATATATTTATATTGTTGTGCCTATAGAAACTTGTATTTTCCTTCTTTTTGATCAAGTCAAAAAGGGGAGAAGACATGGTGTTTTGTGTTTTATACCCTTTATTTTTCAAGGCATATATTCTAAAAAAAAGGGAGCATACAAGGTAGGAGGAACATACACAAGTTCAAATGTCTATATCAACGTATTGTATGCAAATTTATAAAACTCTATTGTCAAGAAGATTTTGGTTTGTCATCATCAAAAAGGGGAGATTGTGAAGAAGACTCTATTCGTGATGTTTTGATGAAGACACCAATATCACAAAAAGAAGTAAAAAGTGAAAGTGTGCATGTCAAGAGGAACACTTTGGAAAGCTCTCCTTGAACGTCATGGTTTTGATGAGAACAACGTGTACCTAAAAGTGCTTGAAGATAACCAACAATTCACGTGCTTAAGTCTTTTATTTGGTACTAGGCTTAGACTAGATTCTAGTTTAAGTTGAGTCGAAGGCTTAGGGCACCTAATACATGTCTCACATGCATTTATCTTTTAAATCATTTCATCCATGAGATATGTTCATTTGATAATATGTTCATGCATTACATAAATACATGTATATATGCATTCTAGGCATAAAACTAAGTGTCAAACATGTATTATCTAAGTGCATAACATATTTGATGTTTTCTATTTGAAAATACACATTTTATTTAGTGTTAATCGATTAACCATACCTTTAATCGATTAACCCAACTGCTGTGTAAAGTGGTTGCCACTGGAACACGTTTTTGTAATGCAGTTAATCGATTAAAGGTTCCCGTTAATCGATTAACCTAACTGATTTTAAAGTGTTAAATCTGAAAAACTGAAAAACAGAATCAGTTATGATTTTTAGTCCCGTTAATCGATTAAGAAGGTATTTAATCGATTATCTGGGGTTCTGGACTGATTCTTTATAAACTGCGTTTTCAGAATTAATCTCATAAGTTGCATGTTGCATTTATTAGAGAGTTAGAGCATTCTACGTGTTAATTGCTGCATCTATTTGTTAATTGCATTAGTGAGTTTAGAAATGAGAGATTCCTTGCTTTAGGATTGAGTGCATTTCATGTTATAATCTCTCATGTTTTCCCTCACATGTTCATGCATATTTTTGATGCGTTTTTCATGAATTTTATAATTCTGTAACTTCTGTTTTCATAACTAATACTTGTCATTTCACATGTGTTTGTGTTAAATGTGCATTAGAGTAAAGCCTTCATGTTGTATTTGAGCTTAGGTATAGCTTAATATTACTCTTGTAATTCTTGTGTAATTGTTGTGAAAGGGAATCTCTTGGTGTCGTATCACCAGTAGAGATTGTGTGTTTCTTCATAGCTTAGAGTGTAAGAAAAGGAAAGAACGAGAGATTCTTTGGCTGGGGCTACGCCGAAAGAAACGTTTTCTTTATCGGTAGGAAGGGAGTCAAACCATTGGATAGTTTCTTTGATTTCTTGTCATTTGCTAAGTGTTGTAATTGGATAATGTGTTTGTAAATTACATTGATTCGATTATAGTGAAGGAAATCTCCCAAGTCAGCCGGGAGGCCTGGATGTAGTTTGCAGTGGACAGCAAACGAACCAGGATAAAAATTCGAGTTGCAGGATTTGTTTCTCTCTCTCTCTTTACTGTTTTTCAATCGATTTAATTTGTATATTTGATTCAACTAATACATTCTGTTCTTTTGTTGTATTGCAAGCTATTCTGATATACAAATTTGTAAGCTCTGTATTCGTTCTGTTATCGGTTATTTGTTTCGCATTTAATCGTTTCTGTAATTGCTTACTGGTTCTGTTTAATCGATTAATATTCCTGTGTTAATCGATTATACTGTTTCTATTAATCGATTAAAATAGTTTCTGTTTAAAACTGTTTTTTGTGTTAATCGATTAAGACTGTGCTTATAATCGATTATCCTTTTCTCCTTAATCGATTAAATAGGGTTGATTCAGCATTAAGTGTTGATTTGCGAAAAGCGGTAATTCTAACCGCGACACCTATTCAACCCCCCCCTTCTAGGTGTATTGTAACCACTGATACCTAACAAGTGGTATCAGAGCTAGTACGAAGTGCTAGCTCAACCGCGTATTCGTGATCCTAAAGGGAAAAGGAATGGGTTCTTCAAATCCATTTGGTGGTGATGGGTCATCCATTAATCGACCACCAATATTCAGTGGTGAAGGGTATGCCTACTGGAAAGTGCGCATGCAAATTTTTATTGAGGCCATAGACTCGGATATTTGGGAATCCGTAGTCAACGGCCCTTACGTTCCACAACATCTTGTGGACGATCAACCTAAAGATAAACCGAAAAGTTTATGGACCGATGATGAGCGCAAAAAGGTCCAGCATAACCTGCGCGCCAAAAACATCATCACATCGGCCCTATCATATGATGAATTCTTTAGGGTCTCGCAGTGCCATAATGCGAAAGAAATGTGGGACACTTTACAAGTGACTCACGAAGGCACTAGCGAAGTCAAGCGCGCAAGACTGAACGCGCTGACCCACGAATATGAGTTGTTTCGCATGTTACCAAGCGAATCAATATGTGATATGCAAAAGCGATTCACTCATATTGTCAACCATTTAGTTGCTCTCGATAAATCATTTGCTAGAGGTGAACTAACTAATAAAGTTTTGCGTTGTCTTGACAGGAGATGGCAACCAAAGGTGACTGCAATTGTTGAGTCTAAAGATTTAGATTCTATGCCTTTAGCTACTTTATTTGGAAAACTTCAAGAGCATGAAATGGAGTTGGGTCGCTTGACCATGAATGAAGAATCAGACCGGAAGAAGAAGAGCATCACTTTGAAGGCCACGACCTCCAAAGACAAAGAAGAGAAAATTGATGATGAATCTGATTCCGATCTAGATGATGAAACTATGGGTCTCCTAGTCCGAAAATTTAGCAAATTCATTAAAAGAAAAGGAGGACTCAAAAAGTTTCAAAAGAAGGAAGCGAAAGAGTCAACCAGTAAAGGCAAGAATAACAAGGATCGCTTCACTTGCCATGAGTGTGGAAAGGTAGGGCACATGAGGTTTCAGTGTCCAACCTACCTAAAGAAGGTTGATTCAGAGAAGAGCACTCCCAGGGACTTCAAATCCAAGAAAGCTTACATCGTTTGGGATGTACCTGAGGAGGAATCGACATCGAGCACCTATAGTGAGGAGGAGTCAGCAAAGCTGTGTCTGATGGCCAGATCTGACATCAATACAAATTCAGACTCATGCAAGGGCAATGATGAGGTATATTCTGACACCTCATCCACTTCGAATGATTCACCTCCTTATGATGTATTGTATGATGCTTATGTCGAGTTGCATGATGAATTAAAGAAATTGGCTAGAATTAACATTGATAGGAAAAGAATAATCCTGATAAACGAACAAAAAATAAGCCAATTACAAAAAGAATTAGATGAATTAAAACTGGAAAATGAAACTTTAGATCTCATCTATTCTTGTAGTTCATGTAACTGCTCTGCTAGTAACTTATGTCAAAAACCTGTCTGTGAGACTTGCGAGACTTTGCAAGAGGACAATTTTAAACTAAATGAAAAACTCACACGTCTCACAAACAGTAAACTGCAATTAGATAACCTGCTTAATCAAACTAGAAATGTTGGTGATCGAACTGGTCTAGGTTATACTCGCACTGCTAAAAAGAAGCGACCATATAGAAAACCGGTAGCTCAAGCTAAAAACAAATATCATAAGCATTCTCCTACTTGTTTTTATTGTAACACATATGGTCATACTTATCATTCATGCTATATCAAAAAGTATGGTATACCTAGCGGAGTTTATGTATGGAAAAAGAAGGGAGATAATTCCCTAATCACTAACAGAAAAGGACCCAACACCAATTGGGTACCTGAGAAAAGTAAGTAATCTATTTTGCAGGTATGTCTCCGAACACATGGACAAAAATGGTACTTAGATAGTGGGTGTTCGAGGCATATGACAGGTGATAGATCAAATTTCCTGGATCTCTCACTTAAAGGAAAAGGATACGTCACTTATGGAGACAACAACAAGGGAAAGATACTCGGCACAGGAACAGTTGGTAACTCATCCCAAACTCTGATTGATAATGTCCTTTATGTTGAAGGACTAGAACATAACTTGTTGAGTATAAGCCAACTCTGCGATAAAGGTAATCGTGTATCCTTCGATTCTGATTGTTGTGTCATTCGTGATATTTTATCTAATAACGTTAAATTTGTTGGTCACCGTATAAATAATATTTACATGGTTAATTTGGACGATGTCACTACATTATTTTCAAAATGCCTTATTTCTAAAGAAGATGACATCTGGCTATGGCATAGACGTGTTGCACATATCCATATAAAGCATCTAGATAAATTATCATCAAACGAACTAGTTGAGGGGCTACCAAAATTGAATTTTAAAACTAAAGAAATTTGTGACACTTGTCAAAAGTGTAAACAAACCAAAAACTCTTTTAAAAATAAAAATGTGATATCCACCTCAAGACCTTTGGAGCTACTCCATATGGACTTGTTTGGACCATCACAAATCATGAGTTTTGGTGGTAGTTACTACGCTCTAGTTATTGTTGATGATTTCTCTAGATTTACATGGACATTGTTTTTATCATCAAAAAGCGACGCGTTCAAAAATTTTAAAAATCTTGCCAAGCAAATCCAAAACCAACTTAACCTAAAAATAATATATATACGAAGTGATCACGGGGGAGAATTTGAGAACTTTCAGTTCGACAAATTCTGTGATAAGCATGGCATTTTGCATCAGTTCTCTGCTCCTCGCACTCCACAACAAAATGGAGTTGTAGAGAGGAAAAATCGTGTTTTAGAAGAATTAGCGAGAACCATGCTTAACGAAAGTAATACCCCCAAGTACTTCTGGGCTGATGCAGTTCATACTGCATGCTATGTTATAAATCGAGTACTCTTAAGGCCAAACTTGAACAAAACTCCTTATGAACTTTTAAAAGGCCGCAAACCAAATATATCCCATCTTCACGCTTTCGGTTGCAAATGTTTTATATTAAATAATGGAAAGCGGGCCTTAGGGAAATTCGACTCTAAAGCCGATGAGGGAATATTTTTGGGATACTCGATTCATAGCAAAGCGTTCAGAGTCTTTAACAAATATTTAATGCAAGTTGAAGAGTCTATCCATGTACAGTTTGACGAATCTTCTCCAAAAGAGAAGAGAAAGGTCGTTTCTGATGATGTTGCAGGTGCTTTGGAAGAAGCATACTCCAAGGACATGGATAATGAAAAAGGAGCCAATGATGAAGGTCAAATCGAACCTCAAGAGCACTCAGACATGCCTACCGTGTGGAAAACAAAGAAAGCTCACCCAATTGATAAAGTTATAGGTGACATATCTACGGGAGTGGTAACCCGTAGTTCCTTACGAAATTTCTGTAATTTTGTAGCTTTTGTATCGCAAATTGAGCCTAAGACCGTTGATGAGGCCATTGAGGATGTACACTGGGGTATAGCTATGCAAGAAGAGCTAAACCAGTTTGAGCGCAATCATGTGTGGGACTTGGTCCCCAAACCTAATGATCATCCCGTAATTGGTACTCGATGGGTCTTCAGAAATAAACTTGATGAATCTGGCTTAATAATTCGAAATAAAGCACGTTTGGTGGCCAAAGGCTACAACCAGGAGGAGGGTATCGATTATGACGAAACCTACGCTCCTGTAGCCAGACTAGAGGCCATCAGAATGCTTCTTTCCTTTGCATCTTTAATGAACTTCAAACTCTTTCAAATGGATGTAAAAAGCGCCTTCCTGAATGGATACATTCAAGAAGAAGTTTATGTTGACCAACCGCCTGGTTTTGAAAATTTTAAATATCCGAACCATGTTTACAAACTTAAAAAGGCACTATATGGTCTCAAACAAGCTCCTAGAGCTTGGTATGACAGACTTAGTACCTTTCTTTTAGAAAAAGGGTTCGAGAGAGGCTTGGTTGACACAACGCTTTTTATTAGAAAATCAGAAAATCATGTTCTGCTTGTACAAATCTATGTAGATGACATAATATTTGGATCTACTAATGATATCTTGTGTAGAGAATTTTCTGAGATGATGCAGGGGGAGTTCGAAATGTCTATGATGGGAGAACTCACATTCTTTCTAGGATTGCAGATAAAGCAGCTAGAAAGTGGGATATTCATCCATCAGGCGAAATACTGCAAAGAGCTACTCAAGAAATTTGAAATGGACAAATGTAAGGAAGCTTCCACACCTATGGCATCTGCTTGCTACTTAGACAAAGATGAGAAAGGAAAAGCAATCGAGGTAACGAAGTATCGTGGTATGATTGGGTCTTTACTTTACTTAACTGCAAGTAGACCTGATATCATGTTCAGTGTATGCATGTGTGCGAGATATCAATCATCACCTAGAGAATCACACTATATAACTGTTAAAAGAATCATGAGATATCTAAAAGGAACTATTAACATGGGATTATGGTATCCTCGGGATGCCTCACTATCCTTGGTGGGTTATTCCGATTCCGATTTCGCCGGATGTAAGTTGGATCGGAAAAGCACTAGTGGTACTTGCCACCTATTGGGCAGTTCATTAGTAGCATGGCACAGCAAGAAGCAAGCCTGTGTTGCTTTGTCCACCGCTGAAGCGGAATACATTGCCGCTGGTGTGTGTTGCGCTCAAATCCTTTGGATGAAGCAGCAACTTAAGGACTTTGGTCTTAAACTTGAAAAGATCCCAATAAAATGCGATAATACAAGTGCCATTAACCTATCCAAGAATCCCGTTTTGCATTCTAGAACAAAGCATATAGAAATTAGACATCATTTTTTGCGTGACCATGTACAAAAAGGTGACTGTGTTCTTGAATTTGTGGAAACATCTAAACAGTTAGCAGATATTTTCACCAAGCCCCTTCCCAGGGATACCTTCTATGTTCTAAGGAGAGAACTAGGAATTCTTGATGAACAATATCTTGTTTAAAAATTGTTTAGCTGTTTGCATAAATTGTCTTGCTTCTCTATGCCTATGTGTTTCATGTTTGAATGATATATGTTAAAAATGCAAAAATATATCTCTTGATTAACTTCTTAATGTGATTATATATGTCTCGATAAATCTGTAATAATGCATACGTGTGTCCTAAAAAGTCGAAACCACTCTGCTGCCTAAAAACGAAATTTTCTCTGATTTAATCGATTATGCCAATAGTTAATCGATTACCTGGGCTTCATTTCTGGAAAATTCAAATTTTCTAAAACTTAATCGATTAAACAGCCCGTTAATCGATTACCTGGGCAATTTTTTTTGAAAATTCAAATTTTACACTGTTTTAATCGATTAAACCATCCCGTTAATCGATTAAAACCAGTACGTTAAAGGCAAACAGTGTCTCGGTCTTGCACTTTTTCTGACCTTTTCGCAACCTCTTTGCGCCTTGATTTTCTGAAACAGCAACAATACTAATCCAGGTGCAATAGGATTAAGTAAACCTCATCCTAAACCTCTCAAACCTTCCGAAATCATTCTATTTCATCCAAAAATCCACTCAATTCCGAATCATCCAATCCAAACCCTAGGTTAGGCTTTGCCCCTCTGTTCATCAATCTCAGTTTCGAGTTCATCATCTTCAATGGAGCAGAGTCGTCCAAAGCGGGTCAAGACTACAGCAACGCGCATTCGAAGAAGGGAAACCGGCTCACCCTCCACTCGGGACCGCGGTGACCCCTATTATTCCCTCATTTTGCAAGAGACCCGGTTGGCAAAATTTCAAGGCCGCAAGCCTACATACATCAGGTATGCCGACTTAACCTGGTTAGCGGAACAAAACTTTAGTTTTCCGCATGACATGGAGGCTCAAGGAGCCGTTCAGTTTTTGGAATTGAAGGGACGCGTATACCCTGCTCTAGTTAGGGAATTTTACGCTAATTTTAGATACAAGGATGGCAAATATTGGTCCATGATTTCCGGTAATCTGTTTGAGATGAGTGAGGATTTATTTCTGAATGTTGGAGGTTTATCGTCGTCTGGTTTTGGAATAGGGGACTGTTCTTGGGTCAAGGACAATTTTGATCCCGTTGATGTGTATAAGTCATTCCTTCGGGGCCCTCATCTGTATATTCAGGGTCAACTGACCAAGGCAGGGTCACTTTCTGTTGAGAACAGGTTATTGCATTATGTTATTGCTTACATATTAGTGCAGCGGAACACTAATCATGCACAGCCTACTGTGAATGATTTGCGTTTCATGTACGCTGTAAAGAATAACGTGATGATCAATTGGCCTGAGGAGATTCTGAAAATCATGAACAGCGTTTCATTGTCTCAGTCCAAGCTGCTCCCGTATAGCATTTATCCTCATCGTCATCCTCATCCTATCGTCATCCGCCTCCTCATCCTCATCCTCCTCCTCATCCTATCCTCATCCCCCTCCTCCAAT
>NC_032018.1:8498859-8499369 GCF_001865875.1 Lupinus angustifolius
TCCTCCTCGTCCTCCTCCTCATCCTCATCCTGATCTTATCCTCGTCCTCATCCTATCCTCATCCTGATCCCCATCCCCATCCTCATCCTACCCTCCTCTTCATCCTCATGCTCTTCTTCATCCTATCTTTGTCCTCATCCTCATCCTATCATCATCCTCTTCCTCCTCCTATCCTCTTCCTCATCCTCCTCCACCAATTCCCCATCATATCCTCATCCTCATCCTATCCTCGTCGTCATCCTATCTTCATCCTCATCATCATCCCCATCCTCAACCTCATCCTCATCCTCCTCCTCCTCTCCTCCTCATCCTCTTCCTCATCCTCATCCTCAACCTAATCCTATCCTCCTCCTCATCCTCAACCTCATCCTCATCCTCACCCTCATCCTATCCACCTCCTCATCCTCATCCAATCCTCATCCTCCTCCTCCAATTCCTCATCCTCATCCTATCCTCGTCCTCATCCTATCCTCATCCTCATCCTCATCCTCATCCTATCCTCATCCTCCT
>NC_032018.1:8499469-8536478 GCF_001865875.1 Lupinus angustifolius
CATCCTCATCCTCATGCTTCCCTCAACCTCATCCTCATCCTCATCCTCATCCTATCCTCCTCCTCATCCTATCCTCATCCTCATCCTCATCCTCTTCCTCATCCTATCCTCATCCTCATCCTCATCTTCATCCTCATCCTCATCCTTATCCTTGCCTCCCCCTCATCCTCATCCTCATCATATCCTAATCCTCATGTTGATCCTCATCCTCGTCCTTATCTTCATCCTATCCTCATCCTCATCCTCGTCCTCATCCTCATCTTCTCCACGTCCTCATCCTCATCCTATCCTCATCCTCATCCTCATCCTATCCTAATCCTCTTCCTAATCCTCATCCTCATCCTAATCCTCATCTTTTCCTCATCCCCATCCTATCCTCATCCTCATCCTCATCCTCACCCTATCCTCATCCTATCCTCATCCTCATCCTCATCCTCATCCTCATCCTCATCACCCTTCTGATGAAAAGTTTAAACAATGAATGAAGAAAACTTTATGGGGCAATGATTGTCTTATTCTTATAAGATATAAAAATAATATAACTTCCAATCTTCTCGCTCTTTCTACACTTAGTATACAATGCTCAAATAGTGTTTAGTTTAGAAAACTTTTGAACAAGCACTTTAATGCAACTACAGAAAAATTTGAAAGTTTAGAACAACGGTTGCATGAAAAAGTGCAGAGGAATGTATATGAAAGTTGTGTATTGTGTGTGTAAGATTGGATGAACAAAATGGGTTATTCAATACCTTTAAATTGACTTCCAACCAGCTAATATACCCCTATGAGAAGGTAGAACACAATTGGAAAGAAACCTAATCATAATGGACGAAAGTTGTTGGGTTCAAATTTGAAAATATGGTGTAATAGCTCTTTATAATCGATTATAGTATTCAATAACCGATTACTACAGCTTACTACCGAATGGAGTAATTGGCTACTCCTTTGAGTAATGAGTTACTTTGTGTCAATTTTACTTGGTAACTCATTACTTAGTCAGGTAACATATTACGCAGTCTTAGTAACATGTTACTCATTGTCATATAGTTCAAGTAACATGTTACTTAGGTCTTGTAGCCTGTTACTCAGGTCAAGTAACATGTTACTCAAGTCAAGTCACATGTTACTTAGAAAAATGCTTTATTTTGAGTAGTATTTTCCAATTATTTTTAAAAAATTATTTCCCCACTTATTAAGCATTGCTACTAAACTGTCTTAGAGCGTAAGGATAGAAGTACATATTAAGACTTTTAAACGTTGTTTGTCTTGAAGCTTGATCTTCTATATCTTTATGGTATTCTTTATTTTACTTCTTTTTGGTGATTTTGGCGTCTTCATCAAAATCGTGTTAAGATCATGAGCAAGATTTTCTTCACAGAGTCAAATTAATATGAGTATTAAAATAATATTTTAAAACTATAAAAAAATTAAGATCTTTATTGATATTGTAGAAGCAATCTTAGACCCAATATTCAAATTTTAAAATAAAATTAATTAATTACATATTTGATTCTAAAATATAAAAATGTTTTAATTGATTGGAGGCATTAATGAGAAAGAATCTATTTTGTTTTTAACATGTGTCAAAATTCTCATATAAATAGAGGTCTTAAGTACACTAGAAATATAGTAGCAAGACACCTAAAAAAGAAAAGAAAGCAACATAGAAATAGAGACATACAGAAACACACAAAAAAACACGAGAGAGAAATCTGTGTTGTTACACTCCTCATTTCTCATGTCAGAATAAGAGAGAAATTTGTCTTGCTTCCCTCCTTCTTTTGGATGTTAGATGCAAGTATGCACTTTCTTTCATCTTCTCTTTTTTATGTCATTTTTGTAATAATTATTATATTATTTTTAATATTATACTACTAAATAATTATTAATTTATTATTTTTAGTTTTTCTAAATAATAATAAATATTCATTTTATTTAATAAATAATGGCTATAAAACTAAGCAAATATTCTTCTTCTTGATTAAATAAAAAATGTAAAGATTCTAGATATAGTAATACAAAACTTATCCCTTTAACTGGAGTTGTGGTGTGGACACGAGTGTTGTCACCTCACTCACTTAAAGTGTGTAACCGAGTAATTAAATTAAAAAAAAATATTCTTTCAAGCTGAGATGTGGTGCAGATACGAGTGTTGCTACCTCGCTCACTTGAAATGGGTAATTAATTTAAAATTTATCCCTTTAAGTCGATATGAGATGTAGACACGAGTGTTGTTCCCTCATTCACTTCAAATGTGTAATTAATTAAAGTATATCCCTTTAAGTCGCTGCATGGACACTAGAGTTGATGTCTCATTGTCTTAAAGTGAATAGTCGAAAAATAATTGATAAATGATCTTTCAAAAAATAAATATAAATCAAATCAAACCAATTTGTCACATCCCTCCTTTTAGTTGTCTGCTTAGGTAAATAAATAGGAATAGGCAGAATATATATATATGTATAAGTATGCGTGTTAATGATTGTTTTTATATTGTGGAAATAGTAGGAAGTATATATATGTATTTTTATATATATATGTGTGTGTATGTATTCAATATGTCCGAAATAGGAGTTACTCGAGTAAGGACTAGCTTACTTGAATAGCAAGTAGCCTAACGATAACACTTCGTTGCGAAGTGAGGAACTTGGTTTCTCATTAAGGATATATATCAATATGTCCCTAGAATATGAATAATGTTAGATATGAGTTGATGATAAGGAAAATAGTTCATGTTGGTTTTAGTTACAAACTACCCGAATTTTAGGATTTACCTGTTATCGGGTAAGTATATCGTTACGAGGACTCAGTCGGTATGATCTGAGCGATTTTATAACTTTCATGACTTTTCAATAAGTCATTAAGATTGAGTTATGTTAATATTAAGAGTCATTAGCCAATTCCATCAACATGACATGATGAAAATAATTCCTAGAGTTTATAGTGAAACTTTGTTTGGTTTACTGGTGAGTCATCGTGATTGATCATGTTACTCCCCTCAGAGTATAAACTATTATCAATAATCATTTAGCTAATATTCAGACATGTCTTAATGTGTATTAGAATTCAAGAAACACATCCATGCATAACAAAAAAATTAAAACAACCTAATACACCCTTAATCACCAAGATTAAGCATGCATGCATGATCAAGCCTATGGCTTGACAAATGTCCCACTAGGTGCATCATCGATGCTTAATCTAGCCTTCATGACCCACCTCACCACTCCTCTCCATCTATATAAAGCCACCAAGGGCTAAACTCACCTCATTTCCACCAACACACACAACTCACTTTCTTCTTCTCCACCCATTCTTCATGTCGGCACCAAGGGAGGAGGGGTAACCTCCATTTCTTCCACTCCAAGCTTACATGAAAATCACTCTAACATCTCTCTAAGACATGATAATCATAGTTTTTTTCTTTTTTTTCAATCTAATGGTTTATCTTAGTTGAATTCACCTCATAAACATCTATATTCTACGTGAAAGTGTTAGTTTGCTTAGGGTGTTAGAAACTCTCTACGGGACCATCAGTGATCCAGGGGAGTCGTCCTCAGACGACTCAGGGGATTTCATTATGTCAGTGTTGTTGGTTCCTCTCACCTTCGAGGAGTCACTCAGATTCATTCGCCCCCACAGTGAGGGAAACTCCGGAGTACGCTCTGGGATCTCCTTCTCACAGGGTGCACGGACGAAGCTGTAGTTATAGGGTTGGTGCCCATAGCCTCGGGAGGAGGGCTCGATCATCTCCTTTACCAAAGTACTCCCCCTCACCCATCGAGCCTACTACTGACAATGGCGTAATATAAATTTCTAATCATGAGGATGATCCATAGGAAGGTCGTGCAGGATGGCAATAGTGTGAGGAGGTGAGACCAATGCGATAGTCATCTAGGTATGTATAACATTTCCGTATAGTATTTTATGGTATATATAGCATAGTGTACACCCAGGGATCAGGATGTTTTGTTACTTATATGTATATATTTACTATATTAGTACTTTTGTGGATATGTTCGTGATGAACTTATGTATATGATGACTTGTACTATATTTTGGAACCATGTATCCATAAATGTTGTTATTGAAACATGTCTATATGTAACCTACTTATATTATATTTCAATGAGTACTAGAAAAAGAAAAAAAAAACTATGTCCTATTTTCAAGATGCAAGGTGTAATTAACCAAGATCGTGGTCGACATTATTGTATATAAAAATTTTATTTTGCGCTAGGAAGGGTGTCACACTTTAGTGGTATCAGAGCAGTTGGTCTTGTTAGTCTGTATATAGGTCTCACACACTTCTAGTTGTGTGTCTCTGACTATATTTGATACATAACGCATGTCGTTAGTATGGCAAGAAGGAACGAAGCTAACACTCAGGAATTGTTGAATCAAATGGCAACAATTATCGAGAGTATGAATGGGGCATGAAATCAAAGCACTGCTGAGTATCAATGTCTACATCGATTTCTGAAGAACACGTTACCTAAGTTTGAAGGAGGATTTAATCCGGATGGTGCATACCGGTGGCTTCAGGACATTAAGAAAATCTTCAGGATCATGCAGAGCACTGGAACTCAAAAGTTAATTCTAGCTCCCCATATGTTAGTTGGAGAAGCCGAGCACTGGTGGGATTATATCAGGTCGCAAATGGAGATGGAACAGAGGGAAATTACATGGATGACCTTTCGAGAAAAATTCCTCGAGAAGTTCTTTCCTGAAGATGTTCTCCAAAGAAAGCAAGTAGAATTCCTGGAACTTAAGCAAAAGAACATGACAGTTGGAGAATACGCCACCAAATTCAAAGAATTATCAAAGTTTTTAAGTTATTTTCAATAAGCTGAGAATGAAAGGTACAAGTGCATTCGCTTTGAAAATGGACTCAAAGTAGAAATGAAGCCAATAGTGAATTTTCAAGAAATTTTCCAAATGCCTACCTTGGTGAACAAGTGCATAGTCTATGAGAAGGATATGATAGAACAGAGAGCACATTTCAAGCGTCAACGACCGCCAAAGCACCTAGCCACCAATCACCCTAAAGGCAAGAAACCTCATCATCCTCAAAAACTATATCAAACCCCATCTAACAATCAAGTATCGAGTAAAAAGGCTCTGTGGCAGAAACCAAGTACTAACTTAGGTGAAATACTACCCAGATGCCTAACCTGCAACAAACTTCATTACGGACCAAGATGTTCGACCCGAAATGATGTATGCTTCAAGTGTGTACATTCTGGACACTTCTGCTATGAATTCCTGGTGGCATCTCAAGGGAATGCAAACCCGTCATCAATCAAAACAACTACAGAGAAACCAACCAAACGTGAGAAAGTTTTCGCCATGACTAGAGACGAAGCGAAGGAATCGCCGGAACTTATACAAGGTAAGTGTCTGATACATGGAATTCCCTCTATGGTTCTGTATGATTAGGGAGCTACACATTCCTTCATAGCATATAATTGCGTGCATTGAGTAGGATTAAATATCACTCTTCTACCCTATAATCTAGTCGTAGAAACGCCTATGAAGACTTTAATGGTGACTTCCAAAGCATGTATACAATGCCCAATTTTGATTTAGGGAAAACTATTATAGTAAACCTAATTTGCCTACCCTTATCACAATTAGATGTTATATTAGGAATGGATTGGATGTCAAACAACAATGTGTCACTAAACTGTCGAGACAAGACCGTAGAATTCCTAGAAACACCTACCAACTATTCAGACATGGAAAATGGAAAACCTATAACTGAAATGAGAAAGACCTCAAACTGTGACAGAGATTAGAGTTTTCCTTGGATTAGCAGGCTATTATAGACAATTCATTGAAAGTATTTCTAAGTTGGCTTTGCTGCTAACCATGTTGACTCGAAAGGGACAAAATTTTGAATGGTCATCTCAGTGTGAGAATAGCTTCCAAGAATTGAAGAAGATATTAACTTCATCCCCAGTCTTATACTTCCATATCCAAATGGTGGATTCGAAGTATATTGTGATGCTACCAAACAGGGTCTAGGATGTGACTTAATGCAAGATAAAAGAGTAGTCGCTTATGCATATCGACAAGTAAGGCAACATGAAGAGAACTACCCTACCCATGATTTAGAATTGGCAGCAGTAGTGTTTGCTTTGAAAATATGGAAACATTATCTGTATGGATCGAAGTTTGAAGTATTCAGTGACCACAAGAGCCTAAAGTATCTATTCAATCAAAAGGAACTAAATATGAGGCAACGTAGATTGGTTGAATTCCTGAAGGACTATGATTTTGACCTACAATATCATCCTGGAAAAGCAAATGTGGTAGCCGATGCGCTAAGCCGAAAATCATTACATGTGGAAACGATGATGGTTAGAGAATTGGAACTAATAGAACATTTCAGATATATGAATATGGATGTATGTCTAAGGGATAAACTAATTTTGGAAATGATGAAAATCACCAATGATTTCTCAGATCAAATAAGGAGGCTACAAGATACAAATCAAGAAATTCAACATCAAATATCCCTAGCATAGCAACAAAGAAGGCCAGAAATTCAGCAGGGGGTGGATGGAATTGTTAAGTTTCAAAACAGAATATGCATACCTCAAGAGAAAGAATTAAGAAGGTTAATCCTCGACGAAGACCATAAAAGTAAACTGAGTTTCCATCCAGGAGCTACCAAAATATATCGAGACTTGTAAAAGATGTATTGGTGGCCAGGATTAAAGAAAGATGTGACGGAGTACATGATGACTTGTTTAACCTGTCAAAAAGCGAAGCTAGAACATCAAAGGCCCGAAGAGGAATTGAAACCCTTAAATATCCCTGAGTGGAAATGGGACATCATTACTATAGATTTTGTATCAGGATAACCGAAAACTTCCACAGGTCATGACTCAATATGGGTAATAGTGGATAGACTGACGAAATCGTCTCATTTTATTCCAGTGAACATCAAATAATCCCTAGAAAGACTGACTCAAATATACATCAAGGAAGTTGTGTGACTTCACGGAGTGCCCTTGATCATCGTCTCTGATCGCGACCCTAGATTTACTTCTGGATTTTGGCAGAGTCTATATCAGGCATTAGGGTCAAAGTTGAAAATGAGTTTAGCTTATCATCCACAAACTGATGGGCAAACGGAAAGGACCATCCAGTCACTAGAAGACTTCCTGAGAGCATGTGTACTAGAGCAACAAGGAAGTTGGGATAAACTTCTTCCGCAAATCGAGTTCACTTATAAGAATAGATATCACTCTAGCATATATATGCCTCTATATGAAGCCTTATACGGAAGGAGATGTCGGACCCCATTATGTTGGAATGAAGTGGGCGAGAAGACAATTGTAGGACCAGAATTGGTATAAGAAACTACAGACAAGGTAAAAATGATAAGGGATAAACTTAGAGCAACGCAGAGTCGTCAAAAGAGTTACTACGACAAGCGCAGAAAACCGCTAGAGTTTCAAGCAGGTGATCATATTTTTCTAAGAGTAAGGCCAACTACGGTAGGGTAATGAAGGTCAAGAAGTTAACACCGCGATTCGTCGAACCTTATCAAGTCATGGAGAGAGTTGGATTAGTAGCATATAGGATAGCTTTACCCCCATCACTGTCCAATATTCATGACGTGTTTCACGTATCCCAACTTAAGAAGTACATATCGGATCCCTCCCTTGTGATTGAATCAGAAAATCTTCCTCTGAAGGAGAACCTGACCTTTGAGGCAACCCCCATTAGGATAACAAATAAAAAGGTTAAGCAACTCCGAGGAAGAGGAATTCCTATAGTAAAGGTATTATGGAGTAAGGACCAAGTGAGTGATGCAACACGTGAACTAGGAAGTAAGATGCATAATTCCTATCCCTATATCTTCGGTAAGTAAATTGTGCCCAAATTTCGAGGAAGAAATTTCTAAAAAGGTGGGAGTAATGTCACATCCCTTATTTTAATTGTCTGCTTAGGTAAATATATAGGAATAGGTAGAATATATATATATATATATATATATATAAGTATAAGTATAAGTATAAGTATAAGTATGTGTGTTAATGCTTGTTTTTATGTTGTGGCAATAGTAGGAAGTATATATATATATATATATATATATATGTCCGAAATAGGAGTTACTCGAGTAAAGACTAGTTTACTTGAATAGAAAGTAGCCTAACGATAACACTTAGTTACGAAGTAAGGAACTTGGTTTCTCATTAAAGAGATATATCAATATGTCCCTAGAATAGGAATAATTTTAGATATGATTTGATGATAAGGAAAATAGTTCATATTGGTTTTAGTTACGAACTACCCGAATTTTAGGATTTACCCGTTATCGGGTAAGTGTATCGGTACGAGGGCTCGGTCGGTATGACCTGAGCGATTGTATAACTTTTATGACTTTTCAATAAGTCATTAGGATTGATTAATGTTAATATTAAGAGTCATTAGCTCATTCAATAAACATAAAATGATGAAAATAATTCCTAGAGTTCATAGTGAAAATTTGTTTGGTTTACTGGTGAGTCATCGTGATTGATCTTGTTTGTCCCCTGAGAGTATAAAATATTATCAATAATCATTTAACTAATATTTAGACTTGTCTTAAGGTGTATTAGAATTCAAGATACACATTCGTGTATAACACAAGAATTAAAACAACCTAATACAACGTTAATCACCAAGATTAAGCATGCATGAATGATCAAGCCTATGGCTTGACTAATGTCCCCTATCTGGCATCATTAAGGCTTAATCTAGCCTTAATGACCCACCTCACCACTCCTCTCCATATATTTAAATCCACCAAGGTCTGAACTCACCTCATTTCCACCAATACACACACAACTCACTTTCTTCTTCTCCACTCATTCTCCACATCGACCCCAGGGGAGGAGGGGTAACCTCCATTTCTTCCACTCCAAGCTTGCATGAAAGTCACTCTAACATATCTCTAAGGTATGACAATCATAGTTATGTTCATTGTTTTCTAATATAATGGTTTATCTTAGTTGAATTCACCTCAAAAACATCTATCTTCTAAGTGAAAATGTTAGTTTATTTAGGGTGTTAGAAACTCTCTACTCTTCTCTTTAAATTCTTTCCAAGGTGCTGCTCAACTATTTTGGAGTATGGAGAATTCATTTTTAAACTCTAATCACTGAAATTTCTCCATGCAAAGCCTCTAAATTAAGTTTTAAATTTCCATCCCTAAGGGAGTTGATAAAGTCATGCAAAGTGGCTAGGTTGTGAAATTGTGTTCTTAGGTTGATTAGAAAATGGCATTCTAGTTATTATCTTATGATTTCATGTTGTTAAGGTTCTGTTTAGAATGTGTTGTTTCTGGAAAAGTCGTGGTGGATGGGTTCCATAATCCTACCCACACTTCATCATGCTCAAAAGCTAGGATGTTAGTTAAAAAGAGGGATTTTAGTGTTGTAGATTATGTGTAAGTCTTTGAAGTTGAATTTGATCACATGCATGAGTTTTATTTTTGGTAGCATTCTGTTTTGGTGATGTTTAGGTGTGATTCATGAAAATCTTAGGGTTTCAAAGCTTATCCAGGAGTCATGTGGCAATCGGGGAGGTCGAACATCGCTAATGTCGCCGGTTTCGACTTAAGGACTTTAGTACTCTTTGGTAATATCTTGAATGGCCTAGGAATGATCTTATATCTCATATACCACGGCCTAAGTTCAGTTATAATGATTCTAATATCCTCTCGGAGACTTATAGCATACTTTTATGAGTTCTGCAACGACGGGAGGTCATTTACCTCGTCGAGAACCCAAAACCGAAATCAATGACCTCTTGGAAATCTTTGAAATTTTAATCATATTGGAGCAAACTGAAATATGTTGGATTTTAACCTCATATAAGTCATATTCATATATGTCTTGAGTTATCGAGTTTTGGTACTCATTCTAGAGCAAAGCGGAGCTTTTTGAGTTAATTTTGAGTCTCTATGTCACATCTGCATGTGAGTCTTCTATCGTGCCTAATTAAGACTCCAATTATATCCTAATAAATGTTTGGATATGTTCACATTTTCTAGAGCCTATCAGGACAACTCCTTAATGATTCCTAAAATTGAAATATCGTAATTAATCATTTAAGGTATAATCGGGTACTCGACAATCAGGAAGTTGCTACAAGAGATTAATAGGATCAGGGAAGGTACAGGTATGGAGGGAAGTATTTTCATATATACGGACATAGAACTGAGGCCAAAGATATTCGTGCATCTCTAAGCCAGGCCTAAAGTAGTTTAGTCGAATACTACAACTATGACCGCGAACTACTGAGTATCGAGACTTAGGAGTTCGTCTAACGATGAAACTAACTTTATGAAATTGTTTGAGTATTGGTTTTGGAATTATGCATTATGTACTATTAGTTGACTTGTCTGATTCCTGAAATATACATGTTGTTGTATTCAATAATTGATGCATGTTATAGTGATTAAAATAGTGAAACATTGCATATCTCTTCAACATGACATAATCGTGAGCATTATCGTATAAATTTGGATTCGAAGAAGGGATTGAAAAGGAACTTCGATTTTGTAAAACATAGAAAAAATAATATGATATGAAAAACTCTATTCCAAAACTAACGGTTGAAGGACTTCTCTTTTAGTTTAAAGTATACACTTGAAGTTTTACGAAAATAAGTCTTCTTCCTAAAACGAAAAAAGTTTTCATAATAAAATATTAAACTTTGACATGTAATGATTACCCAATGATTTCAGAAGTCTTAAAGAAATCGAATCTAAAGTTATACTTATAAAGAGTATGGTGCATCTATACGACTGTACCGATTTATGCACGATATAGTATACGGGAAGACACAATATTGTCTAAGGTGTTGAGAACCCAAAGGGGTACCTAGTCTGTGTGACTTGGTTGAGGGGACACTATGGGTAAAGGTTGAGCTGTTATGGGAAGGGGTAGCTCCCCTGAGCCGACGGAACCCTTTGCGAGAACTGTGGCTACCTCTGACACCCCCTTGAAGGTATCGTGTTCAGGGTGATACAACGGCTATCCTTGCCGACCGGAGGATTTCCAACGCTATCGTGCACGATATTTTGCCAATGAGTCACCTATGGTGGACAAAGTACGTTATTTATCATGTCTGCTTCCTAAGAACAGCATGGCACTAGTCAATTCGGACCGGTGTCGATACCCTTGTTGTTTTCATTGTATTAAGGCCTATTAGGAGTCTAATTCTTCATGCATTCATCTTGTCGTCGATTTCAAGAAAAAGAAAAGAAAAATGACGCATCCATCATGACATTATTGTGCATTGATATGATTATGATAAACATGTGATTATTGCAGACTTCTATTTAATATTTTTAATACATTTATATTATATTAAAGTGCATGTGTATATGTAGATACTTACTCTCCAACCCACCCTTACAGGTAGTGATGGATTCTAGGCCTTCCTTCATGGATCTCCCTTATGTGATAGAGATAGTGTCTCTCCCTCGTGGAGAGGTTGAGGTTGATAAGTATCGAACGGTATCTCGGGGAGACGTGGACGTTGGCAGCACCCATTCCCCATGGTTTAGAGTACCACTCCCCAACTGCTCTATCATGCCAACGATATATGTTATGCATGTTCCAGACGGCTATGAGTTATGACCGATACCTCCTCCTACTCTTGTCAGGTATATTCCTCATCCTACTAGTCCTCTTCATTTTTCTTCTGGTTCCTCCCACAACTTCAGCTATAAGGCTGAGCCATCACGAGGCGTCATGATACATTTGGTGAGATTTCCAACTACAAGACCATCAGTGGGTCAGGGGAGTTGTCCACAGACGACTCATGGGATTTCATTATGTCAATGTTGTTGGTGCCTCTCACCTTCGAGGAGTCACTCAAATTCATCCGCCCCCACAGTGAGGGAAACTCTAGAGTACACTCCGGGATCTCCTTCTCATAGGGTGCGCGAATGGAGCCGTAGTGATAGGGTTGATGCATGTGGCCTCGGGAAGAGGGCCCAATTATCTCCATCACCAAAGTACTCCCCCTCACCCTCGAGCCTACTACTGGAAATGGCATAATATATATTTCTAGGGATGACGATGATCTAAAGGAGGGCTCAGAGGAGGGTAGTGCAGGAGGCAGTAGTGTGAGGAGGTGAGACCGATGTGATAGTCATCTAGGTATATATAACATTGTCGTATAGTACTTTGTGGTATATATAGCGCAGTGTACACCCAGGGATCATGATGTTTTATTACTTATATGTATATATTTACTATATTAGTACTGATATGGATATGTTGGTGATGAACTTATGTATATGATGACTTGTACTATATTTTAGGACCATGTATCCATGAATGTTGTTATTGAAACATATCTATATGTAACCTACTTATATTACATTTCGATGAATACTAGGAAAAAAACTATGTCCTATTTTCAAGATCCAATGTGTAATTAACCAAGATCGTGGTCGACGTTCTTGTATATAAAATTTTTATTTTGCGCTAAGAAGGGTGTCACACAATTAACTAATATTTGCCTAAGAACTATGTCGTTTTGATTCCTCATTGCTCATAGGGATAAGTATGAGCAAGATTAATCTTATTAGACACTAAAGTAAAAATAAACATTTATCTCAATAATTTATTCTAATAAAATAAATCAAGGGTATATTTAATCTATGCAATTAGCTAGGTACTATTTTATAACGGGCGGATAGAGTATTAATACCTTCTTTGATCTGTAGTTGACTTCCGAACTCATAACTTTTATTCAAAAGACCGTTTTATCGTAAATTGGGTATGAAAGATTTTTTCTATATTTTAACCACAAAAAACATAGTGACGACTCCATAAAGTTGCGTAGCCTAAAATTGGGGCACGGTAATTGATAATGGCCAAAATTTGTGGCAAGACTTAAAGGATCAGTTCTATAAGGGTGATTACTTTAGGGTTTCTAGTTTTCTGCAAAAAAATCCATTCAATGAGGCAAGGTGATAGAGATGTCACAAGCTATTTTACTATCTTGAAGATTTGGTGGGACGAATTGGAATCCCTAAGTCTCACCTTCTTTCAAATGTGAAATCCTATGCAAATGTGACTTAATACAAATATTAAAGAATTACAAGTAAATTGAATGTGATTTACTTTTTAAATGAATTAAATGATCAATTCAAAGCACAAAGTCTCAAATCCTCTTAATGTAGCCATTGTCCTCCATAAACAAAGTCTTCTCCCTTATGGTTCAAGTTGAAAGACACCTTGTTAGCACAAATTTTAGTGAGTCAAGAATGTTACCCAGTATTAATAATCAAAATTAGGGAATGAGATCTTCACAAACTAGAATTATCTACAACAATAGACCAAACAGAGGTAGATTTAATGAAAGAGGCAGCATTGTAGCCTCGAGACTGAATTTTACAAGGATCAACACTTATGGTTGAAGAGTGAGAAACATCATTGAGACTTGTTACTTCAAGCATGGGTTCCCTCATATTACAACAAGTCTAAGCCTTCCACTAGATTTGTGAATAGTATCAATGTAGAAAGCACCATGGCTCAATCCATTGAGTTTTGAGCAATATGCTCAACTCACATCTTTGCTTCAACTTGTTGAAATTAGATCATCCAAGCATAGTGTAAATCAGCTGAGCCTTGCCCCTGTAGATGACTCTTATGATGGAATTGACAATAACAAGGCCGACCATGACAATATCTCATGTAAGATTCATCCCTGGATCTTACACACTGGTGCTACTAACCATGTAAGTCATAACCTTTCAAATTCCATCAACTATAGATCCATCAAGCCTATTACTATAAGGTTACCAAATGTATCAACTAATCTTGGAAAATATTAATGCACTATTAGCCTAAATGAGAAGTTTATCTTATGTAATGTGTTACTTGTGCCAAAAAATTTGTGCACTCTTATATCTTGCAATAAGCCTATTAAGTCTCTTAATTGTAAATTAATCTTTGATGAATCACATTGCTTGATTCAGAATATGATTACCTTGAGGATGATTGTAGCAATCATTTCAAAGTTTGCAGTGGACTATATGATCTCATAATGATCCCTCATGCAGGGAACTTTAGGTTTCAAACTGTTAGTTTGGTTACAGGTAGAGAACCTAGTATATCATTTTTTAATCTTTGACATTTTATACTTGGACATCCTTCATACTTAGTTTTATACAATATATACAAACTTGTTTCATATGTCAGTTTTGATTCCACTAAGGTCTGTGATTATTATCATATGGCTAAATAAACAAGATTACCCTTTACTAATAGTGAGCATAGGAGTGAATCTCCTCTTAACATGATACACATGGATATTCGGGGTCCCATTTCCATTAGTTTCATTCATGGCTACAAATACTCTCTCACCATTGTTAATAATTTTAGTAGAGATGCTTGGATATTCTTAATGAAACGCAAATCTGAAACTCGCCAACTCGTGCACAATTTTATGAAAATGTCACAAACTCAATTTTACAAGAATGTCAAAGTCATTAGAAGTGAAAATGGTGCAAAATTTCTCATGCTATCTTTTATCAATAATTTGACATCATCCATCAAACATTTGTATTGAAACTCCCAAAAAAACTTTATAGTTAAAAGAAAGCATAGACATTTATTAAATGTCACTATATCATTGTTTCCAATCAAAATTGGCTAAGACCTTCTAGTTTTATGCAACAAAACATGCTACATACTCATAAATACGCTTCTCAGCATTGCCATATGTGGGGGAAAAAACCTTATGAGATCTTGTACAATCAAGGGCCCAATTTAACTGAACTTCATCCACTTGTTTAATCATTGTCAATTCTCCATTCTCACTAAGCCATTAGAGTTTATTTTGCTTAGGATGTGACATAGTTTCTAAATACACTTTGGTCACTAGTCTAGAACAAGAAACATTTTTACAACTCCATCCATCTAAGATCACATAGTACACCTTCCCATTGATTGAACATCTACTGTGAAAAATATCTTCTCTTTGGAAAACATTGTCACTTGGGAATCATCAAAAACTTTCTCCCCCAAAGCCTGGACTTTTTACCACACAAGTTTTAGACTGACTAATATACTCTCCATTACCATTAAGAATAATTACCCTCATATATGGACAATTAGAAGCGTAATATCCTCTACTCTGACACTTAAATGATTTCTTACCATAAGAAGCACCTTTAGGGGGTGATTCATTGGGGACTTTACAATTGGGATAACTCCATTATGCAATGCCTTTTATTTTGAGTTTTTGTGCTACTTGAGTAGCTTTATGCACTAAGTCTTCCACATCCATATACTCATCTAACTCTACATGTCATTGTTCAATCCATTTGAGAACCGAGTCATAGTTACCTCATTGACCTTGACATGCATCATAATCACCCCCATATCCTTGTAATAATTCTCTATTATAGCTAGATAGCACATACGTTTTCCTAGTGATTCTCCTTATTTCCTTCCAAGTGTTTATTTGTGGCTCTTGATTCTTTAGCGTTTCTTTTTTTATAGTTTTTCACCAAATGAGGGCATGCCTACAAAACTTATGAATGCAAGTGTGCAACGACATGATTTTGATAAAGACAGCTTCAATATTAATAAAGACAAAGTATGGACAAATGAACTACAACAACATGAAGACTCAAGTTCAAACTTCAAAGGGATCAACAAAGGTAGAGTAAACTTTTTATTTCCTTAGGTCCTAAGATGCTTTGAATTGGTAGAATCTAAATTGAGTGAACCTAATGATAAATCTCACATATTAGAATAATGAACATAATGCATATGAGATTTTCATTCATGCATGATTTAAGTACATTAGCATACATATATAATTTTGATGCATTAAACTAAGTTGAAATTATATCATTTTCAAAATCATGCATTAGTCAATCATGTTAGAGGTTCATGGAAAATTAACTAAGTATTTTTAGAAAATCGTTAATAGATTAAGACTTATAGTTAATCGATTAAGTCTTAGAAAATGGGAAACACGTTAATCAATTAAGGACATGGTTAATCGATTTAGCCAACTTATGTTTGGGAAGATTGGACGTTTTAAAGAAACATTAAATTGATTAGGTGGTTACATAATCAATTAACTCAACAGAAAACAATTTGAAATTGATTGGTATTCTAACTACCCTTTCCCATGGGCAAAAACACTTGATACAGAAACAAGATTTCAACTTTGATACACAAGAATACACAATTTTTCAATAAAGTTTTTCTAAAAAGTATGCTAGAAACTTTTATATGAAAAGAGAGACTTTTATGAATTTTTTTAAACAGCTTTTGCTTTCAAGAACAAAGACTTTCCTTTATGTCTCATAATCATTCATATTCATCTATGAAATTGTGAGATTCATCAAATGGTTATTGGTTCTGAATGTAGTGTATGATTAGCACATCATAGGTGCGAAAACTTTTGTACACATTTTATCGGTCGATTTGTAAATTCGTCTCTTGGGGTGTCCGACATCACCTTGTTAGAAGAAGGGAGTTTAGGGAGAAATCCTAGGCTGAGGTTAGGTCCAAGAAGAAGTCTCTTTGAGTATACATGGTTAGAAGTGGTGTGATATCCATTAGAAGGTAGGTTCAATCTTGGTGGAAGAAGTGTTTATAAAGACATTTGATTTCTTCTTAGTAAAAGCAAATCTCCCAAGATCAGAAGGGAGGGACTGTATGTAGATTGCAGTGGTGGGCAATTGAACTAGGATAAATTGATCGTGTTACTTTCTCTCTTTCCCTACACTTTTACTTTCACACAATTATCGTATTTCGTTATATTTGATTAGATTCATATCGAGATTATTACATAAGGGTATTTGCATGATTAATCACTTTCTTTGAACTTTTAACTGTATATTAGATCAGATTAATCATTGTTTTCTTGTTGTAGCAAGAACAAAATATTTTCAAGAAAATCAGCAAGGTTAATCAATTAAGCATTTTGTTAAACAATTAACTCAAGTTTTCTGTTAATTGATTAAGTAGTCATTTAATCAAGGGAATGGAGTATCTCCTTGTATAAGGAGATAAGTTATCTCCTCCTGCTAGTGAAATCATGACATGTGTCATGTTTCATCATTTTCTATAAAAACATTTTTAAAAATAAACAAAATAGCACACATGTCACATTTTTACTGACTAGAGGAGATAAGTTATCTCCTTATATGAGGAGATACATTATTCTCAAAACTAAAACTCCCATATTACAAAGGTATTATATAAGCTTTAAATAAGAGAGTTTTGAGATATAAGATTGAAGCAAGGCTTATCCTAGTTCACCCAAAATCATAGGTTATATCCTGTTTCGTGGTAGCACCAAAACTCCACTATAATTCAAAATGCTCAACTCTAAACAATGGTTTATATTAAAAATATGGCTACCAGTGCTAATTCTCGGGTTCGAGTCTTGTGGATAGAAAAAATATCCGTTAGGAGAGTTAGCCTTACATACTTGTGGATATTTCCGTCTCGGATAGGATTGCGTGCATCCTGTAACACCAACCAAAACCACCATTTCAAGTGATCATCTCATCTCAAGGAACCCCTTTGTAAGTGCACCATCCCTAGAATGGTCCTACAACAGACCCATGCATTTTGGGCACTAATCATGTGGTATATTGAGTATAGAAATTGGTCACACCACTTTCAATATATTAATTGGGTATACATTTGTCTAACAAATAGTATCACTGCATGTACCATCAGTTATAATTGGTTAAAAAAAATTAAATATTAATTTTTTTACTTCAAAATATTTTTTCAACAAATCATAAGCAAATGATATATATAGTGCCACAACTTGTGAGATAATAGATGTGCTCCAATATTATTACCTTAGAGTTCATCTTGTTGAGGCTTAACCTTTGCATAAGTTAAGCCTTTGCATAAGTTAAGCCTTAAAATTAAACAAAGACAAGAGAATTTCCTTTAAACAATAAAAAAAATTGTGTGAATGGTTCAAGCTTTAGAACACTTATTCAATCAATTATAAGGTGGTATATTGGTTGTCCTTGTGAAGGATTTTTATTGTCTGTGTTTAAGCCTTGAAATTTTCACAATTTGTACTTGATTAACCATTACCATAGCCTTGTCGCCCTTAAAAATCAATCTTCTTAAAGATTGTGGGAAGTTATTCTTCTATAAATTATGTTTGATTCAGTTAAGAAATGAAGGAGAACAACAAAAAAGTGAAAAAAGGCAAGAGATAAATCATAGAAAAACCTAATTCAGAGCATGTATTTCAAAGTTGAGTAAAGCAAGGTAAGGGGGGTGTGGTAAGGTTTAATCTCTATTATAACTAATCAATTTTCAAGCATGTTAGATGAAGAACAACCTTTATTAAGACCTTATGTGTCCATAGCACATTCTGATAAACTTCTAAGTTTTAATAATTCCAAATAGATTAAATAAGACTATATTAAATTGTTTAAACACTATAATCTTCTAATTAAATTGTGCAAAAATGAGACAAGTACTATAACAAATTCAAAGTGATGAAATATTTATATCAAAAAATCATTTTGAGAAGTATCTAAAAATCACACATTTATGTTTTAAGATTCATTTGTGTTCAAAACTTATAAGTGTTTAAGACTCGTTTGTTCAAGACCGGACTACATTGAAAAACTTATCAAACTTGGTCAAAATCAATAAACAAGAATACTCTTTTTAAGAAGATATACACTTAATATGAAGAATCAAATCACAGGCTACATCCAGTTTCATAGATGGACGCACATTGGGTGGCCAAGAGTGAACTATTGTGTTTTAATTCGTTTCTTAATTGGTTGAGTTTTGGCAAGGAAACAATGTGAGTAGTTATGGAAGTTTTTTATTGGTGAATTATGGAGAACCAGAAATGGACATGGTGAACTTGAAATGGGTTATTATATGAGGATTTGGTAAGCGTATTGATGGATTTGGATGTGGAACACAATTTTAGTCCGTTCATATTGTAGAAATGGAAAGAGGTCATCTTTATTCAGACCCATTATTGCATATGGGTTTCACTTTTCATGAACTATAACAATGGAGTCATGGAAATTGAAAATAGAAGATGAAGAAGGATGGATAGGGTAATGGTGTCACTTCCTAAGGTGGGAAAATAAAGCAGGGATGCCACAAGGGGTGGAAAGCCCGTAGTAATTCCTTAATTTGGTTCAACCAAGAAATGCACTCGTGACTTGAAGTGTGTTGAGTTTAATCTACCGGTAATCCATTTTGACAGCTCTGATTTAAATGGTGAAAATGACAACTGAAGTCTTATAAATATTGTATTAGGCCATTACTATCCAACAAGGATCTTAATATGCTCTTTCAGATTCCAAACACTTGCTTAAGTACTTAAATAACAAGATTAAGTCCAATACAAGCCCTACGGAGAAGGGTGGGAAGCCAGGAAAATGGCCCGGAGCCCATGAAAAATTGGAGGCCTAAAAATATATTTACTATCTACTATCTCATGAAGAATAGAAGGGGCTGGTGTTATTACTAAAATAGACATTGCCTTTGATTGACACTTGAATTTTAAAGGAGTATATTTGTAATGATATATTTTATTTATTTAAAAATATTATAAAATGAAATTATGTTTAGTATATTATTGAAAAGTATATATCACTTTACTTATAGGTTTAGTATAGGCAGAGTTAGAAATGTAAATTGCATGAGAAAATATTGAAACTGAAAAGACATTTCATTTTCAAATTTATCATTATTTACATCTCTATCTTCCTCCATTTCCTTATCTCTCTCTTTTTTTCTTCTTCACTATTCTCTATTTCTTTTCTTCCTCATTGAAAGTTTCCTTTTTTTTCTTCCTTAGGGAATGTTCTTCATTTTTGCTTCAACGAACTTATTTCTTCATCCTAGCCATAACTACTTTACCCCATGAACTAGTAAATTACCCGTACCTTCGCACGGGACGGTACTTTTTTGTCGCATGGTTAAAAGCATACATATTACCCGTATATTTACATGATTAAAATACACATGTCATATGTGCATTCACATTATTAAAAACACATTATTCGTGCAAATAACATAATACTTTCTGTAATGAGGATTGGAGAATAAAGCAACACATACTCAAAAGAGAAAAGTCCATTATTCATTGAATAAAAAACATAACAATAACACAATCAACATAGTCTGCAAAGATAAAATAACACAACGATTATGTATGATCATTAATTCCCTACACCACATAAAAAATGCAAAAACTAAAATATTTGCAGATTCCAACTAAACAATGATTATGCACATAACTATCAACAACAAAGTTCCAAGTGCCAGCATGAATAGGTAAACGGATTCCATTAGAGTGCAAAAAATTGAGGCCCGAAAGGTAGATCAAACATCATACCAATCCAAAAGTTGAAGGAAAATTGATGATTGCAATAAGACAGAACACCATCACTATAACCAAATCAATGTGAGAAGAAACTGATTCCCAAAACATATCAAAATTATGAAATAAAAAGAACTATATTAGAATAGTTAAATGATGATTAAATTCTAACTGATCTATATACTTTTGTCACCAACCATTAAAAGACATGGGAGTAAGGTATGAATATAAAAATCTAATACTTTTTCTATTGGCACATGCTACTTTCCACGTCGCTTTTGTCTTTATGATTATTTTCACATGACATTCGGCCCTAAAAATTCATTGATCCAATCCTTGTCCTTGTCAAAGAGAAACCTTCTAAAACTTCAACTAATAAGAAGCAAAAAAGTAAAGAAGCTCTAGATTTTACACCAAACAAAGAATAAAAAGAAAACGAACACATGAAAAGGCATCAAATAATAGCAATATAGAAATGATTCACTAAAAGCTGAAAAAGAGGATAAACAGAAAGAGTGGAATTCTATTGTCATTGATAAAACTGTGAAAGAGTATGATGCTAATGTCAAAGCTCTTGCATTCAAGGCTCGATGTTGTTTCATGAGCAACTACTAACTTAGACATCCCAACACAAACTTTAATATGGGTTTCTCCATCATATTTTTTTTCAAATGTTACATATAAAAAACGAAGGTCATAGAAGTTCAAGTTTCCAAAATAGCAAAATACATAGTTTTAAAGTGGTATACCAAATCCTGTGCAATTCTCTCCGATAATCATACTTAGTTGTGCAATTCTCTCCAATAAACATGCTTAGTTGTGCAATTTTAGTGATGGAATGAGCGAAAGATTACAAAAGCACTGAAGTTGAAGCATTGTCCTTGAAATGAATGACAGGGCCAAATATCATTTTGGTAGTCGTACATATCCAACATCAGCCTCCTCACTCCATTCTAAACAACAATCACAAAAAAACATATTTATTAGAAATAGTAGAAATGTAATTAAATATAAAAGAAACAATCATTTTGAAGCTGAATTTTAATCAAACTATATCTAAAAGAGAAAAGAAATGGAAGGGCAGACCAATGCACAAGACTCCCACTTAGTAAGATCGGAAGAACCTCGACCGTCCAGAAAGGAAATGGAAAAGAAATAAAAATTAAAATGAAGAAGAAAAGCAAGCAAATGGAAAGACATACTCTCAATTGATTAGTGACAGTATCTTCTTGATTGTTATTTGTGAGTCTCTAAACGCCGGACAAAGGTGGGGCATCAACAATGCTGAAGGAATTATGGGTCAATATCCATGAATACTTGTTCAATGACAACCTATTCACATGCATATTCAAAAAGGGAAAGTTGCAAAAAGCAAAAACATTCAAATAACACAAAATTCACATATCGATTCCTGTAAGGTGAAACAACTTTTACATTAGTCCTTTTGATATGTCAAATTGATCTATTTTTTTACACTTTTTTGAACTAAAATTAGACATAAATGAAACATTTTTCTTTTGAACTTTAATTGAAATGCTCAGATACCTTTAATTTAAAAATAAACAATAACTTTTAGGTGAATTTATCCAAACAATAACGACACAATTTGTTAAAAACATGCTATTTTCAGAAATGCAGAGTAAAATTAAAAAAGCTTGAAGAAATGCAGGTAGGTAAAAATAGGTTGGATCTCTAAAATATTTCATAATAATACACAAGAAACATAAAAAATCCTCAAGAGGTTAAACACTTACCTTGACCACCCTTTATACCTGAAAGAATAACCAAAGCAGGGTGTCAACAAAACAAAACAACCATTTAAAATGAAACTATAAAAATATCCAGATACAAATAATACTATCATCACTCCCAAAAAGAATCATTTCTCAAGATTTTGGACATTCTTCGAAGAAAGGGTGATCCTAACCTTGTGGATCTGTTCAACCGGCTCCTCCAAACCAGACTTAGTATGATTCACTGCATCATAAGCCATTATCTGCGTTTAAACAAAATTAATTAGCAAAACAAATGAGAAGATAAGAGAATGAAGGCAAAAGATAAATAAATAAGAACCTTTTGTGATTGAGAATAGAATAGAAGGAAATCATTGAAAATACCCGTTTGTATTTTGAAAAGTGAAGGAGGAGGAAAAGATAGAATGAAGGTTTCAAAAAGATGAAGGTTTCAAAATGGGTGATGATGAAAGTTAAATGAAGGGTCTAGAAGAAATGAGTTTGTGGTTTCAAAATGGGTGATGGTGAAGGTTTCAAAATGGGTGATGATGGAAGTTAAATGAATGGTCTAGAAGAAATGAGTTTGTGGTAGAATTTAATAAAAAAAAGATATTTTGATGAGAATTAAATAGTGTGTGAAGTAAGTATGTGTACCACTTTAAGCGGGAAAATTTTTTATGAGCATTTGACACGTATACTTTATGAAACATTATTTTCTTATATAGTATATAGATGAGATCAGCGTGTACTTTGTTCGCAGGTATGATTTTTTCTTAAAATTTCTTTATCATCAAATCTTATAACTTCTATTTTTTTTGTGTTTAAAGAGTTGAAGAGTTACAGCAATGTTCACTCAAATCTATGGTTTTTCACGTTTTTGTTGTTTAGTTCAACATTTTGCCTTACAATTTCTTTAACCATCAGATCTTATTGCTTCCATTTTTTGTTTAAATAGTTACAACAATGTTCACTCAAAGGTATGATTTTTCATGTTGTTACTGTTTAGTTCAATGTTTTTCCTTACAACTTATTTATCATCAGATCTTATAATTCTATTTTTTTGTGTTTAAAGAGTTGAAAAGTTACAACAATGTTCACACCAAGGCATGGTTTTTCATGTTCTTGCTGTTTAGTTTTAGTTTTTTCATTTATGTTTGATGAAGCTTTTTCTTTTCTTTTCAGTTCAAGGTAGCATTTTTATAAGAGTTCAAAATAACATTTGTTATTTTTGTTAAGATAACATTTTGACTATCAAACACTAGAGCTTTCATTGCGCACTGTCACTAATCTGTAACAACACTAAGATTAGTCATTTTAATATAATTATTTTATTATTTTAGAGAAATTATTTATTTCTTATAATTATTTTATTGCCTTTAATGTATTTTGTTATTAAAATTTTGTATTGTTGTATTTCATGTCATTTTGTGATTTACATATTTTGTCTCTCACTCACTCTCTTCTATTTTAATCACTTCTCTATCTATTATTAAATAAGCATTTTAGATTTATTTAATAACCTATGTTTGTGTGTTTTGGTGTGAGAATCTCCTATTCTATGATGTCGCCACTTGGTAATATTATTTGGACTAGTGTCTTCTGATAATACCATAAGTGACAACAATAATAGAGAATAGAAAAACTTTTTGCAAGAAGAGAAATAGAGTGCAAAAGCAACATAAGTTGAAATTGATTGAAATATAACGTGGTTAGTTATAATTGGTCCACGTAATCTGCCCGTTTTCTATCAATGTCCCCAAGTACTCTATACCATTTAAATGTGTATATTTTTTTCTTGTGTCTTTTGGTATTCTAACCAGTGAGAGAAAAAGGTTAGTAAAGGAGCATGTGGAAAAGCCTTGAAAAATACAAAGGATAATCATAAATTAGTGTATCATTCATATATTAGACACTCACATAACTTGAGAACTCTTAGTTATAAGGACATTTGGTCCTTCTAATATATTATTTCTCTGGTATAACAGTGCTTCATTTATTGTAACTATACTTTTCTTTAATTATTACAATGACAATAATTTTTAAAATTTCCAGCATGCTAGAGATATGACACATTTTTCTAGGTTCATCATATGTGACATGTCATTTATTGCAATTGTACTTCTCTTTTACTATTATAGTGTCAATAATTTTAAAATATATATTTTTTATCTTTTGCTTTTAGCATTCTTACCCGGGAGAGAAAAAGGTAACTAAAGCCACAAGGACTGTCCTGTTACAGATTTTGTCTAAAAAAATTGTCTAAAAAAACACTCATGGACATATCATTAGAAAAATCATAATTTGAAATTGTCCACTAAGGGTTAGTTTGGGAGTTGGATTTTGGAGGGGAATGAATGAAAAGGGAAGGCTTAGAAGCCATGAAATACACTTGTGTTTGTTTTCCTGCCAAGAGGCATGCTTGGTTCCCGGTTTCCCTTTCTCTTTGTTTAAGGCTAAGGCGAATTCTATGGTCATTTTTTCCCTATAATGGAGCTCTAGTTACTATCATATCATCGAAATAGACAAGAGTTTTGGTATATCTTCAATAAAGTATAAATGTTTTGATGACTCCTAAGCCTTCATTTTCCCTTCCTTCCCCTCCAAAATCCAACTCACAAACAAACCCTAAGGATATATGACTTTCCAAACGAAAAAACTTTGTCAAGTATAAGATTTTTTTGTACAAGTCAATAAAGATATTTGGACCGTGTAATTGTTCTAATAAGCAATTTTTTATTAAATGTAAATATTAGGAATAAAATATTTTTCTTCTGCTTTTCTCTTCTTCTATATACTTCTTTACCTAATCACATATATATATTTTTAAAAGACTATTAGAGGTTTGTCTATTAATTATAAATGACTAATTAATAATAAACTAGACAATCCATTTGGATGATTTTTATGTGACAATTGAAATTATTTTTTGTTGTTGAACTTTGGACACAATAGTTAAAATAAAATTTAAATAATGCAAGAATGATTGTATATACAAATTTAGGGTGTATTAGAATAATAACCTAGATAGAAGGGTTCAGTCATTATGAGATTATAATTTTCATTTTAACAAGAATATTAAAATGGTTTACAAGATCTCATTTTCTTTATTCCATTCAATATCATGTAAGTAAGAAGTCATCGTAATATTACTGGTTTGTGTTCAAGTAATGAGTACTTATGTTTTAAAACATGGTTGATAGGGATCTTAATGAGTATTTTTGTGGTGTAACATTTATCAATATTTTATACAAAGTTGTTATGAATGTATTTTTTATTATAATTTTGGGAAAAATTTAAAAATTTGTACATATTGAAGAAAATAGATATATTTATTATCACAATTGTTTAATGAATTTATTTTTAATGACAATTGAGTTTTTAACAATCATTCCTTTATATGTCCATTGTGTCATTGGAAAATTCATAATTTGAAATTGAAATTGTCCTTTAAGGACATATAACTTTCCAAATGCATTTTTGGTCAAGTATAAGGTTTTTTTTTGTATAAGTCAATTAGGATACTTGGATTATGTAACTGTTCTAATATCAAATTTTTAATAAATTTAAATTATAGAAATATTTGTTTCTTATATTTTTCTCTTCTCTTATTTATGTACTTCTCTACCTAATCACATAATCATATTCTTAACTTAAGATTTGTGTTGTCTCTTAATTTCAAATGATCAATTAATAAAAAACAATACAATCAATGGAAATATAGTAGATTGATGTTATTTTGCTTATTTATTTATGTTGATGTTATTTTGCTTACTTATTTATTTATGTTGATGTTTAGTTTAATATCCATGTCAGATTCAAATGATTAATGACTGAGCTATTATTGATAAAGTTGGGATGTAGCTCTCAATGTAGGAGAGTATGAATTTGATGATTTTTTATATCGCGAATGAAATTAATTTTTGTTGTTGGCTTTGGACAAAGTGGTTAAAATAAGATTGGAAGAATGCAAGAATGATTGTACTTACTAATTTAGAATGTATTGGAGTAATAATTTAGATTGAAGGGTTCAACTATTATGAGATTAGTCTTTTCATTTTTATGGTTTGTGGTGAAGTTTTATAGTTTTCCTATTTATGTAGTTGTTTATGATTTAGAGAGAATATTCAATCTCATGTGAGCAAGAAGTATATATAATGTTTCTGATCTTAATTATCTTTGCTCAAGTTATAAGTACTTATGTTTTAAATAAAAGTGATTGATATAGATTTTAATAAATATTTATGTGGCATAATGTATATCAATGTTTTAAATATGAAAATTGTTATAAACATTTTTTTATTATTATTTTGAAAATAAGAATGTAAAAAAAGTCTACAAAGTGAAGAAAATATATATCAATCACAACTATTTCAATACATTTATTTTTAATTATTATTTTGAAAATAAATTTTAAAAAGTTGTGCACTTTATACAAGAAATATAAGTCTATCATAGTATCACTCTCAAATATGTGTGTTACTCTAACCTTAGATTTTGAAAATATTAAAAAATATTAAAAACTCTATGTATAAAGTAAAAGAGAAATAGTTGTGTATCCATATTAAAAATAGAGGTTCAATGAAGGATGTCTCTACAAAGATATCCCCAAAATAATCGTCCATGTTTTATAGTAGGCTCCCTTGGAAAATGCTATAAAGAAAAATCATTCTAACCTAATGCAAAGTAAAAAAATCAAAAGGTTATATAAATATCATGATATTAAAAGAGCTAAACCAAACTCATTATTAAATATGAGTATATGACAAATGTTATGTCTTACCCTACGCTATAAGGAAAAGTGATCGAAGAAGCCTTAGTATATTTTTATTGTCGGACTAAAAAATTTAAAATGCACGATTAACTTGCACTATATGTTATCTTAGTGGCTTTATCTGAAATAAATACTTCTTATTTTCTAACAAAATCAATTGTTGAAGTAACCATTCATAACATTTTTATTAAATATTTTACATCTACAATAAAATACAAAGAAATCATCTTCTTTGAGATAATCTTTCATAACATTTTTATTAACCAATTAAGTTGTTATTTTATAATTAAATTTATGGAAAATACTCTCCTACCTGTGCGAATGCACGGGTATCCTACTAGTTCCTAGTGAAAAGAAGTACTAAGAAGTGAGTACGACGACTATCCTGCTAATTGTATCACTTTATGTATTATAAGCTATGATTGATTGAAATTTTTTTATTTAAATTAAATTTTAATTATTAAGTATTTTTCTAACTAATCATAACTCACAGTATATAGAGTAACACATATTGTGTAACAAATGTGCTCCAAATATTTAACTCCCTAAATATTGGCTAAAATTTTACTAACACATATCACCTCATGTACTTAGTGTTGAAACTTGGTTTGTTGAAAGTCGTTAGTGAGAATTTTTTGGTGTGAAATCTAAAAAACTCCTAAGTCCCACATAGAAGAGTTTTGAAAAGGAAACAACTTTCAAGTCCTACATAGGAGAGATGAAGAACTTCGAAAAAATCTCATGTTATAAATATAAGTCTTCTCCCTTCATATTTTCTTGACCCAAGTTGAGTGTGATTTTATTCAACTTTTTTGTTCTCCCTCATATTTTTCACTGATGCATTTCCAACAAACCTATCTCCCTTTCTTTTTGTTGAGCTAAGAAGTGCCACATGCAACCAAATTATGAGAATTTAAAGAACTGATACTAGTAGTCATATTGTGGGAAAAGAATTGGCACGAATAGTCATATTATAGGAATTTCAAGAATTGACACTAGTAGTCATATTGTGAGAATTTCGAGAATTAGCACTAATAGTCATATTGTGAGAATTTTGAGAATTGGAACTGTAGCCATATTGTGAGAATTTCGAGAATTGACACTAGTAGTCATATCGTGGGAGTTTTGAGAATTGACACTAGTAGTCATATTATGGGAGTTTCGAGAATTAACAATGCTAACCCTATTGTGAGAATTTCGAGAATTAAAACTAGTACCATACTGTGGTGAATGTATTTGAGATTGGTTCTTACAATACAATAAGAATTCGTTAACAGAAATCTGAGTTGTTTTCTCCTAGGGACGGCGTTGTTGAAAGTTTGTTTGCACATTTTGGATAGTATCACGAAACGTCTTGAAGAGAACGACTTGGTCATGACTCAGTCAGTAAGTATTATTTAGAATTGTTACAAGCTACGGTAATAACAATTAGATTAGTTCATTTACGTTGTACTCCACCTTCATATGAGATCTATTTCCTATGCATTACAAGAACTAGTGAACTACATCTATTATCTTTAAAATATAAAAAAGAACTACATCTGTTCTTTACTAGAACACAAAGGTACGGACAATGGTTGATCAGCTGCTGAGGAAGGAGAAGAGGATAGTCGTCAAAGTAGCAAGATGAGGTAGGAGAGCTGGACCCGCTCGTGGAGGTACCTGAAAAGGTTCTCCGACGATCAAGTTAGTGTATGAACTAAGTAAAATGGGAATACGAGAGTAATGAAGATAGATAGTAGTAGAGTGAGTAATGTTCAAGAGTAAAGAGGTTAAGATACTTCCTGTTGGTAGAGATCTCTATTTATAGAAGGGAGAGTTGACTTCGGGCTCTTGGCTGGTAGTGCGACGCGTGGCCGACCACAGGTATTGTCGGGGGTTGCTTTTCCCGTGTCAAGCGGTCTGCCAGGACCGTACACTGTGCCACTCTTGTCTTTTAGCCCGTGGTTGGTTTGGTAGCCGTTTTGCAGCCTGTCTGCCACGCTAGAAGGTGGGTTGGTGAGGTACTGAAGGCATGCTGTCTCTTAGGTCAACTGTGGTGGTCCCAACACGCGGGGCCCACCTCGGCGACCAAATATGTGACTCTTCGGTTCGCCGGGTAGGAACAGTTGCCCCTAGTCTGCCAGGATGCTGGGTGAGCATGTTGGGAGACTCTGCACGAGCTTCGCTTGATTTGGGTGCGGGATCCACCTCGGCGACCGAGTATGTGACTCTCCAGTTCGCCGGGTAGGAACAGTTGCCCTCAGTCTGCCAGGATGCTGGGCAAGCATGTTGGGAGACTCTGCAAGAGCTTCGCTTGATTTGGGTGCGGGATCCACCTCGGCGACCGAGTATGTGACTCTCCGGTTCACCGGGTAGGAACAGTTGCCCCCAGTCAGCTAGGATGTTGGGCGAGCATGTTGGGAGACTCTACCTCTTTCAGGGCAGTCTGACCGTATGAGATTTGGTGACCTGAGATTGAAAAGGCGTTGATTGAGCTGGCCAGGGCGTTGGGCGAGAACTGTTAGAGACGCTCCCCGACCTGGTGATTGTCTAACTAGGCGTATTGATCTATCTTTAGCAGCTAGGCGCTTCTTGAGATTTTGTGACGTGTCTCCTTGTTTCCCCGCGCCACGTGGTAGGTATTAATGACCTTGGGTAATGTATCAGCTGGAGTGGGACGTTTCATCATTACCTATTGTGACCCCTAATGTCCGTCGAACTTTGTCGTGTCATGGGAGTGACCACTGGTCATTTAACTGCCAACACGTGGCACGACCTTTGGTTTCCGCCAAATTTTCCTTGTTTTACGGGTTTCCATTGGATTGCACTTGAGTGTTTTTCTACGGCCCTGATGAGGATATGGATGGGCCTGGTCATTTGGCCCATAGTCCAGGTTCCTTTATAAATAGAGGGTCTTGTGACTTTTTCTCTTTTACGTATTTTCAAAAACCCTTAAATTCTTTCTGCGACTTCTTGCTCCCAGCGTGATCTTCTTCTGGATTCTTCCTATCTTCAACTTCTTCAAAAAACCCAGGTAACACTCGTTTCTCATAGTTTTCATTTGTGATTACGAGTCTGATTCCGACGTGGAGATCCTTCCTGGACCTCCACAGTGTTTCCAAAAATCGTCGCCTTCGTCTTACGCATTGATGGAGGTTCTTGAACCGCTGAGCGTCGTCCCTCCTCCTCCCAGAGGTGGAGCTGTAGGGTTTCACTAGAGGGGCGCCGATGATTATTTGGCCTCACTGCGTGCCAAGTATGGGTTCAATCTGAGTGACAATTCTGAGCCTGAGTCTGAGTCTGAGCCTAATGACTCTTGTGATGGCAGGTTCATGACGATGGGGATGTATAAGGCAAAGGCTCCTCAACTATCCGTTCCGGCGGAGCTGGCCGGGGAGGACTCCTGCTATTGGTGGGTGGACAGAGAGGTGCTCGGGACTCCCAGCACGTTCCCTTATGGGACTCCCCTCAGCATACTTGTGGCCAAAGAGACTTTTCATGGTTTCGAGGCCAGCGCCCCTAGGTCAGGGGAGAGGGTCTGCTATGACTTCGCCGAGGAGAAAAAAGACAAATACACCTTCTTTCTGTACGAGGCGTACATCCGGCGCTTGGGGCTTCGTCTCCCCCTGGAGGAATGAGATATGCAAGTTCTGGTGCATCTGCAGATTGCACCGAGCTAACTGACCCCAAACTCGTGGGGGTTCATTCGGGCGTTCGAGATAATGTGCTAGGCGGCGGGCATCCCTTGCACTCTAAAGCTGTTCTTTTGGATGTTCCGGGTTGGCCAAAACGGGGGCTATTCATGCCGTTCTCTTCAAATGAGAAAAAATGGAAGGGCGGGTACTTCAAAGTAAACGTCAGGCGAGCATGGAATGATTGGTACCTCAGCAAATCCGGTGAGCCGCGATTTCCCTTTGCCTGGAAGGGGGACATCCATCAATGCCCTTCCAAGAGCTTTTTAGTGGAGACCGAAGACTTATCCCCGGAAGAGGCGAAAGCTGCCCAACTTATAACTTACTGGATCGATGAGGGGGGAATTCTTCCTTGCTCGGCGATTCGTGACGGGGGCGGGGCTTTAGTTGACTTTGTTGGTGGGTGGACCGGGTTTTGACTTCTTTTATTGCTTTGTCTTTATGTATCTGTTTATCTTGTTACTAATGTTTTTCCTCTTTGTGCAGTCGAACTAAAAGCCAAGATGAGTGAGAAGCTGAGGAAGAGCCTGCTTCTGAAAAGGACCGCCGCCCTGGTTAAGAAAGATGCTGCTGCTTCCAAGCGTCAGAGAACGTCATCCCCCATTCCCTGTCCTACTGAGGGGTCCCCTAGTCAGACAGATGCGCTGCCCTCTTCAGAGAGTGGGGGCAGCCTGAGAATTTGATGGATCAAGAGCCGGTCCAAAGGGCGCCTGAGACGCCCCCTGCTGTGCCTACTGAAACGGCTCTTCCTGCTGATCCTACTGGAAACCCTCCGCTCGTATCGACTGGGGAAGAAGCCGGTACATCAGCGCTCCCTTCTTGTGGGCAGACAGCTGGAGGGGATGTTGGTCGTTCCTCTGAGCCAAGCAGGAAGAAAGGTTCTAGGGGGAGTCAGGATCGTATTTGTCCTGTTAGTGTCCCCAGGGTGATTGAGCAGGCGCTCCTCAATGCCCATGCCAATGAGACCTTCGACAAGTTACCCCTGTCCGTCCTGTTGTAGAACGTGAAGGGAAGTGTTGTCCTTATTGCTTCCATCTAGAAGTATTTAGAGACGGACGGGGTTCTGGAGTCACGCCTAGCGGATGACGCGATGGCGAAGCTCCGGACTGCTCATGAGGCGGAGAAGTAGAAGATGGTTGATCTTCATTCCGTCCAGAAGGCGGAGCTGGTTAGGTTGGGCGAGGTCGCCAAGGCCGAGGCGGCGGATCTATCCACTCGCGTAGGGTTCCTGGAAAGTGATAAGTTGAAACTCACCGCCCAGGTGATGGAATCTGAAGGGGCGGTCCCCGCCAAAGATGAGGCGCTTCGTCGGTGGCAATAGGAGGTCGTAGCTTGGAAAGCCCGTGCTGAGGCTGCCGAGCGAGAAAATGTCGTACTTCTAGGGCAAGTGCGGGCATTAGGGGAGGAGAAGGCGTCTTTGGAGACTCGGGTACGGGCTCTGGAGAAGGGGCGAGCGGCCGCTGAGGCTGAGAAAGAGCAACTGGAGAAAGCTGTGGGTGAAGCCGCTGTGGACGCCTGGGAGAATGCTGAGTCCTAACTAGCTCTGGCATTTCCAGACAAAGACTGGTCTTGGATGCAATTGGGGGCCTATGTGGAAGATGGGCGCCTATTAGTGGGGGATGACAACGATGAGCCGGTCTTGATGTCTTTTCCTGCCCAAGATGGGGGAACTTTGTAATTTTTGTTTTTAAGTACCTTGTAATTTTGCTCCCTTTTGATCATCTTGTAACTTGTTTCTCTTTTAATGAAAAATCTTTGCGCTAATCTCTTTTATTAAATTCTATGTGCAACTTCGCATAACCACTGGACGATGTGTTTGTGAACAATTTGAATGTGATGGATTTAGTTCTCAATTTGAACGCCTTCAGCCAGGCGAACGTAAGTGCAAAACGGTCCCTTGGTGATTGTGAAAAATTAGTAAGTGAAATGGCGCCCGGTATAGGGGGGCGAAGACCAGCCCCTTGAGTGAAAGTAAGAAACCATTATGAGGTGGCACCGGGCAAGGGGGACGAGGACCGGCCCCTTGGGTGAGAGTAAAAAACCATTGAGTTCGCACAAGGCAAGGGGGGCGAAGACCAACCCCTTGGGTGAAAGTAAAAAACCGTTATGGGTTTGCACCAGGCAAAGGGGGCGAAGACCAGCCCCTTGGGTGAAAGTAAAGAACTATTGAGTTAAGTAAGAAACCATTATGAGGTGGCACCGGGCAAGGGGGGCGAGGACCGGCCCCTTGGGTGAGAGTAAAAAACCATTGAGTTCGCACCAGGCAAGGGGGCGAAGACCAGCCCCTTGGGTGAAAGTAAAAAACCGTTATGGGTTTGCACCAGGCAAGGGGGCGAAGACCGGCCCCTTGGGTGAAAGTAAAGAACCATTGAGTTTGCACCAGGCAAGGCGGGCGAAGACCGGCCCCTTGGGTGAAAGTAAAGAACCATTGTGAAGTGGTACCAGGCGAGGAGGGTGAAGACCCGCCCCTTGGGTGAAAGTAAAAAATCAGGGCTGGGAAATGATTCATCAAAACAATTGCAGAGTATAATATCTCAGTCATATATAAGTGGAAAAGATTACAAAAGAACGACCAACCGCGCATGGGGTTGTCGGTTAGGCATAAAATATCCGGAGGTTGGCGGCGTTCCAAGTTCTGGGGATGTTTTTTCCTGCCAAATCTTGGAGCTTGTATGCTCCTTTTCCGATCTTGCCGATGAAGCAGTGAGGTCCTTCCCAATTGGGTCCTTGCCTGCATTTCACCCGTCCTATGTCTGCTCTCCTTAATACCAGAGTTCCTTCGGGAAATTGGCAGGGAATGAGTGAAGAGTTGAATTTCGCCGCAGTTTTCTTTTTAATGTTCTCTTCTCTGAGACGGGCCCTTTCTCGGATTTCTTCCACTTCATCGAGGTTGTTTCTGAGGAGGGATTGGTTATCGCCCTCTTTGAATTGAATTGTTCGCCAGGTAGGTTCTCCTATCTCGACCGGGATCATGGCCTCTGCGCCGTATGTTAAGTTGAATGGTGACTCGTCGGTCGTAGAGTGGGGAGTGGTTCGATATTCCCATAGTACGGGATGGAGTTGATCTGGCCAATTTGCCCTTGACTCGTCTAGCCTTTTCTTTATCCCTTTCAGGATGACCTTGTTTGCTGCTTCGACCTGTCCGTTAGTCTGTGGATGCTCTACTGAAGTGAAATATTGTTTGATGCGGAGGCCTGATAACAATTCTTGGAATCTTCGATCTGCAAACTGGGTGTCGTTATCCGTTACTATGGCGGACAGGATGCCGAAACGAGTGATTATGCTTCGCCAAGTGAACTTCTGGATATTTGCTGAGCTGATGGTAGCCAATGCTTCTGCTTCTATCCACTTGGTGAAGTGATCTATGGCGACAATCAGAAATTTCAGCTGCCCCGCTGCTTGAGGAAAATTTCCCAGCATGTCCATACCCCACCTACAGAAAGGTCAAGGTGCTTGTGTTGTGGTTAGTTCTTTTGGTAGGGCTTTGTGGAAATCAGCGAAAAGTTGGCAACGAGTGCATTTTCGAGTGAGGTCTGTTGCGTCCTTTTCCATTGTGGGCCAGTAGTACCCAGCACGTAACACCTTCTTAGCAAGTGAGGCGGCGCCCAAATGATGCCCACAACTTCCCTCGTGAACTTCCCTGAGGACGTAATCCGCCCGATCCTGCCCGATCCGGACCAAGGCATTTGAGCAAGAGGGCGGTGAATCCTCATCGATACAGTGTTCCCCGGACCAGGGTGTACCAAGAGGAACACCTGAGGAACCGTTGCTTTTCCTTCACGCCGGGAGGTATGGTGCCATGGAGGATGTATCGGATGAAAGGGCCCATCCAGTTGTCTGGAATCTCTACTCGTTCAACCGTCATGACACTTGGGTGGTAGACTGTTCCTTGGACGACGGACCGATTGTTCCCGAGGCATTTGGTACTGGCGAGTTTGGCCAAGATATATGCTCGGGCGTTGCTTTCACGGGGCACATGTTGAATGGTTGCTTCACCGAAGTCGGCCATGAGCTCTTTCACTTTGAGCAGATATTTCCCGAGGAGGGCGTCCTTGGTTTGATATACACCTGTAATTTAAGACACAGCTAATTGAGAATCGCTGCAAATTAATACCTTATGGGCGCCCACTTCTTTTGCTAGCTGTAGTCCGGCGATGCACGCCTCATACTCTGCCTGGTTGTTGGATGTTGGAAATGTGAAAGTGAGGGAATGTTCAATGATTACTCCTTGTCCATCTTCCAACAAAATTCCAGCCCCGCTGCCTCTCGGGTTAGAAGATCCATCGACGAAGATAGTCCATACCTGCCCCGGATCGCCCTCTGGTGCGGCCAGCTCGGCCACGAAGTCATATAGGACTTGGCTCTTGATGGTCGTGTGAGGTTCGAAACGGATGTCAAATTGAGAGAGTTCTATTGACCATGTGATCATCCGCCCAGCCAACTCTGGCTTATACAAAATTTGTCTGATTGGCTGCTTAGTTCTGACAATTGTTGTATGAGATTGGAAGTACTGGCGTAACCTTTGTGTGGCGACCAGCAATGCATACGCCACTTTCTCCAGCTTCTGATACCTCAATTTCGGGCCTTGCAGAGCCTTGCTTGCGAAATAGACCGGGTTTTGACCTTCTGTCGTTTCTCGTATCAGCACGACCGCTACTGCTCCGTCGGACACGGCCAGATATACATACAGGAGTTCTTCAGGTAGTGGTTTGGAGAGAATAGGCGGGGCGGCCAAATATTGTTTGCAAGTGTTGAACGCCGCTTTGCAACTCTCAGACCATTCAAACTTCTTGCTCTTCTTCAATAACTAGAACAAGGGAAGTGAATGCTTTGCAACGGACGGGAGAAACCTAGACAGCGCAGCTAGTCGCCCATTTAATTGTTGGACCTCCTTGATCGTGCGGGGGCTTCTCATGTCGATGATTGCCTGGCATTTGGACGGATTTGCCTCGATCCCTCGGCTAGTCAGAAGAAAACCGAGGAATTTTCCTGCCTCTACTCCGAAAGTGCATTTTCGGGGTTTAGCCACATGTTGTGCTTGCGGAGTTGCTGAAAAATGCTTTCCAAAATGGATACATGATCTTCTCTGGGGAGGCTTTTGGCGATCATATCATCCATGTAGACCTCCATGTGTTCTCCAGTCTGGCCGGCGAACACCTTGCTCATAATCCTTTGATAAGTTGCCCCAGCATTTTTCAAACCAAAGGGCATGACAGTGTAGCAGTAGGCGGCCTGATAGTGATGAATGCTATTTTTTCTTGGTCGGGAGGGTACATCGGGATCTGATTGTAACCGGAGTATGCGTCCATGAAGGACAGGTACTGATAGCCTGAAGAATTATCCACCAAATGGTCAATGTTTGGGAGAGGATAAGGGTCTTTAGGGCATACCTTATTGAGGTCTGTGTAGTCCACGCACATCCGCCACTTCCCTGGTGGTATCTTCACCAACACAACATTTGCCAACCACGTGGTGTAGGTGATTTCGCGGATGAAACCCGCCTCTAGCAACTCGGCCATTTTCAAAGTGACTTCCTTGGTCCTGTCCGCCCCCATTTTTCGCCTTCTTTGCGCCACTGGTTTAGCACCTTGTTTGGTTGTCAGTCGATGGAAGGCAAATGAAGGATCTATACCCGGCATATCTGCCGCTGACCAGGCGAAGAGGTCTTGGTTTGCCTTCAGAGATGTCTCCAGCCGCAACCTTTGGCTTGGCGGAAGGGAACTGCCAAGGTACACTACCTGCCCTGGGGATTGACCCAACTGTAGAATTGTTTTTTCCCCTTCTGGTTGTGGTCGGAAGTCTTCTTCGTCTGCCCGGACGTCCAATTCTACCATGTGCACGCCCCGAGGTCTTTTGGAGGGAGGGGCGTGTTGTTTGTTGAAGTGGGGGCGGAGGCTCATCTGGTAGCAACTGCGACCCGAGTGCTGGTCTCCTTTTACTGTGTAGACTTGGAGGCTGATCGAGAGGAACTTCATGCATAGATGGGGCGTAGAGATGATTGCTCCAAGCCTGTTCAAAGTTGGCCGACCGATTATGGCGTTGTATGCTGAATCGCATTGGACGACCAAGAACTTTGTTTGGACAATCCTACTCATGGGGTGGTTGCTGATTGTGAGCCAAATCTCTACATATCCCCTAGGAGTGATTCCCTGACCGGAAAACCCGACCAGCTGTCCATCATAAGGTAGGAGGTCGCGGTCCCAGAGCTCCATTTTTTCAAATAGAACCTGAAAAATAACGTCAGCCGAGCTACCCTGGTCAATGAACAGGAGACTAACCTTTTTGTTGTTGAGTTTGGCGGTGATGATGAGGGTTCATCGTGCCCTCGGACGACACCTTCATAATCACGCTCGTCAAAAGTAATGAGGGGAACGGATCTGTAGTTCTGTCTCTGCTGGGAGCTTCTGGCAGAGACGTGCATTACCTCCCGTACATATTTTTTCTGGGCGGTCCTA
>NC_032018.1:8536578-8546868 GCF_001865875.1 Lupinus angustifolius
TATCCGCCTGAGGTCGTGGGGTAGGGCGCCGTTGTTGAAATTGTGGGGGGGACCGCCTTCTTGGAGGTTCTGGTCGACGATGTTGTGGTGATCGCCGACGTTGCTCTAGGCCTGCGATGAATCGCTGTAAATGACCAGCCTGTATGAGATCTTCGATGGTATCCCGGAGCTGGGTGCAGTCATTGGTTAAGTGGCTGAACATATTGTGATAGTCACAATACTTGGATCAGTCTTGCGGGCTTGGCTTGGTAGGGCGGGGGCGTGGGAGTTGGACGAGGTGAGTGGAGAGGACTTCTTGCAAAATTCGTGAACGGCTGGCGTTCAGAGGGGTATAGGCGGAGTATTTGGCCTTTTTGGTTAGTGAGGGTAGGTCGCGGGGTAGGTCGTGTGGTCTTGGCCGTTTGGCTTCCCGTGAGGGGTGATGTGTTTGGGGCTCGGCATGGGTGTGTATATGGTGGGTTTCTTCTAGATTGATGAATTATTGGGCCTTGGAACGGAGATCTTCCATGGTGAGGTCGGTGTATTTGGCCAATTCTGTGCGGAAAAGACCTTCCTGAAGTCCCATAACGAGGACATGCACTGCTACTTCGGGGCTTAGGGTACGCACCTTCATGGCCTCGGTATTAAACCGATCTAGGTATGCCCGGATGGAGCGAATGCCAGACAGTGTGTATGATGACCTTGGTTGCTCCTTGCTTGTTGTGAACCTTGTGTTGAAGGCCGAAGCGAGAGTTCCCCAAGTGTTGATGTTGTTTGGAGCCAAGCGGGTGAACCATTGGAGGGCCCCCTTTTTAAGAGTTAGAGGGAAAGCCCTGCACATGATGGGGTCGATCGTCCCATGGAATAACATAGAAGCCTCGAAGGTGTCGAGGTGATCTTGTGGGTCCGCCGTCCCATCATATTGGTCCATGTTTGTGGGGCGGTTGAAATGAGAGGGTAATGGGTAAGCCATGATGGCAGTTGTAAAAGGATGTCTAGCACCACAAGAGTGGTGCGGGGTTGGTTGGGATGGTGGGCGGGACTCGCTCGCTGACTCTTCACGGTTACTTTCATGAACAGGGCGTGCTGAGTGATCTTCAGGGTTTATTTTGGATTGGCGGAGTTCTTGTATTACGTCGGCCTATTGCTGGATGAGCCGCTCCTGGCGTTCCAGCATCTGGAGAAGGTGTTGGGTGGTTGGCTGTTGTTCTGGAGTGATATGGTGGCTTCGGCTGGCTTGATGGGATGGTTGTCCTGGTGGGGGAATAGTACTTGGGGCAGGGTCGACTTGGCTGGTAGATAGAGCTCGGCTTCTGGTGGTTACCATGGTGTGAGTTGGAAGCACAGACGGCACCAATGTTTTTTACTAGAACACAAAGGTACGGGCAATGGTTGATCAGCTGCTGAGGAAGGAGAAGAAGATAGTCGTCAAAGTAGCAAGATGAGGTAGGAGAGCTGGACCCGCCGGTGGAGGTACCTGAAAAGGTTCTCCGACGATCAAGTCAGTGTATGAACTAAGTAAAATGGGAATACGAGAGTAATGAAGATAGATAGTAGGAGAGTGAGTAATGTTCAAGAGTAAAGAGGTTAAGATACTTCCTGTTGATAGAGATCCCTATTTATAGAAGGGAGAGTTGACTTCGGGCTCTTGGCTGGTGGTGCGACGCGTGGCCGACCACAGGTATTGTCGGGGGTTGCTTTTCCCGTGTGAGGCGACTGCCAAGACCGTACACTGTGCCACTCTTGTCTTTTAGCCTGTGGTTGGTTTGGTAGTTGTTCTGCAGCCTGTCTGCCATGCTGGCAGGTGGGTTAGTGAGGTACTGAAGGCATGCTGTCTCTTAGGTCAACTCTGGTGGTCCCAACACGCGGGGCTCACCTCGGTGACCAAATATGTGACTCTTCGGTTCGTCGGGTAGGAACAACATCTATTATTGAAATAGCTTTTGAATGGACTAAAAACAACTCGTGTAATTGTCTAGAATAAGCCTGTAACAAGACTTGTATGCACGTGAGGCCTAGATTTAGCTTTATGAATTATCAAATTATATAAACTTAAAACTATAACTTAATTCTAAGCTGCTAGACCACGGTTCTTTTATATTTGGATCACTGAAGTTCATATCTCAAGGAAAATGCTGCTAAAATCTCCTTCAAACTTTGGGATTTAATTTCACAGGATTAAATTTTATTTATTAATTAGGCGCTAAAGCATGGTTGCTCATGGCTATTGAGGGAAGCAGAACCTTGAATGAAGAAGAAGATTGAGAAAGAAGAGAGAATGAAGAGCATGTGATAAGAGAAAAGAATAACAAAGTTGTATTGATTGAACTAATGAGAGTTATGTTACAAAACTTCTAAGACAATATATATATTAAAAAGGGAAAGGAAAAATTCCCAACTTACTAACCACTAATAATTATCCTTCTAGAACAAGCTTGGAACTTAAGAAATTTGCCTATCCCTTTTGTGTTCCTTCTAGATTGTGTGTTGTCCAAGTTAATGCTCCTATGCCTTTGTTCATTTCTTCTTCCTTCTTTGTTTTGGTGTGCTTCTTCTTCTCGTCTTCTCTACCTTCTATCTGGCTATTGGCTTTGTTCCTTTTGTTTTAACATTTGGGGTCCTCATTTTTTCGCCTTAAGGCCAAAAATTGTCAAGATCTAGTCTCCTCAAATAAGCTTTCCAAATGACTTCTTAATCCACCTTCATGGTTCCACTTTGATGGAAGGTAAGCCATCCAAATTATACATCAAGATTTTATTTGTTAGTTTTGAAGAAGAATGTAAAGAAATGGAAGGCTTCAAACCTTTCTTTACCATTCATACCCCTCCAAAATTCAACTCTCAAACAAGTTCAAGGGAATTTACGGCCACAAAATTATAATAACCACTATGCTTATCCGACGTATACTGCTCTTATAATGTTTTTGGTACTATGAAGGGTATTCTCACACCCTTTTAGACAAAAAACTAATCTCTTTCGGAGTTTGTACAAATAATGTTTTATAATGGGTTAAAAAGGACCTCAGACCAACACATTTGAGTTATAATTTGTTGATTGTGATATTTGAGATTAGAGGTAGAAATGAGTCACTCGAATTCGGCTCAGCTCAATTTGTGAATGTTTTGTTTGGTCAATTTTCGAGCTAAGTTCAATTATAAACTATTTTTTCAGTTGAAATTTGTCTTGATTAAAGTTTATAAACTTTTGAGCATGTTAATGAGCTCAAATTTATTTCACTTATCAACATAAATTTAAAAAGCTACAAGATGTTAGTGGATTATACATATACAAAAATAAAAAATTTATGAAATTTAATAACAAAAGTAGCTACCAATTAATATTCATGTAATAAAGGTTAACTATATTTATATATAAAAATGGCTAAAGTGAGAACAATCATATCATAATTTATACTTTTCTTATTAATAATTAACTTTCAAGTGTTAAATGTCATCAATATAACATATTGAAGGATTGGAACTTGGCTATGCAATTTGTGTGAGCTTTCTGTTTATTTTTAGTTTAATATTTATGCATTTTTTGTATTAAGATTTATATATATATAATATATCTATCATTTATTTGTATTGATTTTTTTTAAAAAAAATCAATAGTAATTAAATATGAATCCTGAATGATATAATAATGATGCATAAAACTCATATACTATCAGTGCATATATATATATTTTTTTTATGATGTAATAGCATGGAGGGCCTAGGCTTTGCTAGAGTTGAGGTTGACACTGTTGCCACCTAAATTTTGCTGTATTATTCAATCAAAACTGTCATCATTTAATGTCTTCATTGGCTTATTAATCATTATAGCCCATACTGTGTCAAGACAAAGATTTTAATCTCAAGAAAATCATATTCTCATATATTAAGCCAATCAAATAAGATTTTTTGATTGGATAGAGACACTAAATAAGACAAGTGATCCACATCCTTATGTTTATCATTCCAGTACTACTCCCAGTGGTTTAATTAAAAAAACAATAACAATTTTAAAATTAGGTACGTAAAAATGTAATGACTTCTTTAGATTTACTCAAATATGATTTAACATTTAATTTTAAGGAAGACCATGACGTGTCTTAAATTTCATGTGTTCACTTTTGTTCTCACAGAGGAGGTGTTTATATTCTTTTTAGCAGTTCTAGAATGATGTACGTATTTGGTAATAATATTTGATAGCATCTTTTAAAGAGTATAGTATTTATGTACTTTAAGTATAAGATTTATATACAATCAATATATTATATACTATTCATTTATATTACTTTTTTTAAAATTCAATATTAATTGAACATTATTGACATTATATAAAACTTCTATGTCATTACATTCATTTTTTCTCATCTTTGAATAGTGAACACAGCTATTGTGTATTTCACCTATTTTCCACGTTTTATTGGGTTTTCACAATTAAAGTAGAAAAAAGGGTTCGTTAGTGATTTAAACATGGGCTAACTCCCTTATGGGCCTACGTGATATGTAGTTAACTTTGGTCCATCACTTTAATTACAAACTTTATGAGATACTTCAATGCTAATTATTGCTTTGTATATAAGAAAAATCAAAAGCAATATTTAATATTTCAGCTCAAAGGTGTTGTTTCCACAATATTAAATAATCAATCCTTTAGAGACTCAAACATCATCACATTAAAATGAATGTAACTCTTCTCAACAATGCATTATTCATACACATGTCCATAAATAAACTCACATGCTAATTAATTTTCCACTTATAAGTTAGGCGAAAAATGAAAGAGACTCGCGCCTATAATATCATACAATATATGATATTTAATCCTGGAACCCGTAGTGATGAATTTAATTATGGCTCTACCTATAGTTTAGACAAACATATTTTGTCCAAATTATCCTAAGTTTTTAACGGTCCACTCTTGCAACTTGAATTGCCAAGTCTAAGTTTTGCTTAAGAAAGCATTTTTTATGAAAAATTATCCTATAACAATGGAGGGAATAACAAAAATATTATTACATGATATATAAAAGGATAAAAATATTTTATCATATTATTTTTCATTTATTTTTATAGTATTTATCTCTCCATCAATTGAGAGGATTTTTACTCTTTTTTATATATATAATAGATCAAAGTGTTTAAAGAATTCAGCTTTAACTACCTGAGTCGGTTTATGCTGGTTGACACTAGACCATTTAGCAAGCTATAAAATTGGGTTACGTGATCATAAAACACTAGCTTACAAGTATTACTGATAGAGCTATAATTAGTTCTTTCATAAAAGTATTACTGATAGAGCTATAATTAGTTCTTTCACAAAAGTTAATACAGTTAGCTTGGTGTATATTTTATTGGTAAATAAAGTAGAATCAAAGTAATTGTAAGATGACTAAGCTTTTAGAAATTGAGGTGTTGACTATTGATTAGCAGAAAATTAGTTTCCTTGTACATGTTTCTAGCTAAATATCCCAAAGGAGAAACACTTTATACTGCATTGTCTTCTTGACATCTGGCCAACTGTCTCAACCTATGAAACAGTGTTAGGTTTTGAAGATGAGTGGTCCAAACACTACACTTCTAATCTGATATTGTTGTTATCCTCCCAGATTATGTTTTATATGTTGTAACAGATTAATAATAATAAAACAAAAATAAAAATAATAATAAAAGTTTAATCGATATGATATATTTTTATTGGTATGGAATAATATATAAAACATGATTTAGAATAAGATTTATCTTCGTTTAGGTAGGGTATCACCAATAATTGCTGCTACTATGCCCCACCCTTGTTTGGTCCACCACCATGAAAGTCATTCATTTTACATCACATTCAGATTAAAGATAAGAGAAGTTGGATTGGATGCATACATCACTGTGCTCTAATCAGAGGGTAGTGATTTGTTCATTTAAAAGCAATGATTGTATGATGGTGTGAAAGGAGGCAAAGTGTTTACTCTTACAATTTCCATTTCTAAATAAGACGACAACCTTATCTAATACAGGCCTATTCAAATTGCATCAAAAGGGTTGGTCCTAACAAAATAATTTTAAAAGATATATAACAAGTTTGGCACTACTAGTGAATAAGTGGATCAAAGCTTAGGATCAGTTACAAATTATCTTATGCATTCAATGAAAATCCTCTAGTTTTTAGATAAAAGTTTTGAGATGATATTCCCTAAAGGTTAGTTTGAGAGTTGGATTTTGTATTCTGGTTGGACCTTGTGATTTCATATATATTAGTAATTATTTATAAACATATAATTATATATAAAAACAAAATTTTATATAAACTAATAATTATGTATAAGTATATTGAAATAATATCTCTCCATTTTTTTTTGGACCGGAGTAAATCAAAAGATTAGAGTAATATTCTATTTTTTTTAATCTTAAGTGAACCACCTGGTTCACTTTCTGAGTTATTCGTATTTAACCGGGTTTAACATGGTCGAACCAAAATTTTCTCATTTAAAAGTAGTTCAAGTCCTCATTCGGTTAAGAGTGTAAGTCACTTTGAAGTCTTGTTAGCGATGGGACCGGTCGGACCACCCGGTCCGCAAGTCCGTAAAATATTGCTTTTATCTATACTTCTATACTATATATAAAGGCAAAACACAATGTAATTACCATCATTAAGTAATTTCCAATTTCCTATATTCCCTTATCACTTTTAATTTCTGCAAAAAAATAAATAATATAATCTTAGATAATTACCACCAACATATTAATCATCTATCTCATCTTAAATTTAACATTATAATAAAAACAAAAAATTATAAATAAAATACACTCAATACAAAAATATAATATAAAGTACATTCAATATAAAAAATATAATATAAAGTACACTCAATACAAAAAAACATCCAATTTTATAAAATGAAATATATAAAAATTGAATATTTATATTATAAAGTAAAAATGTGAGTCAGCATGCACGAAATGTCTCTCACACCTTAGTTTTTATGAAAGAAATTGTGTTGATTATATAAAACTATTATTTCTAAAATATTTCTGAATTATTAATTTTTGAGGTTTTTTCAATAGGTATTTAGATGAAAATGTATTAAATAATAGTAGTAATTATATTCCTCAGCAATAAAATGCGGTATATTTTATTTTTATTTTGTGCTTTTATGAATGCCACAAATACTAAAAGCCATTTTTTAACATACTCCAACTATTTAATATTATATTTAAACAATTAACAACTTTTTGCAACAAAAAAAATATATTAAACGTTTAATAAGATTTTTAAACACATCAAACTAGCTAAAAGAAGACTAAATTATAGAAAAATCAGTCCTTTATTAGAAAGGGAAGCATTATCTCCTTTGCAACCAAGCATCCCATGATAATTCATGCATGCCGTCACAAAACATTTATTAGAGGACTAAGCTTTCATTTTTGCTTTTGGGGTTTAGTTTCGTTGTGCAAAATTCAAACAGTTTTAAGAGAAGTTAAAGAGTCTCACAATACTTCCAATCCAATCCAAACCACCCTATTTTATGGAATAACAAATATAATCAACACAGTCTAATGAGAATTTAGTAAGGGTCCACACGTTTTGATTATTTTATTTCTACAAATTATTTTACATTATTGGATAACATTCCAATTATATATTAGCCAAATTACTATTATACGTGAAAAATCCAATGGGGATCTGCACGAAATATAATAAAGTATCGTAGCGAAATTCATTCCGTATTAAGTGGCTGGGTTTGAATATTGTCTCGCAAAATTAGGATCTCATGTGGCTGTGGTATATGGAACACACCCACACACAAGATGACGGGTTTCTTTTGATTTTGAGTATAATATCTATGCATTATTATTATAATTTATTCAGTATATTATTTACTATCCTTTTATAACATTTCTTTTAAGGATTTAATATATGTACATTGACAGTGTAAGTGATTTTTATACTGTCAGCAAATCTCCACCATTCATTTGTTTGCTTTTGTTTGCTAGTATTAACTTTTAAACAAAAGTATTACAAATCAATGGTGAATGATGTGCTGACGGTGTAAAAAACTTTACACTGTCAGCACATAGATTTTAAACTCTTCTTTTGAAGAGTCATTGATAATTAAACATAAATCATGAATGATGGATTATGTATTAATAGTCCAATCTCTAATTAGATAATTATTTTTATATTATTTAAAAGTGTCTTCATAAACATTGTTTGAGTTATGAGATTTATCATTTATCCTCTAGTTCATGACAACAAAATATGCCTAAAAATCATTGAAATATATTATGTAATTTCAATAATATTTAATTTGTTATTATTATATTATTGATACCATTGATATTGATTAATTTTTTACCTATAGAGTGAGATGATACTCTCAGTATTAAAAAATAATATTTTAACATAATACCATTGATATCAATTATTCCTTTATATTCTTATATTTAAGAGTGTCAATGATAATTAAAAAAGAATACTAGATAATATAGTAACAATATAAAAAATTTTTATTTAGGAAATATATTTTTTTCTCATAATATTTTTCTACACATATAAGTATGCCCAAAATCATGAAATTGAGCTTCTATCGACTATTATTGTTTGATCTTGTTAATCAATTTGACATATTTAATTAAACTAAGATCATCACCAGCAATGTTTGATCTAATTTTGATCAACATAGCATGTTTATTCTAATGGTAGCAAATGACTTTTCAGCTCATCCATATTCATTTCTGATATTGTCCTAACACGTCTTACATGACTGTAAATTTGAATGAACTTATATTAAAATACAAATGTGATGTCAAAAATAATAATACATACTAAAATGTTAAGGGCAAAAGTTATTGAGGCATAGTATATCAGTATTTTTCTTCGGTAAGGTTCGGAAGTACCATTCATGTATGAAGGTAAAAAATACAACTGCCTTTTGTCTGACAACTAATATGCAAGAGATTCTCTAAGAAAAAAATGGGAAATTAGTTGATAATTTTTTATGTTTATTATGTTTTTATGATTTTCTAAACAAGAAGTTTTACAAATGTTATTATGATATTGTTTAAGAAAACAAAAAAAATATAATTTTATACTAATAAATAATGCCGTGAATATATTTATTAGAATTATAATTATATTATAACTAATTTAAACACGATCATGCACCATACATGTGCAAATCTGATTCTCGCTACCAACAAGGTGTTGGTCTAGTGGTATAAGTCCTGCTAAATCTTAAAAATTCCAAAAGATGAATGTGTTTAATTCTCGGGAGCAACATTTGTTGAGAGGAACAATCATACATTCCAAAAAAGATTAATCTCTTACCCATTTAGTGAGAGAATATAGGTACCTAAAAAATGATTTTCAGAATCACTTAATTGGTTAAGATATACATCATTTAATACCAGTATATATTTTCAAAATATTAGCCAATTCCAATCATTTATATTTTTTACCCGATAACAAATCTTTGAAAATAATAACTTAGATTTTTAGATGTTTCATCTTGGTTTTATGACCCATCATAAACCGACCAATCTTACAAGTCACGACCAAATATCGGTCAAACAAGATCCAATTCTGTTGGGGATGTTTGAAATATGTTATCATATGAAGTCCCACATTGCCTAGAATTAGAATATAGTAGAATATTAATGTTATATATTGGACTCAACTCTCTTGTTATAATGTGAACCAGATATAAGCACCTAATAGAAACACCCCATGGGCAGGGGCCCATGGGTGTGCTAGGGTTTGTAATTCTTATTCTATAATAATATCTTGGTAGCCGTTCAACGCTCCCGGAGAGGTAGGCACAATTGGCTGAACCCCGTTAACAAATTCCCTTGTTTCTTCTCTTATATTTATTCTATGTCTTTATTTGATTGCTTGTGGCCAACGCTGCGCAACGATCGCTTCCGCTGCACCAAAAATTGGTATCAGAGCCAATTGGTAGATAGCTCTTAACCCAGACATCAGATAATGGCTATGGCTAGACAAGATGCATAAAAGGTAATGGCAAAGATAGAGTATATGAGATGAAGGAGAAGGAAACATGGTGGAACTGTGGTGTGGGCGTTGTATATATTGATCCAGAATCCCAGAAATTCATGTACTGGATTAGGATCAAAGTGGAGATAGGGACTCATGTGTTGAGTTTGACCTAGAGACAGTGCTAACAATATCTCTCTAAGATCTTTTCAACATAGCTTTGCTGGGAGAGCCATAGTTTTCTAGCTCCGCTATCCCTGTGAATCTCCATCCCAAGAATCTTCCCAGCAGTCCCTAAATCTTTCATGTCAAACTCCTTACCTAGCATGACTTTCA
>NC_032018.1:8546968-8567779 GCF_001865875.1 Lupinus angustifolius
ACGTCAGTGTGGACATAATCTAGAATGCCTCGAGTCCTATGTTGGCCATCCTTGAAACTAACTCGTGTCTGTTTCCCAAGCACACAATACTTGCACAAATCTAGCTTGCATTTGCTGACTCCCCTCAACAGTCCTCTTTTGCATAGTTCTGTCAAACCACGCAGACTCATATGTCCCAAACGCATGTGCCATAATTTTGTAGCACCATGGTCTGAATCTACTGAGATCTCTTCAGCCACTCCAGCAACTCCACCTACAACTGTTCTCCCTAACAACTTGTAAGTGTTCCCTGCAGTCCTTTTACCCTTCATCACAGTCAGAGCACCTTTGCATACTCGAAGAATATCACTGTCCCCATCAGCTCTATAGCTAAACCCTTTGGCCTGCAATGTCCCCAAAGAAACGAAATTCTTCTTCAAATCTGGTATGTGCCTGACCTCGCATAACGTCTTCACTACACCATCATCCATCACAATTCTGAGTTGTCCCATACCAATAATTTCACATGTTTTATTATTTCCGAGATACACGGAACCAAAATTGCATGCCTTGTATGTGGTGAACCATTCCCTGTTAGGCGTCATGTGGTGGGAACAACCAGTGTCAAGTATCCACTCATCTGTACTATGATTTGATGATACAGATAGTAGATCAACTTCACTATTGTAACCAGGATCATCTTTCTGTGCAACATTTGTAGATGTAGATACTCCATCTTTCCCCACCGGCTTGCTAGGACTCCATTCATTGGGACAATCCTTTTTATAATGCCCAGTCTGTTTGCACTTGTAGCACTCTACTGGTGTTCTGCCCCTGGAAGTTGGTCTTTTCCCTTTGGCATGACCTCCTCTGCCTTGTCTCCTCCCACGCACTTGGCTCCCTTTCACATACAGACCATCACCCTGAGACCCTTCACCTACATTCTGTCTTCTTTGAGTGTGGGACAGAAGTGCAGATGTGATCTCATCCAGTTTGATTGAGTCTTTCCCGTACGTCAATGTTGTCACCAAGTGTTCATAGGAATTTGGCAAAGAACACAGTAATATTATTGCTTTGTCCTCATCATCAACCTTCACATCAAGTTTCTGCAAGTCATTGATCACTTGATTAAAACTGTTGAGATGTTGTTGCAAATCAGCACCTTCCTGCATCTTCAGGCCATAGAGTCTCTGTTTCAAATACAGCTTATTTGTTAGAGACTTGGACATGAACCGCTTCTCTAATGTCTCCCACACCTCTGTTGGTGATGTCAGATCCATAACATGATACATCACCTCATCTGATAGACAGAGCAGTATGGTGGAACTGTGGTGTGGGCGTTGTATATATTGATCCAGAATCCCAGAAATTCATGTACTGGATTAGGATCAAAGTGGAGATAGGGACTCATGTGTTGAGTTTGACCCAGAGACAGTGCTGACAATATCTTTCTAGATGTTGAGAGAATGTTTTCATTTAAGATGAGAAGTGGAATATCCTAATGACATGTTAGAGATGTCATAGTGAAGGATGTTAATTGTTAGTAGATGCACAAAAGCACAAAGGCGCTGACTAACTTTGATGTAGGGTGTAACATGGGCATTGGCTTGGATGCAAGGATGCGACACATACATTAGTTAGCATTGACGTAGGGTGCTGTGGGTATACTCCTTATGGTGGAGTATGATAGTTCTTTTGAACTAGGATTGTCGGAGTAGACAATGGTGGTAGTGATTGAGGCTTTCTAAGGAAGCTCCAAGGTTCAGTTTGACTGAGTATTGGAGAGGACGATTGTTGGTGAACTTTTGTGTAGAAGTTCCAATATATCGAAAGACTTCCTAGCAATAGGTGGCTAGGCGGCGTGTTCCATTTGATGGCGGTACGGGAAGCTACACTACAAGTTTAGAGAGCTAGGCTCTTGGTAACATCGTCAAGGATACTCGGAAGGTCTATGTTGTAGGGGAGCAATTAAAGAGAATCAGACATTGAACAAGGTGGAGTCATATATTCGCTAAGGTGGAGAATCTTGTGTAGAATTCCTAAGGAGCGAGATATTCGTCTATTTCAATCAAGGTGGAGATTGTTGGGGATGTTTGAAATATGTTATCATATGAAGTCCCACATTGCCTAGAATTAGAATATAGTAGAATATTAATGTTATATATTGGACTCAAGTCCCTTGTTATAATGTGCATCATATATAAGCACCTAATAGAAACATTCCATGGGCAGGGGTCCATGGGTGTGCTAGGGTTTGTAATCCTTATTCTATAATAATATCTTGGTAGCCGCTCAACGCTCCCGGGGAGGTAGGCACAATTGGCTGAACCCCGTTAACAAATTCCCTTGTTTCTTCTCTTATATTTATTCTATGTCTTTATTTGATTGCTTGTGGCCAACGCTGCGCAACGATCGCTTCCGCTGCACCAACAAATTCATACAATCATCTTTCATACTTGGACAATCAATCTAGTTGGGTAAAGGACAATAATGATAAAACATGGTCTAGTAAGTAGTTACGAGACTACATGCATTTACTATAGGAATGTCACGATGCCTGAGCAACACAAACATCTCCTACAAAGTTAAACATGTCGTTTGAACATCGGGCTACCCTCTACCATGTGATAAGTACATGCCTAAATGTACGGCTATGACATTTGGGACAAAGGACAAAAAGACCCACATTGGATAAAATATTGTACCAAACAGAGTACAAGTACGCCAGGGCTGCATGACACACGTATAGGTGTCCATACTTATATGTGGAAGACTTGGACATGAGAGTTTGCCACATGTACATCATCCACTTGAGAATATTTCATGCTCATCTATAAATAGAATAGACCTCTCATAAGGAATATTACACTTAATACTCTTTATATATTTTTGCATCTTTATTCTCTTTACGCATCTTCATATATACTGACTTGTACATCCGAATACTTTTACATGTACCCACCCAGGAAGTTCCACATCAATACTTGCTTGAATTCAACCGTTTTAGTCGGACTTCCACCATATTAAAGAACAATAGAGGTATAGTATGATCTAAAGATTCAAAAGTCTCACGTAATTATTTTCACATTTCCATGGTTAATGGTGATTAATTAGCAATACTTAATATAATTTCCTCGAGACTTTTATGAATGTGTTTATATTTATACTATATTCACTTCTATTTATTTGTGCATTTTAAAGAATATTTTGTTTCAATTTATTGGTTTTATTGAAAAGTTTAAGATGTATTATTTGTTATTTTCATATTGACCATTATTTAATTCTTTTTTATTGGTGCGAACAAAGTGTATATAAAGAAAAAAATAAATATTATATAAATCAATATAATCTTTATATTCTCACGGTGTGTTTTTCATGAAACAAGTAAATAAGAACCGAAAATATTATTAACCATAATTTTTGCTTAGTCTAGTGAAGGCCTATGGGCTATGGCTATTTGTTGGCACACATCATTCTAATTTACTGATCATTTTATATTTATGTAATTTTGTTTCAGAGAAAAAAAGATATGCACTAACAATATATAAGTTTTATACACACTACAATAAATTTGTCATATACCTACAGATACTTATAGTGACAGTGAATAAAACTGTAAGTATAGATATAATATACCTATGGAAGTTAAATAAATGTAGGTATAGGTGTAATATAACTATGGATATCTAGGTTCGTAACTATATATATTAGCGACAATGAACACAACCGTAGGTATAGATATATATACCTATGGACGTTAAATAAACCGTAGGTATAGATGTAATATAGCTACAAATGTTTAGGTTAGTAACTATATATATTAGTGACAGTAAACAAAATTGTAGGTATAGATATATATACCTATATACGTTAAAAAAGTGTAGGTATAGGTGTAATATAACTAAAAATGTCTAGGTTGGTAACTATACGTAGTAGTGATAGTGAATAAACTGTAGCTATAGATATAATATAGATGACTTACACCTAGAGGTATGTGGGTATAGATATATATACCTAATGATTTATACTCAGAGGTAAAAGTTTTTTGTGCTATACCTATGGCTGTTTATCTTTTACCAGCGATTTTCGGCCGTATGTATATGTCAAATTTCTTGTAGTGATATTACTAATGTATCATTCATGTTTATATTTAATTATTATTAACTCTTCTAAAAAATTCAAATGAATTATGGAAAATACAATAACTGTGCATAAATATTTACATTAATACCATATATATTATTGATGTGGAATACCAATAGAGAAAATATAATAGAGAAAATGACATTGAGAATTTAATGTGGTTCGACAAATTGCCTACATCCATGGCAGAAGAGCAACACAGATTATTCCACTATGATAAAAGAGAATTATAAGTGTTTCACCCACTTCCCAAAAATCAAAGTATACCCAATTTCACTATCACTCAAGTATTTGTCAAACATTCAAATATTCCTCATAATATTAGAACAAGAGAACAAGAAGAGAGAATATGCACTAAACTAAGTATTTGATGTATCTTACAATGGTTTGGAGCACTCCTATTTATAGCCAAAGCTCTTGAAAATTATGTGGCCGAATGAAAAGAGCAGTAATGTTGGTTTCACCATAGCTACTTCTTTTACTTGACAACAAACTCTCTCTTTCTTCAATATGATCTCTAGTCACTTCCTTTTTGCTTGACTACAAGAAAGTCTTTTCATTATCTTTTTCTTTTAACCAATATTCAATAAATCTCTACCTTGGCTAAAAGATTATCATAGTTATTCTCCTGCTACTCTTCTGAACTTGGTAGTTGGAACTGACTTCGTCATCATGTCCGCCAGATTATCTATAGTAGATATTTTCTCCACGATATCTCTGATTAAAGTGCATCCGAACATCAATATGTTTAGTTCTTTTATGATACATTGGATTCCTTTTCAGATGTATAGCACTTTAACTATCGCAGTACATGATTGTTTCTTCGAGTTGTATACCTAACTCTTCAATTAGTCCTTTCTCCCAGATGGCTTCTTTTACAGCTTCTGTTAATGTGATGTACTTTGCTTCAGTTGTGGACAAAGCAACAATTGATTGTAGTGTTGCTTTCCAACTAATGGTACAACCATACAGTATAAAGACATATCCGGTGAGTGATCTTCGCTTATCTAGATCTCCGGCATAATCCAAGTCAACGTATCTAATGATCTCTCCTCCAACATGTTTCACTTTTCCATACAAAACCCCTATATATATGGTATCTTTCAGGTAGCGCATAATCCACTTTACAACTTTCCAATGAACTTTACCAAGACTTTCCATATATTTGCTTACTACACTTACTGCATGTGCAATATTTGGTCTAGTGTACACCATGACATACATGAGACTGCTAACCACACTAGCATAAGGTACACTTGACATCTCTTCTTTTTCATTCTCAGTTTATGGACACAAGACCATTGAATGTTTGAAATAAGTCGCCAAAGGAGTAGTGACTGGTTTAGCATTTTGCATGCCAAAGCGTTCCAACACTTTCTCAATGTACTTCTTTTGTGATAGAAATAGTGTCTCCTCTTTTCTATCCCTTTGAATCTTCATTCCTAGAATTTTCTTTCCAACTCTTAAGTCCTTAATTTCAAACTCTAAGCTCAATTAAGCTTTCAAGTTTCTTATTTCTGACATGTTCTTATATGCGATCAACATGTCATCAACATATAAAAGCAAATAGATGAATAACTTATTTGCAAGCTTCTTGTAGTAGATGCAACTATCATGTTCACTTCTACAATAGCCATTTTCAAGCATGTAGGTGTCAAATTGCTGATACCACTGTTTGGAAGATTGTTTTAGGTCATATAAATATTTCTTCTACAAGCAAACAAGACCTTTCATCCCTTGAACTTCAAAACGTTCAGGCTGTTTCATGTATATTTGTTCCTCCAACTTACCATGCAAGAATATCGTCTTGACATCTAGTTGTTCAAGTTCTAAATCAAATTGAGCTACAACGGCAAGTAGGTTGCAAATAGAGCTATGTTTTACCATAGAAGAGAAATCTTCATTGAAATCAATACATTCTCTTTGTGTAAAACCTTTAGCCACTAATGGCACTTTGAATCTTACATCTTCAACCCTAGGGATTCATTCCTTCTTCTTAAAGACCAATTTACATCTAACAATCGTATGAGTCTTCGGTCCCTTCACAAGAACCCAAGTATGATTCTTATGAAGAGACTTAATTTCCTATGTTATGACAAAAATCCATTTGGAAGCTTCTTTGTTGTTGATAATTTCTACATATGATTGTGGTTCAAAATTGCTGATATCATCATCAACATTTAGAGCATATGATACTATATCATCATAACCATATTTATTCGGAGGTTTTATATGTCTCCTTTGTCTCTCCCTAGCCAACTCATAATGCTGCAGTTGGGAGATATCAGTATCCGTACATGTATCACGAACTTCTTCATTTTGATCAAGTGTTTTTTATTTTGTTGGCTCCACCTCAAACTCCACTTTCTCCGAGATATTAGAATCTTCATTTTCACTGTACGAGGCTTTAGCATTTCAACTTCATTAAAAGTAACATCTATGCTAATTATGTATTTTCTTTTCTCTGGTCACCATAACTTATATCCTTTCACATTGTCAGAATATCCAAGAAAAATACATTTCAATGCTCTTGCATCAATTTTTCCTTCTTTGTTATGAGCATATGCAGGACAACCAAATATCCTCAAATTTTCATAATTTGTAGGAATACCTGACCAAATCTCTTATGGAGTTTTAAAACCAATGGCCGTTGTTGGACATCTGTTGATCAAGTAACAAGCTATACTGACAACTTCCACCCAAAATTCTTTTGTCAATCTACATTTGACAACATACATCTTGTCCTTTCAAGTAAGATCCTCTTTATTCATTCTGCAAGTCCATACAATTGTGGAGTGTGTCTCACGATATAATGTTTGACAATACCCTGATTCTTGCACAAATTTCTGAATTCTCCACTACAGAATTCTAGGCCATTGTCAATTCTCAGCCTCTTGATCTTTCTCCCGGTTTGCTTTTCGATCAAGGTTTTCCACTGTTTGAACTTGACAAATGCTTCACTTTTGTGTTTCAAAATGAAGATCAACACATTCCTTGAATAGTCATCAATAAATGATAACATGTATCTGCTACCATTACGAGAAGGTATTTGGGAAAGATCCCACAAGTCAGAATGTACATAATCCAACGTGTCTCTTGTTCGATGAATTGCATCATTAAATTTTATGCGACACTGGTTTCTGAAAACACAGTGTTCACAAAAGTCTACCTTCTTGACTTGTTTACCATATAGTAATCTCTGTTTGGCCAACTCAGGTAGACCTCTTTTGCTGACATGGACCATTCTCAGATATCATAGTTTGGTGACATAAGAATCAGATGTTGAGGAGACATCAATAATACTCGTGATTATGTTTCCTTGTAACATATAGAGACTATTCTCTTTCTTTACAATAGCGCCCTTAGATATTCTTATAGATTCACCTTTACCTTTGTAGTTATAACCTTTTGAATCTAGTGTTCCCAAGGAAATTAGATTTTTTCTTTAATTTTGGAACATGTCTTATATCTGTCAACGTCCTTACGATTCTGTCGAACATCTTGGTTCTAATTGTATCGACGATGATCACCTTGCAGGGAGCTTTATTTCCCATAAGGACCTTGCCCCCATCTAAGGGTTGGTAAGTGGAAAACCAATCCTTAATAGGACACATGTGATATGAACATCCAAAATCAAGTATTCATTCATCTTTTGAGTCATGTTCTAAGACTATTAGTGCATCTGCACTATCATAGCCATTTGCTACAGCTGCATCTCCATATTCATAAATATGTCATTGCCTTTGCGCTCTGGGCCATTCTTTCTTATATGCCCCTCCTTGTGACAGTGAAAACATTTATACTTTCTAGGTTTCACTTTACACTTGGACCTAAATTTCCCTCTTTCACCAAATTGATTTCGCCTCTCTGTTCTTCCTCTAGCAAAGTCTAGGCTTCATATCTTGAATCTAATACTCTTTTTTCAGTTCTTTCGAGTGTATCGTCATTTTTACTTCGTCCAAGGTTAGATCTTCTCGACCATACATCATGGTGTCAATGAAGTTCTCGTAAGAACTTGGAAGTAGATACAGTAAAAGAATTGGTTGGTCTTCATCTTCCATTTTAACATCAATATTCTTTAGATCAAATATAATTTTGTTAAATTCATCCAGAGGATCTTTTATGGGCTTTCCTTCATGCATTTAAAGAGTATATATTCTTTTATTCAAATACAACCTGTTGGTGAATGACTTCGTCGTGTATAGGCTTTCCATCTTCAACCATAATGAAGCAATTGTATTTTCATTTGACACTTCTCGCAGAACTCCATCTCCCAAGCACAAAAAATTGCACTATGTGCTTTTTCCAAGGTTTCATCCTTCTCGTCTTCATTCAGACTCTATGGTAGCTTGTTTCTACCTGCCAAGGCTTTGCTCAAGCCTTAATGAACTAGTAGAGTTTTCATCTTCAGTCGCTAGAGGTTGAAATCATTTTCTCATTAAATTTCTCCAAATCAAATTTAGCACTCACCATGATAATCGTAAACTAGAACAATGTCGTAGTTCATGAAGGTACATTAGGAAAGTTCATAGGAAAGAGAGGTGAGTCTTAACATGCACGCTCAAATATCAGATCTTTCCTAAGACAAAACTTTCCTAGACATTCACTTTCACACTACTATACTTTTCGACTAACAAGAATAATTCTTTTCTGGTGTGTAAGATCAGACAATGCTGTAAACATAGAGCATACTACGAATTTTCTTTTAAATCATATGGCTTAGCATACGAGAGCTCCATCAGCTCTAATACCAGTTTGTTGATGCAGAAGACCCATAGAGAAAATATAATAGAGAAAATGACACCGATAATCTAATGTGGTTCGAAAATTTGCCTACTTCCACGGCTAAAGAACAACAAAGATTATTCCAATATGATAAAAGAGAATTATAAGTGTTTCACTCACTTCCCAAAAACTCAAGTACACCCAATTTCACTCTCACTCAAGTATTTCTCAGACATTCAAATAGTCCTCACAATATTAGAACAAGAAGAGAGAATATATATTAAGTTAAGTATTTGATGTATCTGACAATGGTTTGAAGCACTCTTATTTATAGTCAAAGCTCTTGAAGATTATGTGACCAAAGAAAAAGAACATTAATATTGGTTTCATCATAACCACTTCTTTTACTTGACTACAAACTCTCTCTCTCTTTAAAATAATCTCTAATCACTTGCTTTTTGCTTGACTATAAAAAAGTCTTTTTTCATTATCTTTTTCTTTCTTTTAGCTAATATTCAAATATATATATATATAGTGTCAATATTCAAGCTTTACCATATCCAGCTAGTTGTTAGTCCATCGTATTCATACATAGAAGACATGTGGTGAGATTAATATTTATCATTGACAAAGACTTATATTGCTTGATCCCAAACCAACAAAATCAGCTATCGGTGTTTACAATTATAAAAAAGAAATGTGTTTAATTTAATTTTGAGAGTAAGACATATCCATTTACCCCCTTCTCCTTTTCCCCTCGTTTTATTCTTTACCTTCAAATTTTGTGACATTAAAAGGGCAAACATATATATATATATTGATTTTTTTATTATAATTGTACTCTATTTACCTTCTTTTGACACATGTACACTACTTCCTTCTTTCGTATGTTATTTTCATTGAATGATATAATATACTATCTTGTTACTAATTTTAGGGAAACAGTTGTATATAGGTAAATCAATTCATTCAAGAGAGTAAAGATTATTCCAATTCTAAAATGACCTTTATTAAATAATCATATACATTTTAATTTTTATAAGACCCTCTTTACGTTTTAGGTTTATTCTTTCTTACAGAGTCATTTTTAAAGTTCTATATATATTAATTAGTTTTGTGATAAAAATTTATATTCATTGATTAATTAAGAAAAAATATAAAATGAACAATCTCCTTAATCAGGAACAATTTTGAAAAACAACATCTTACTTTAACAAATTTAATGATAATAATAATATTAACCATATTCTTTAATTCAGGCGAATCTAGTCAAAATATTTTTAATGTATACACAACAGTTAAAACTCACAAAACCCGTAAGAACCTAATATATGATTACATCATTATACAAGTTTTAAGATTTAGATTCTTCCATACAACATTTATGACTCAATAGATTTACAACACTCTTGACATATGCATTACATTATCGACTCAGTATCATTTTAATATTTTTTTATTCCATTAATATTTATAAATTTGAATTATAAAAAACCATGGTCAAATGTTAAAGGCAAAAATTAAACAGTTGAATAATAAATATATAAAATGCATATTCGAATAGCGTTGAAATAAAAAGAATTACTTTAATGGCTTTAGTAAAACTACTGTACGTTTATATTTTTATTTACCAGGTTTTTTTTTACTTTTTTATTTGAATTTATTAAAATTATTTAATCATTATTTATATAATTTTATTATTACTATTTGGAGATAGTACTGCTAGTCTTTTTAAGTGATCATTTTGAGTACTTTCAAGATAATTAATGGAACTATTAATATGATTATTTTCATCAAAGGTTATATAAATATTTACAAAAACTACCATTCATTGTTATAACAATTCATTTTCTCTTTTCATTAGATGTAATTAATGATGATATTCAGATCATAAAGTCAATTACTATACTTAGAAACTTAAAATTATTCTATAAAAAAATATCAAAATCAATCTTTCAAAATGATCTTATAAAAGGATTGAATATAGTATAAAGAGATTGGTATATTAAAGAAAATGGATCACATGAAGTCTTAATATGATTTTTTAAATTAAAAGATTTAAATTAAGAATACCTACCAAAAATTGAAAAATAACAAAATCTTATAAAAATTTAATAATGCTAAGACTTTACATAAAGAGAATAAATTATCCCGTCATACTAGAAGATAACTTATCTATTTGAGCTAGTAAAAATATGACATGTGAACTATTTTTTTTAGTTTTAGAATTTTTTTGTAGAAAATAATTAAATAGAATACATGTTGAAGAAAAAAGATAAATATCTCCTTATACCAGGATATATATTATTCACTTACATAAAACTCCTCCCCATTAGTAGATACATAACTTAAGTGACACATAATTTAATTAATGATCAATAGTTGAATTATTATATCACTAATTAAATAATACTGCTCGGTATATTGGTACAATATTGTTAATGGTGGTTAATACGCAACTATCAATATCCTTATAATAATAACCGAAGGTCTACATTAGATTAAAAAACGTTTAAATAAATATTTGAGAAATTCAATAAAAAATGCTACATTTTGGTCAATAAAAAAATGCCACATTTTGGAGGCTAGATTTCATCCCACACTGCATGTTAAAAAGTTGAACACGGGAAAGCTCTTGGGAAATTCATATTAATTTATGGACAATGCATTCTAATATTGTAAAGCTCTATTAGATTATTAGAATAATTTTAAAGTCAAAAATTCAATTTTTAAAACTCACATTTGTTAGGAGAGACAATAAATATACTGAAAATGATCAATTCTTTACTCATGATGAGATAGTAATATAAAAAAAAATTATAATTCCTTTATTACAGCTTTTGCTCTTGACTTTTGGAGCCTAGATTTCATCGCATACTGCGTGTTAAAAATTGAACACCGAAGCTCTTGGAAAATTCATATCCCTTTATTACAGCTTCTCCTCTTGACTAATGGGTGTGAAAGCTTCTGGATTCTCGCCAACAGCCACTGCTTTTAATTCATCTCCACTTGTGTGTGGAGAATCGCTGCCATCATATTCCAAAAATTTCAATTATATATTCCTATTCTGTATTAAAATAAGTATGGACTTTCTATCAAAGAAACAAATATGTATGGACTTTGTTGACAAATGTCATGAAGATGCTTACAAAGTACTTAAAAATGTTAATTGAAAAATAAATATTCAATTTCTAACCCATTTAGTTTATATTTTTCATTTAAAACTTGTTATCATGATTTTAAACTACACTTACTTTACCTCACTGAAAAAATGTCGAAGTTTAGAACTGTGAGAGTGATATTTGACTATTTATTGAGAGTAATAATCATACATTTCGAAAGAGATTAATTCTTTATATATAAAATAAAAATATTACTTATTATAACAAACAAAAAAACTATCGTAATAACAATTATGTTATCTCTAATAGTGGATTATTGTAGGGAATGCGGAAAATTATTAAAATTATAGCATTGACATATTACATAAAAACAAATTTAGAACCTTGAATAATGGGGTTTGAAAAAGGAGAAATACTTGTATGAGATATATTTATATAGAGATAATCAATAAAATTTTAATAATACATTAATAATTAACTCTAATTAAAGTTTAGTGCTAAATAATAATACACAAAAAATAAATACATTTATTTCTAAATATAACGTGTTAGATATTTCTACAGGTTTTATGTTCAACAAGTGTCCCAAACTCTTTAAATATAAAAATAGCTGACCAATCACAAAGGCAGAAGATATCATTCTATATAATCCTAATTTTTCAATGAGGTTAGGAAGCAAATGTGAACTTATATATAACCAACTGAAACAACCACCACCCACCTAAAGCTACCGGTGTTTGTAGACAAAATCAAATTAAACTAATCCACATAGCCGTAGCAGTAGCAAAACTAGGAACGTATGGTAGCAATAGCACATTATAGTTGGTGAATAGAGGAACATGAAGTCATTTTATTTTTCTTCTATCACTGTACAACTTTGAACAGAGGACGAATAGATGATATAAACATTCAATGAAAATCAGCAAATGTTAGGTTGAAGCTAGCGGAAAAAGTTGTTATACTTTCTTGTATTTTTTTAATGAGAAAAGGTGATGGAGCCTAGAAATAGAAGGAAGGGTCCCATCACAAGCAAAGAAACCTCCACTTTTTACCATTACTGTTCTAGCATTCTTTCGCGGACAACTTCGATCTTTCATATGGTGCGTTAGAAATTATATTTTCTATATCAATAACCAAGCAATACTTCTATTATCTTAAGGATGATTAAAGTTTGGAAAAACTTAAATATGATTGAATATAAATAATTTATTATATTGATAAAAGTCATTACAACGATAAGATATTAACGATCCAAATAATAACAAATAAGATAAACATAAATTATTGATAAACTCAATTAAAATAAAACTAATTAAATTATCATATATAAGACATTACCTTGTGAATCCAAATATTATCAATGATTACATAGATCTATTTACAACATAATACCCAATCATAAATCATGTAATTGATAAAATGTTGATATTTAATCTTTCCTAATTATTTTATATATGGTTTTCCTTGCTCTCCATTTGCCTCTAGAAATTGAACAAACCTCTAATTGATCTATTCTCCTTAAAGAAGTTTCTAATTGATATATTCTTCTACAATTGAAGTTACTATAACTTTCTCCCTAGTAAATTCATTTCTAATCATATCTTGTCTTGTGTTCACTCGTCCAAAGCAATAATTTCATCTCTAATATATTGATGAGTTTATTATCTTATCTATATTTTGCAACCTAACATTCAATTGCATATAATATAATATTGAATTAATCTCTGAATTCTCCAAATAGTATAATATTACCCCGAAAAATATGCATCATGTCAATGTTTCTTGGATATTATTAATAAGCATATTCAAGACCAATATAAATAGGTAAGCTCAATGTCCACCTTTGGTGTAATCCAATACCAATATGGGAATATTGTGAGACCTCATCTTGTGTTATAAACCAATATTGACTCATCACACATACCACTCATTACTCAAAAATAGGCAATCTTAACTCCTTTCTTTTCTAGAACTTTCCACAATACTTCTATAGACACATTAACATATAACTTTTCCAAATCAATAAAAAATCATATGTAAGTCCTTTTAGTGTATCTCCATCAATCTTTGTAACAAGTAAATAGCTGATCTCCCTCATACAAAATCAATTTTATTTTTAGTAATGCTCGTCTATTATCTCAACCTCCATGCAGTTATCATCTCTCTTAACTACATAATATGGCTCATGAGTTTGACCATTCTATAATTTGTACATTTTTTTTATATATCCCTAGTTCTTATAAATAAGGATTACAATGTTTCTTAATCATCATAATATCATTCAATAACTTTGTGAGCAAAAACTATTAGCCCGCTCTCCTAGAATCTTTCATATCCCAATAGGTATATTATCTAGTCCAAATGGTTTATCATTCTCCATTATTTTCAAAGCTACTTTCACCTCCAACTCTCAAATGTTGTGATAAAATATATAAATTTAAAAATCACTTTTAATGTTTAGCCTATTACTAGCCCAAGTCTCTTATCTTTCTTTCCATACTTTTTGCAAGATACAAATGTTTCATTCCACTCTCTTGCTACTTAGAAACTTATGTAACTCATCATACACTTTAATCTTTGGCTTTGCTCCCTACTTTTTAAGTGCATTTATTAGATATATTGTATTTTTACAAACGTTTAGTGGTTTTACACAAGGATTATGCTTTATAATATTTCTTCTTCACCTTAAATTTATCTTATATGCTCTGGTCTAACCACCATAATTCTTTACTATTTTGTTTAAAGCAACATTCACTTATTTTCTCCTTTGCCATCTTCCTAATTATAATGACTATTTTATCCCCATATTGTTAGCATGTCCTTGTGTCTTCCAAAACTGTTTGTTGGAAGCTCCTTTGTTCCCCATCCTTCATTCTCCACAACTTTATTCTTGGAAATTTATCTTACCATTTGCTCTCCACTCTACTCCTAACACTTACATATGTAGCTAAAAATCTGTATCTATTTGTCAAGCTCTCTCCATATATGACTTTGTGTCGAGGCAAAACTTTCTATCGAGTTTGTTTACTGGAAAGAAATCATTTAACAACATGCCAAACCACTCTTATATATGATAAGATGTTTATCTTGCTTTTTAAAATACATGTTGTGTACTGGAAAATCAAACAGTATGAGTATTCTAGAATAATCTTACCTTATATATTTGCTTCTCATATACCTAATCCCCTCGAAAAACTTCATATCCTCTAGTGTCTCTACCTACGTGTCCACTAAGATCCCTTCCTAGGATAACCTTTTCCCCTATAGGTATTTCGTGGAGCACGACTTCCAAAACATGATCTTGTGATGTTCCTCTAGATCTGCTTGGATGCATAAGCACTAATTACATTAAAGGGTGTGATCATATCTCTTATTCTTTGACATTCACTACATCCTTCTTACATTCGTTATGCACAATTATTCCTACTTCATTTCTCGATCTTATCTTATTAGTGAACAATAGCATAAAATATAAAACATGTAATTTTATTGCTTTCTTACAGGTCCACTTAGTTAATTATGGACACAAAATTGATTCCCTAATCATATTGTGTCTACTATTTCTATTAATTTATCTATGATTAATGGTGTTTGCAGTGCATGTCTTGATTCGTATTCTAGACCGGTAAACTAGCTAGTTTCTTTATTGTATCAATTTAAAAAAATATGGGAACCATTACTTATTTTCACTATACCGAGACAGTGATGCAACTGCCCTTGCTCATTTGACATTATCCTCGGGTGATACAACGAGCCTTGTTCAATTGACACTATACATGAGTGACACAATGACCTTTGCTCAATTATCACACTGGTGATCAATATCATAGAAATTTAATAAAGTTTTTTGTTGATTATAGATTGATTAATACAACATTCACTTTTTATACAGACTTAGAATCAACGTATATATCCCATAAAAATATGAGTTTAAAATTTATGCACTAACATTGTAAAGTTTTTTACACTGTCAGCATATCATTCACCATTGATTTGTATTACTTCTGTTTGAGAATCAACAGTAGTTAATAAATCAATGATAAATAATTTGTTGAGATTGTAAAAAATATTTACACTGTCAGTATATACATATTAAATACTAAAAATATAGGCAATTTTATTAATTATACTCTCTAGCCAATCAAAAATATAATAGATGATTATGATTATGACACACAAGCCATATAGTAAGATTTTATCCCTCATTTTCAAAGGGTTGATGTATCAAAGAAACTACTTGGTAGATAGGACATACGTCATACAGGAACAAAATACGCGTATAAAAAAGGAAGAAAAAGAAAAGCATAAACAATCATAGGCTTCCCTAGTAAGTTGCTTTGCACACCACGGCTCTTAAAGCGTATGTATGAGCTGTGTGTGTAAACACTCCTCTATTTAAACCCACCATTCTTCCTTTGTTCTACTTTCTTAAAACCTCTCTCTTCCAATTCTTCATTCTTCTTTCATAAGTAGCGTCTTCAGCTAACTCTCTCTGTCTCTCTTGCTTTTTTTCTAAGAATTTGAGCTTGTATAATAGTGGGTTTGGTGACATATTTGAATCCTTCAAACCCATATATTTATTATTTGATCTTAGTTTCAATTCATGGAAGAGCCTATTGTGGTTAACAAAGGAGAGGAGCCTCTTGATCTGCCTCCAGGTTTTAGGTTCCACCCCACAGATGAGGAGATCATAACTTGTTATTTGACTGAAAAAGTGATGAATAATAATTTTAGTGCAACTGCTATTGGTGAAGCTGATTTGAACAAGTCTGAGCCTTGGGATTTACCAAGTAAGTTTCTCTCTTTCTCTCTCTCATATAACTTTTTTTGTTTGAAGTTTCTCATGTCATCTTTCTTTTGGTTTGTAGTATTTGATTTGATTAGTTATGGTTGTAATGAATTTTAATATGAAATGATTGTGCAGAGAAGGCAAAGATGGGTGAGAAACACTGGTACTTCTTCTGCCAAAAAGATAGAAAGTATCCAACAGGGATGAGAACCAATCGAGCAACTGAATCTGGTTACTGGAAAGCCACTGGAAAAGACAAGGAGATTTATAAAGGGAAAGGAAATCTTGTTGGGATGAAGAAAACCCTTGTGTTCTATAGAGGAAGAGCTCCTAAGGGAGAGAAGACCAATTGGGTCATGCATGAGTTTAGATTGGAAGGGAAATTTGCATGTTTCAATCTCCCAAAGGCCGCAAAGGTATGAAAAAAAATGAAACTCCTTTTTTTCTTTATTTAGCATTTATTTAGCATTTATTTCTTGACTTTGAGGTAGATTGAGATTTAATCATAACCAATCACCCTTTATCACTTTTTACAAAGTACCTTTTTCTTTTTTTGTGTTGGTATAAGTTTCTTTCTTGAGTTTCCTTTAATCATATGTAGCTTTTGGTTTTATTGAGTTCAATTCATTGTTAAGAGATTAATTTACTTAATCCTAGTTGTTTTAATTTTTTTGGGGGGGTGATATTATTGCAGGATGAATGGGTTGTGAGCAAGGTTTTTCACAAGACCACAGATGTTAAAAAGACTCAATCAATTTCTGGCCTTTTGAGGATTAACTCTATTGGAGATGACATTCTTGATTGTTCTTCAATCCCACCCCTCATGAATCTTCCCTACAGCAACAATACATTCGACAATGACCTCAAGGGTATCACCAACCCACAATTATCATCAGCTAAATCTTCATCTGATGGCTATTATCTTCCAAGTTTCTCCATCAACAATCATCACCAGTTCTTTATCAAGCCCGAAAACCACAGATCTTATGAGAACAATCCAATCAACAACAACAACTACCTTTACAATGAAGTTAGTTTCAGCAAAACCACTCTCTTGCAACCTCAATTTAGAATCCAAAACCAAAGCCCATCTTTCCAGCAAAACATGTTCCCAGATAATTACTATGTGCAACAAAACAAGATGAACAATTCCATGCCAATTACTGGTTTTGGTGGCAATACTAGTAACTATGATGATGATGCTTTCCTAAGAGCATTTGCAACTAAGAATGAGTACATATCTGGATTGGACAAACAACAGTGCAAGATGGAGCAATCTGTGGTGAGTGTGTCCCAAGACACTGGCATTAGCAACGACAGAAACACAGACACATCCTCGGCCGTGTCGAAACAAGACATGGGATCAGGAATGAATAGGTCATTGTACGAGGATCTTGAAGGTCCATCATCATCTGTTGCTGCACCTCTTTCAGATTTGCATTGCTTATGGGATGATTACTAAGGGCTTAAGAGACATGCATGATTGATGAATACAAAGAAGGCAAAATTGCTAGATCCATGGTTTTTAGATTGATCATAAGTATCATACATAGTATTACATACCTTATTATAATTTTGTTGGTTTTTAAGTAGTCTTCTCGATATAGTGATTTGTTATTATTATATATAATCAATAATTATATATATATATATATATATATATATATATATATTATATACATTATTAGACAGAAAAGTTCATGGAATACACATATACTGTATAGATTTATGATATCCGGGCTTTTCTCAGTGTTAGGTTTTGATTCATAGATTATATCGAGGAGAAGGACGTGACGAATCATGTACATCTATATTCTTTTATTATATTAGTGGCTTTGTTTTTTATTCTTTTGTTTGAATATTTTAATTGTGTTTACCTCCAAGTTTCGGCTCACCAATTTTGTATACAGTTTAAAAACAAATTATTGAATTTAATATATCTTGTTGAATTCTTCAGATTACGGATTGTTATTAGTTTATTCTTGTACATATTCCAAAAAGATTTCATCTATATTTGGTACTCAGTTCAATACCTTAATCTCTTCCAGCTACACCATACATTTTTTATGCTGTCGATCGAATATATATCAACGTGACACCCCATTAAGAAGTAGGAAGCATTAATTCTCATGAAATTTGGGTATTTCTATTCTTCATCTTAGGTTCTCACTTTGAATTGAAATTTGTAACTTTTGGGTCTGCATATGTTGTTTTCATTTGGCTGGTTTCCTGTCACATACTTTAAAAGTTATGTATATTTAAAAAAAAAACCAACAAGTCATATCTAGTGGTATAGGATACTACTACATCCTCATATAGACCAAAATGTTTTGAAAGTGAATCCATAGGTGAATCTTGATTATACAAAAAACTGCAAAATATACTTCTTTACTTTTAACAAACACTAGGCCAGAGTTGTCGTTCAACCGCGCTTATTTTAGATATATAAGAGTGTTTTCATACGCTTTCTGTTTGATCGCAGTAGTATATGGTCATCATTAACAACACTTCATAAACGTTGTTGTATTGATTATATACAACAGCACAACACACAAATCGCGTTGTCATATAGTGCATCAATACAACAGCGCATCGTCTACAAAGCGCTGTCATATATGTCTTACATAAACAACGCATTTTATAGGTCTTATTAACAATGCTTATTCATAAATTTTCTCAAACAATACCTTAATACAACAGCGTATCACACGCATAGCGCTATTGTATTAATAATGTACAACATCGCTTTCTATAAAAAAACGTTGTTGTAGTTAGCTTTTACAGCAAAGCATGTTAGGGCTTTCCCTAGAATTAGATGTTGATTTGTATAAATTAATATCTGCATATACATTTATTAGCAGAACAGATATAAATTAATACATGCATATACATTTATTAGCAGAACATACATTCTCAACAGCACAGACACATTAATACATGTCAAAAGTTTGTTTTATTAAACATCAATACAATACAAAATACAAACAATAAATATCTTGCCAATTATGTTTTGACAAAGTACATAATTACAAATAAAAAAATTACACAAATTACAAAGAAAAAATATTATACAAATTACAAAAAATCAAAATTAAACTATAATTATACAAAAACTACTTGCATCTATTTTTTCCTTTTCTTTGATTGTTTTTGCCAGGGCCATCCTTGTTTGGAGGAGCATATTGATTTACCCAATGTCTTTCATCGTAATAATCTCTTGTATATAAATCATCATCCGTAGTTGGTTCGCTCTCACTCGACTGATATGTCCCAAAAAAGGATCATCTTCATCAATATCTTCATATTCTTGGTCATCAATATTATTGACGATTATTTTGTTAGTTAAAAGAACAATGAACCATTTCATATCAACTGGGTCACTAATATAGAATACTTTTTGAACTTGTGATGTTAGAATAATTGGCTTATCTTTATATCTTGGCCTATTAAGATCCACTTGCATGAACCCTAACTCATCAACTCGGAAGCCAATATTGTTATCAACCCACATACAATAAAAACCGGCATTTGAAACATTGTGTAATACAATTCCCATATGCGTTCAATCACTCCAAAGTATGACATATTCGCATATATTGAGTTTCTATCTTTTTCACTTGACATGTGTAAAGTTCGAGCAATAAGAGTCACATCAATATTTTGCATTTTACTTTGATCATCTTATTTTTTTCGTATAAAATGTGAACCCATTAATTAGGTGACCAGTGTAGGATAAGACATGAAGATTTGGACCATTGACTAACCATTTCAATCTTTCGGAAACAGAATGTGCATTTATATTCAACTCTTAATCAATGTAATTTTTTAGACACTTTATGAAACACCGATTATGCTCTCTGGAAATCCAATTTTCATTCTTACTTGGATAACACTTCCTTAGCATATCCTTGTGTGTTTCAACATATGGCTCAACCTCGTCGGCATTATGTAAAACATATAACTGCACATACTCCAATTTGGTTCTTGTTATAGTCAATATTTCATTCCCTGTAATACCTTCACCAAATATTTTTTTTTGCATATCGAGGCTTT
>NC_032018.1:8567879-8568299 GCF_001865875.1 Lupinus angustifolius
GTCTTTCATTGATATGAGGTTCTGAATGTTGGAAGAGTACCCTTATGGAACTTTAACACCATGAATAAATTTACAAAATCTCATTTTCTCCTTCCTCGACAAAGTATAAGCTGCTGGAGGTAGAAATGTACGTTTTTCCTTCATTATCGGTCCCAATTCTTTTCTTATTCCCATACTAACCAAGTCTAACCTTGCATTCAAGCCATATTTGGTCTTACCAGGGACATTGAGTAAAGTACCAAGGAGACTTTCAAACACATTGTTTTCCGATATGCATAACATCGATGAAATCTCTTACATATAATGAACTCCAATATAACAATTCAAAGAAGAATGACATTTTCTTCCACCCACTTGTGACAATTTCTTTTGCAAAAGGTTTACCAAAGTTAGTATTCAAACCCTTTAGCTTTTGAAATA
>NC_032018.1:8568399-8580168 GCF_001865875.1 Lupinus angustifolius
GCAAAATGTCCTTTTGTACTATATCCAGACATATTACCATATGCAGGGAAATCACTGATTGTGTCGAACAACAAAGCCCTCAAGTTGAAGCTTTCTTCCCTATACGCATCATATACATTTATGCATGTCTCCCACATTTGCTTCAAGTCTTCAATTAATGGAGCCAAATATATGTCTATGTTTTTTCTGGTTGTTTAGGTCTAGAAATTAACATAGATAATCACATATTTGCGCTTCAAGCATAGAGAATGAGGTAGGTTGTATATCACCAACATCACTGGCCATGTATTATGGGAGCAACTTTGAACACTATGTGGGTTAATTCCATCCGTTGACAATGCAAGGCGTATATTTCTTGATTCTTGACCAAAACTAGGATAGTCGTGATCAATTTTTCTCCATTGAGGAGAATCTGCAAGATGCTGAAGCTTGCCATCTTTAATCCTTTCTTCATCATGCCATGCCAAATTCTTTGCATCTTTGGCATTGCTAAACATACGCTTGAATATAATGTAATCACTTTGCATCTTTGGCATTGCTAAACAAGCTGAATGAGTGAAATCACTTTCACTCATTTATAAGGAAAATATTTATAAGTCAATACAAGCTAAACATAATGTAATTAAAAAGGCATATAACTATATGAAAAACTCACTTTCAATTCGGTGTTGAATGCGTGAATGATGATTTTGAGATTAAACGAGTGAAAGATTTTCGAAATTGGTGTTGAATGATTTTCTTGTAAAATGAGTGAATGATTTTCGGTGTTGAATGAGTGAATGATTTTTGAGGTTGACTTTGAGAGTAAATGTGTTTTGCTGCTGAGTAAATAAGTGTTAGGATTGCTAATGAATGTGTGAGAATGCGACATTTTAATTTTTTAGGGTCTGATAGTTTCTTCAATAGTGCATATTACGATGTTGTTGTCAATGATACAAAATCAATAACGCATAGTAAAGATGACGTTATCAATGGTACCTAATCAACAGCGCAACCTTAAGGAAATATTGTGGAAGAACTTCCCATTCAAATATAAAGAAGGTAAGTTTTCCAAACAGCAATCTTTAGGAAACACTTTAGAAGATATAATAATTTTTTTACTAATTCATTTTTTTAATGAAATTCAAATTAGTAATTACATTATGACATTCGATTAATGAAAATTAATTAAATATATAGAATAATTAATAATGACAATAAATAACATTCAAACAATTAATCGATTAAGCACTGCGTTAAGCGATTAAGTGTAAATGAAATAGTTTTGTTGATCATATCGACAACACTTCTTACTGAATGCACTATTGTATAGCTAAAAGAGATAAATGAGAGATAAGTATTCAATAGCGCTTTTTGGTGGATGCGTTGTTGAAGGCAACGTAATCAACATCGCTTTTTGGTGAATGTGCTATTGAATGCATCGTAATCAACAACGTATTGTTAAAAAAACGCTGTTGTATGGTTATAATGACATCGCATTCACAAAAAACGCTGTCGAATACCATTATTTCTAATTGTACACGGTTACACACACAAGAGAAATAAAAATAACCTGAATGCATGCAGAAACAGAACATGACAACAAAATGAATATATGAATACAACTGAATTTATATATTGAACATTAATTACACTGTAATGTTTACATTGAATTGATTTCCCTAAGCTACAATCTGTGCTACATTAATTGAATTACATTAATTACATAGACCAAATCATATACATTACATTGAATTCCCTTAGTTACAATATGTGCAAAACTAATCTACTATACATTTAGCTATGATTTGTCAACAGAAATAAGTACAAAGTTTGACCATTGTTCTCTTATCTGGTTGATTTCGTCATATGTATATGATTTGCCATCAATCTTGATTGCATTAGTTGATCATTGCTGAATGATCTCCTTCATGAATTTCAACACGTAATAACCACAATCTACCTGGTTTATTTGGCAAGGGGCCTACAATTAAATAAGTAAATATTAGTTGGTCATTACACATATAATTGTTTGAGATGATTTTTGCCAATACCTTTATATGATTCCACCTGATTTTGGGATTTGGTATCTTGTTTCTAGCACGATTACAACTTCTATAATCTCTCACCACACTAAACAATAGATAATGTACTTCATTACTAAACAAAAAATGAAAGTGAAAGTGTAATTAAAAGTTTAAATGAGTAGTCCACTTCCCAAGAAAACATCTCTTTCATAGTAGGATAGTTGAATATCACCATGTGCCAATGAGTCAAATTAGTATATTTCTTCATTGACCCGATTGATGGCAACAAAAACCCAATGATGTCTAACAAAACATATGTACATGGTTAGGAAATGTTAAGCACAACAAACATACTAAAGAAAGAAATATAAAAGACAATTAAAAAGTGTTTACCCCGTATTAAAAGTTGAAATAAATAAATATGCATTTTCTTTATGATAGAGGAGATTATCTGTAATTCGTTCTGTTTTCCCCAATCTCATTTTTGTCACCCTACACCAAAACGGTAAGGTGTGAGTATATGAACTTCACCTTTTTCTTATTTACCTTAATAAAATTTTCATACAAGTACCTAATACATAAAGCACAAATGTTAGTTAATTATAACACACCGTCATGCAAAAGTGAGAAGTTAAGAAAACATAATTTACCTCATATATATACATACAGCAGTTACACCTATACAATCACGTTCATATACATCTCGGACTTCAGTGATGCCAAAATATTCATCAATATTATCCTCGAAGACTTTCTTGGGAATTCATATAATTATCATATCATCTCTCAACTTTTGTACATGCTCCAACAACTGAGTAGAGTAGTGGGTAGTCTTCTTGGAGCTCACATCCCTAGTAAATGGCTTTGAGCTCACATTCCCCAAAGATGGCTTAGACTTTTGGGTGCTACTCGAGGTGGAATGTACATTTTCCTTAAATAAGCCAAGCCACAAAAGTGTCTATAGCCCCTCCAACTGTGAAGATATCCTCATTGAGAGGAATTGGCAGGAACACATTATCATCGATTGCAATGTCAATCGAGATCTTCACATGATGGTGTGGGGTACGTGCATTATGCAGCATAGCATCGGTCGACTTGTGCACTTTTCCAACACCCATTACTCGGCTAGTTGGGGTATCCAGGAAAAGTTTGCAAGAACTGATTCCCTTTACGTAAGTTAAAACATATAATTAGTTAACGAATAAATTGAAATAAATTAACTAAATTAAAATAAGTTATCTAAATTACCTCAGGAATGAGAATCAGAATGGGAATGATTAAGGTGCAGGTGTGCAACTCTTATTAACGGTTGAAGGAACAGTGCCAACATTACTAGCTAGTCGTTGCCACTCAACTTCCTTCACCTTCATTGATTGATCATATTCGTTGAACCGTTGCGTGAGGCTTTGGTTGCACGCATGGGGTACAAATGTTCGATGGCTAACCTCAAATCCTGCACCTCATATACGGCCAGGGTAGATAGGTAGTCCTAGTGCCTTGTTAAGTATTATGCGACTATTCGGGGTTTGCCTCCTTTTCTTTTAGGGAAACTTGACAAATCAAGAAAAAACAAAATATTAATTAATCACATTTTGATAAATAAAGTATGGAAACTAAGTATAATTAAAAAATGATCACTTATAACACGTCTTGCCGCTTCTTGAACTTCCTCATTATCGATGACACCATCCTTGTTCTTACGTGCATCCACCGATAGAATATCGAGTTCTACTCCATGTGGAGTCATATGTGTATCGCTTTTGTTCTCCAACTAAGAAAACATATTCAATAATAATGTAATTAGATATATATGCATACAAAACTTAACCAATAATGTACTTACAAATTAATAATACTTACAACATTACTTAATTTCTGAAACAATAAAAAACATTAATATCAACAATCATATATATGTATATACAAAACTCAATACAAAGAATATGATTTTACCAAGAAAGAGTCGTCTTGTGTGACAAAAGTCAATACAAAGAATATGATTTTACCAAGAAAGAGTCATCAGCATCTCTGAGTAATTTTTCGACATCAGTTCAGAATTGTCGGAGAGTCTTGCTAGCCGATTTAAGGATATAATCCTTATGCTCCTCACCAACATCAAAAGTTGATTGAAATAAAAACACATGCATATACGTATATTGCATGAAAACATAACACATATACATACATTGTGTGAAAACACAAAAACTGAAAAATAAACTTACTGTTATTTCATTCCAAATACGCTCCTTCACGGTATTCCCTATATCACTCAATTTTTCGAATGTTAGCTTCAGATTCTGCCTAAAAACAATACCAATGTAGCTTACCAATGCGTTGTCACCCTTTGAGTTTAATGGCTGGCCTTTAGAGTTCCATTGAACTTCTATCTTCACATCCTTACTTCTTGACTGAATGACATTCTTCATGGAAGTCATTCCACGTGGAGGTTGTTTTTTAGCAACGATTTGCTTGTCTTGTGAAGCCGGTGTAGCTTCGTCACCACTGTGAGAACCATGATCGCCACTTTGGGAAGCCATTGATGAAATGTTTTTTGGTTTATGAGAGTATGAGGGTTTGCTGAGCGTATGAGGATTTCTTTTCGATTAAGTTTGAGAGCGTAGAGGGAAGATTCATGTTTTAGATATTTAAACCGTATTACCAATTTAAGAGCGCATATTAACAGTAGCGTTGTTGAATAGACATCTTCAACAGCGCATACTAAAAGTAACATTGTTGTATTGACATCTTCAATAGCACATATTAAGAATTGCATTGTTATTGCGTATCCAACTGTTTACTACTTATTTTCATTAACATATCTTCAACAACGCATACTATAAGTGGCGATGTTGTATTGACATCTTCAATAGTGCATATTAAGGATTGCGCTATTGTTGTGTATCCAGCTGTTTACTACTTATTTTCATTAACACATCAACAACGCTACCGATATGTAGCGCTGTTGAATAGAATCTAATTGACAATATTATATTAATTATGCGCTATTAAACTGAACTCATTTTCCAAATTAACAGCGTGTTCGTAGTTATGTGCAGTCAAATTAACATTTTACATAACTGGAAAATATTTATACAACAAGAATTAACGTTAATTAAGATGAAGTTATCATTGAAGTAGATTATTATATAATTGTGTTTATTAATAGGAAACTGACAAAATATTAAACATTACATTTTGTTAATTTTTTTTTGCATCTATTAATTACTGTTAATTTGTTTATTGTGTTTAATTTATTAATAAGGAACAACAAAAGTATTAAAGAAAATAATCATCCAAATAATTAACAAAAAATAGAAATTAACATCCAAAATAATTGTTTTATTATTCATTCAGAGAGGCAAAATACATTATAATAAACTAAATGACTTGGTGCATGTGAATATAATGAACTAAATGATTTGGCAAATGAAGAATATAATGAAAAAGAATTCAATGAAGGAAATAATTTTTTCCTTTTATTTCCTTTCAAAATCTGGGTTCTTTTTCCAAATCAAAAGTTCTTAAAGACCTCCTTGACATGACTTCAATGAAGGAAATAATTTTTTCTTTGACTCATCTATACAAATATTCATCTCCCGCAAATCTTGTATAACAGTCAATTTCATTCTGAAATTTGGGCTCGTTTTGAAAATCAAAAGATTTCAATGAACTGGAAAAATTGAAAGAGCTCAATGAACTCAATACTTTACAAATTAAATCTTCGTCTAATGATCTGAAAGATTTGCAGATTAATCTTGTCCACAATTTTTTCTTCGACTCCTCTACACAAATCTTGTATAACAGTTCATTGATTTCCTTTTAAAATCTGGGTCCTTTTGCCATGAAGGAAATCAATGAACTTAATGAATTGCAGATGAAGAAAAATAATTCATTGATTATTTTCCTTTTATTTCCTTTTAATTGAAAGAGATCAATGAACTAAATCTTCATCTCATGCAAATCTTGTATGATAGTCACCTTCATTCTGAAATCTGGGTCCTTTTTCAAATTCAAAAGTTGTTAAAGATCTCATTGACATGATTCTGAAATAGAAACAAATTTTTTTCCTCAACTCCTCTGTACAAATTTGGGTCCTTTTTCTCTTTTTCACTCTCTGCAGTATTGCTCTTTTTTTTACTACTTTGTGTTTTCTTCCTCCTAACTTCATGAACATACTCTTATAGAAACACATACTCTTACTGATGAAATAGAACGTTGAGTGGACCACAATATTTATAGATCAACAACCATTAATATTTCAACAAACAAAGAGACGTATAACCACTCAACCATTAATATTTCAACAACCAAGAAACGTTTAACCACTCAACCATTAATATTTCAACAAACGAAGAGACGAATATAACTCCACCATTAATATCTCAGACATTTAAAAACTCGTAAAACATCAACAACGCATAATTAAGAAAGCGTGGTTACTATATCATCTTCAACAACGCTTCCTTAATTATGCGTTGTTGCATGTATTAACATCAACAACGATTTCTATCAAATGCGTTGTTAAACATAAATCATTCAAGTTAGCGCTAACGTTACTGATGTTCAACAACTTTTTGTCAAGAATGCGTTGTTGAAGTTACACAAATTAACAACGCATGTTTTATTATGCGTTGTTGATGTTCTTCCGCCTCATTTTCAACAGCGTCGTTCAAAATTGTGTTGTTGAATGATTGTTGTTTATTACGATATCTGACATAGTGAAGTGTTAGATATTTCCTGATGATTAGTTAAATACCAATCCTAGGATCTTGAATCTCTTGGTTGGTGAAATACCAATCCTTAATTCCTTTAGGGACCTTCGTTTTCTCTATGATGGAGAGAGGTGAAAACTGTTTGTGATTTGGTGTCTTATGGACCATAACCGTTCCTTATGTGTGTCAACTTATAGGGTTCCTATTATCCCCTATAGGCCATCTGTTTGGGTATCCACTCATTAAGCCCATATCCGTTATCAGTTTTAGAAGTCTTTTAGGTTGTCATTAATTAGATCACTTATTTTGTAACCCCAAAATAAATAGTCAATATAATTGTATTAAATATATGTTGTCTACCTTAATTAGAAATTATGAATTTCTAATAATCTCCTACTTAGGCTTCATATTTCTCTAGAACTATTATATCACATATTCTTTAGGCACGCATCTATATGCTATTTATATTTAGATTTCTCCTTAATAAAATATGGTCCATCTCATGTATCAACTATGGAACCATCGCAACATTCATCACATTCAAACGTAACTCGACCATGATGATTACCATACTAATATACTTAATGACATAGATCAAATATGGATGAGTGACATGGAAATTTCATGCAATGTGATATCAAACATGTCTATTTCCAACGGTCATTCTTTGTTCTTTAGTGAGACCAATCCAAAGTCTTTAATTACAACATAATAGTTACAATACACAAGTTCAAAATAGAACAATAAACCATCAACTTTATTATGCATAAAACTATATATGACGTCCAAAGTAAGTCATAAAACATATAGACTTCCACTGAACTGTTCCAAACTCTTAGTTAGTGGATCAGCTAGCATAAAATTTGTCTCTCTATGTTCTATGAAATTTTTTCTATTTTGAACACTTTCTTTAACAACCAGAAACTTGATGTCAATAAATTTTAACCTTATAGAACTCATATTATTGTTGGAGTAAAGAACCGCAGACTTAGTATCACAATAAATTCTCAGTGGTCTTTTAGTACCATCAACCACACGTAAGCTAGTGACAAAAAATTCCGCAACCATATGTCATGGTCTAATGTTGCAAAATAAACCATGAACTCTGCAACCATGGTTGAAGGAGCTATGAGCATTTGTTTAGCAGACTTCCAAGAGATGCTGGCTTCAGCCAATATAAACATATATCTAGAGGTGGAGTGTCTGGTGTCTAGACATCCAAAACATGGAGTCACAATACTCAATGATCTCTAAAGTCTCAGACCTATGATAAGTGAGCATGTACTCATTTGTTCTCTTTAATTAACGGATAACACGTTTGACTTCCTTCCAGTGATGCATTACAGGATTGCTCAAATATCTTCCCAAAAAACTCCCACAACAAACACTATGGCGGGACATGTACAAACTTAAGCATACATTAGATTTCTTACTACATATGCATAAGGAATTTTTTGCATATCGTATCTTTCAAGGTGATTTCTAGGCACTTTTCGAGACTAAACTTGTCTCCCTTATTTCATGTCAAATCAATCTAGGACTTTATCTATATAACTTTCTTGTGACAACCTTAGGATACCTTGAGAGCAATCTCTTAGTATCTAAATACCTAATATAGAAGAAGCTTTCTTAAGATCTTTCATTTCGAAATTCTTTGTTATAAATCTATTGGTCTCATGCAAAAGTCTCATATCACTGCTCGCAAGTAGTATATCATCGACATATAATACTAGGAATATAAAGTTACTCCCACTGAACTTGTGGTTCACACAATCATCAACTTTATTTGCCTCAAAACCTTACGAGGTAATAAATTGATGAAACTTGTGATTCCATTGACGAGAACCTTGTTGAAGACCATAGATGAATTTGTTTAATTTACATACCATAGAATTTGAGCCAATTGACACAAAGTTTTCTGGTTGCACCATATAGATAGTTTCTTTAATGTTACCATTTAGAAATAGATTCTTAACATCCATATGATATAGCTCTAAATCAAAATAAGCTACTAGTGTCAATATTATTCTAAAAGAACCATTCAATGATACTAGAGTGAAAGTATCATTATTATCAATGTCTTCTTTTTTAGCGTAGCCTTTAGCAACTAGACGAGCTTTATATCTATCAATATTACCCTTCAATCTCTCTTGTTTTTAAATATCCATTTGCAACCAATAAGTTTCGCACCTTCAGGTAATTCGAAAATATCCCAAATGTCATTATCATGCATAGACTTCATCTCATCCTTCATGCCATCGATTCACTTTTGAGAGTTAGAACTTTTCATGGCTTGACAGAAGTTCAATGGATCATCTTCTATTAAACCGATGTCATCCTCATGTTCTTGAAGAAATACAGTATAATCATCAGGAATTGCACTTATCCTCTCTGTAGTGGATATCCTTAATGGCACTTCTACTTTTTCAGGTTGTTGAATTTGTTCTATAGGTACTTGAGGGAGAACCTCATTGTTGTCTTGTTCTAGAATATTGTCAGTAACAATATTCTGAACATTATCGTCTATTACCGAAGTTTTTCATTGAATTGTAATAAACACAAGAACTTGTTCACCATCAGTGACAGGTTCTTCCTCAAAGATAATATTTCTTATGTTCTCTTCCTTCCAAAAATTAACTTCCTCAAAAAATCTTGCATTTCCTATCTTAAAAAAGTCTTGAAGTGAGATCATAAAATTTATAGCTCCGAGAGCGTTCAGTATAGCCAACAAAGTAGCAACTAATTGTTCTTGAGTCTAGTTTTCTTTCATGTGACCTATAAGGTTGTGCCTCAACTGGACAATCCCAAATGTGAAAGTGTTTTAAGCTTGGTTTTTTATTACTCTAAAGCTCATATAGGATTTTTTAACTACTTTACTTGACACCATATTAATGATGTAAATTGTGGTCTTTAAAGTTCTCCCCCAAAGGGACTCTAGCAAGGAAGTATGACTAATCATACTGATCACCATATCCTTAAGAGTTTGGTTTAATCACTCAACAACACCCCTCATGGTTGGTTTACTTGGCATAGTATATTGTAGAATAATTCCACATTCTTTGAGGATAAGCACAAATAGCCCTTTCATAATATCCTTATTATTCTTTCTTTTCTTATTCTGAGAGGCCATAGTCAAATGAGCATTTTTAGTCTTATCTCTCTACAGTCTTTCTCTCTCTTGTGCACAATGAGATATAAACTCATTGAGAGACCATTTGTCTTTCTGAGTATTATAGCTCACATTGAATGGCCCAAAGTGTGCAGGAAGCAAAATCAAAACCAAATGCAAAAGCAAGTCATCACCAAGCTCTAACTTAAGTGACTTGAGTTTTGAAGCAAGATTAGACATCTCCATAATGTACTCTCTTATGTTCCCTTTGTCTTTATACTTCATGAATAAGAGTTTAGCCAAAAAGCTACTCGTCTCCGCCTTTTCATTTTTGACAAAGTATGGTTCTATTTCTTCAAGGAACTTCCTTGCACTCTGACACTAAAAAATAGAGCCCTAAAACACTTCTAGAATAGAGCGTTTCATGATCATTGTACACATTCGGTTAGATTGTTCACATTTCTCAATTTTAACCTCATCGACGATTTCCAGAGTAGAAATGGATTTCTTCATCTAAAGTGTCAAATCTGAATCGATACAGTCGAGAATAATTTCTACGACTTCCTTATAGACCTTAAAGTTTGTCCCATTCAGCAATGAGGTGTTCTTAATTTGAGGATAAATATTTGCAACACTAGTAAAACAAATAAAAAAATTGCAATCATTCTTGCAATTAAACTAAAATTCAACTTTAATACTTAAATTCATATGACAATGGTGCAAATCACGAGTTACCTAGCACAACAGTAATATTCAATCTTTGGACAAAAATATTAACTTGAAAGTGGTACACTCAATATAGTAATCAAACATTGATAATCACTTTTGTCAAACAATACGCCTTTCTTTGGAATGGCTTACTACTCACATAGAAAACCATATTATTATCACATATTCATTGCTACAAGTATGTTTATAATTTGGGTTAAATAGTACTCTTTCTTTGGGCTAATCATTATTCGCATAAAATGCAAACATACAGTTGGCTTGATATTTCATATCAATCACTAATGATACTCTTGTTTGTAATGGTCAAACATTGATCATAATGCATGTCAAATAATAAACTATTTTTGGAGTGATTTATCATTCACATATGTAACCTTATAATCATCACATGTTTATCATTATCTGTGTGTATATAATTCGGCCAAATAATAATCTTCCTTTGGGCCGATTAATACTTGCATGAATACATATAGCACTAGGATTTGACTTTTATTATGAACAATTCACAGAAAAGATATTACTTTGGAGACTTCTTGTTTAATAGGTTCACTTAAAATGTCATAAACAATTTTATTTTTCTAAAATAAAAATCATTTAGTTGAGTTTGATTCAACATAAGCTTAATCCAAAACATATATTATTTATATTCACTTATAAGTACATATATTCACTATAACCTATTGGTAGCATTGCATCATTCCCATCACAAGGATCTATGTTTCGAATTCTATTGATAGTCCTTTTGATTTTCTATTAAAAATATACTATCATTTTTTACCCAGACTAAACTGGTAGGACACACTGTCCAAACAAAAACAGTACTTCAATAATAGCAACCCTTAATAATGCAATCAACCACTAACAAATGTAACAAACCATAAGTGTTGCAATCATTTAAACAAACAAGTCATGTAATATATATTAAAAACAAGACATGTTCACATAATAGATTCATCACAAGATACCTAGCACAACATCAATTTCTAGTCTTTGGACAGAGAAATTAATTTGTAAGTGACATTCTCAACGTAATGATCAAATATTAACAATGAATTCTATCAAACAATAGTCTTTCTTTGGACCGACTATTATTCACATTGAAAAAACTTTATAATTGTTACTTATTTATCATCCCATGTATGTTATTACTTGGTTAAATTGTATCTTCCTTTGTGTCGAACACAATTCGCATAAATAATCTCATACTCATTTC
>NC_032018.1:8580268-8583991 GCF_001865875.1 Lupinus angustifolius
AAAAATTATGATCTTGGAATTAAAACCTTCAGATTGATATCTTCTATGATTAACAAATTTAATCTCATAATATAATTCCAAATAAAAAAAGATATATTACATATATTAATGCATAAAAACGGATGCAATCTTAATCACATACAAAGTAGATCCAGATTGAAAAACATAAAAAATATGCAAATCATTATCGAAATTCCAAATCAAATATAGTTATGCATATCCTTAAAACATATATGTAACACTATATATATATACACTTTCACACATTAACATAGTAAATGTATATATAATTTTAAGCATTAACTGTAACCATTATNTTTAATTCACAATATATACAAGATCATGAATTCCACATTGTATATATATAAAATAAAAACATATCTTAACACATATATACCTTATACATATTCTTTAACAAATTGAAAATTTGTAAAGTGACAAAAGTCAATGTCCAACATTAAGATATTAGTGTACATATAATATACATATTACAATGATTCATAATACAAATTACTCATAATTCAAATAAGTAGAAAGCAGAAAAAAGTTATCTGAATATATACTTCAACACATGTTGCAAGGATTCATAATACAAATTACTCATAATTCAAATAAGCGAAAGCGGAAAAAAGTTATCTTCATTATTCCTAAATACCCAATTTTCATAACCAATAGTGGAGGCATAAAAATCCCAAAATTTAAAAGTTAGGGTTCATAAAAAAATTAGGGGAAAAATCATCGTTAATGAAGAAGCATAAAATTCAGAACCTAAAGCTCAGATACCATTTGTTAGATATTTTCTGATGACTGGTGAAATACCAATCCTAGGATGTTGAATATTATGATTCTAACTCATAATATAAAACAAGGATATAATAAAGTCATACATGAATTTATATTCTCAGATCTACTCATTTGATATACCTTTTGATAGAGAGTTTTTGTATGATGGTCTTCCTCAACCTAATCATTAATTCCTTTTGGGACCTTCGTTTTCTCTCTAATAAAGAGAGATGGAATCTGTTTGTGATTTGATGTATTGTGAACCATAATCATTCCTTATGTGTGTTAACTTATAGGTTCTCATTGTCCCATATAGGCCAACCATTTGAGTATCTACCCATTATCAGTTTTAGAAGTCTTTTATGTTGTCATTAATTAGATCACTTATTTTGTAACCCAAAATAAATAATCAATATAATTGTATTAAATATATGATGTCCACCTTAATAATTTCTAACAACAATTACATTCTATATTAATTGAATTGTTAATTCATTTTAGGGGCATTATAAAACTTGATTAAATTGGTGTTAATAGAAGTGGAGTACTAGATATATATGTAGCCTAGAATCTGAGTAAGCAACGATTAATCAGGTTGATGAAGCCCGTGAATAATTCCCTTAATCTGTGCAGAAGATGCCTCTGGAGATGGCTTTTCCAGAATATTAAAAAGGATATAGATTTGTATAAAGATTAAAAAAATATATAAATCAGAGTCTCGTAACTATTTCAGTGAGAACAATAATAGGCTTCTTGATTATCGCCTGAATCTTTGGTAAAAAGAAACCTAGTCATCACATGTCTCTACTCAAATATTCCATTGGTTGAGTTGTTAATGTTGTGCTTTCTTCCTTTCTCAACCTGTGTTCTGACATTGTACGTGTTTCGTGCATTTCCATGTGGATACATGTCTTGAGAATAACAAAAAAATACTTCCCACATCATAGGACAACAAAATTTGATCACCGATTAATTTGTAAATAGATTTTTGAAGTGCACACCAAATTTAGGGACAATATAAAAGTGGTGTTAGATCCTCACCCATACTAAAGAAGGAAATGATGAAATGATACTTTTGTTTGTAGTTTTATGGGTCATCTCATTATAATTAAAGGATACAAATAGTGTTTAAATTGTGAGACCATCATGTGATATGGCCAAAACCACATAATGCAGCTATTATGGTCTGACACCAATTATATTGATGCAGCTGTATTGTATCATAGTGCAAATACATTGGACCATATCAGACTGTATTATGCTACAATGGATCGCATCGAATTTAAAAAAAAATATTTTTAATTAAAAAATAACTCACATCGCAACGACCAGCATCATTGTAATCACAATGGTCACAATCACAATAACCTCAACCACAATTTAAAATATTGAATACAAGTGTCATTATATTTTATTTTTCTTTATTTTTTCTTTATTTTTTCATAGTAATTCTGTTTGAAATAATTCTGACTCGTATTTTTTGTTCTTCACCAAATGAAGGGACAAATGTTTTGTCCAATACCATGAGATTGTCTTACACTTGTTGTAACTAGCTTATTTTGTAATTCAGTTTAGTTAGGTAATGTAGTTAGGAACTTTCTAAATTCAGAAAATTCAGTTAGTTAGAGTGTGCTATAAAAGGAAAGTATGGTTTGTAATTGATGTAATGCTTTTTGCAATGAAAGATTAACATAGTTCACTCACCTCTAATTTCCTCTATTCAATATTCATAATCTTCTCTTCTACATATTAGATTTTCTTCTCTAAATTCTCCTCTGCAACTCATCTTCTTCTCATTCTGTTCTGCTTCAATTTCTTTCTTATGGTTTATAAACAAACCAACAGTGGTATCAAGAGCTCTTCTTCGACTCCTGGATCAATGGGAAAAGGGAAACCTATCAGTTCATCCATGGCTGCAAATAGTGGTTTTACAATGACATTACCCATTCTGGACAGCAAGAACTATGAGAGATGGCGCATACAGATGAAAGTCTTGTTTGGTTATCAAGAAGTGCTTGATATAATTCAAGAAGGGTATCAATCAGTGGGTGAGGATGCAATTGAAGCTTAGAGACTTGTTCACAGAGATTGCAAGAAGAGAGATTGTAAAGCTTTGTTCATGATTCATCAATGTGTGGATGAATCGAATTTTGAGAAGATTTCCAATGCAAAGACAGCAAAAGAAGCTTGGGACAGCCTTGAAAAATGCTATGCTGGTGCAGAGAAAGTAAAGAAGGTGAAGCTCCAAACCTTGAGGAGGGAATATGAATTACTACAAATGAGAGATGGTGACACAATTGGAGAATACTTCACCAAAATCAGATCTCTCACAAATCTGATGAAGGGATGTGGTGAAGTAATGAGGGATCAATTGGTAGTTGAAAAGGTGTTGAGGACCTTAAACTCCAAATTTGATCATGTGGTTGTTGCCATAGAGGAGTCTAAGGATCTTGAGGTGTTCAAGATTGAAGAATTGCAAAGCACTTTAGAAGCACATGAACAAAGGATCAAAGAAAGAAGCATAGAGAGAAACTCTGATCAAGCTCTCCAAGCTCAAACAACCAGAAAGCCATTCAGTCAAGGAAACTTCACTAAGAGGTTTAAGAACAAATGGAAATCTAAAAAAGGAAGAAGCTATGAAGGAACAAGGCAGGATTCAAACTCATTCTCTGGAAATAGAAGTAGTGGACAAGACTAGATGTCAAAGAGAAATAAGAAGAAGTTTGATAAGAAGAAAATTCAATGCTTTAATTGCAAGAATTTTGGTCACTTTGCATCTGAGTGCAGGTTCAAGGTTGCTCATGGTAATGGTCCAGAAATTGAAGCCAGGTTGGCTCAAGAGGAGGAATCTGAGGAGGAACAGGTCCTACTGATGGTCACATCAGAACAAGAAGTCAAGGATGATTGCTGGTATCTTGACACAGGGTGCTCAAATCACAT
>NC_032018.1:8584091-8602707 GCF_001865875.1 Lupinus angustifolius
GGGGATATCTCCATCAGAAGAAAGGATGGGAAGAGTGCAAGCATAAAAAATGTCCTATATGTGCCCAAGATGAAGAGCAACCTACTCAACCTTGGACAATTACTTGAGAAAGGATATGAAATGACCATGGCAGACAAGATGCTAAATGTATTTGATCATGACAAGAATCTCATCTTAAGGGTTCCACTGTCCAAAAACAGAACCTTCAAGATTGGGATTCAAGTCAATGATCACAAGTGCCTATTATCTAAGACAACTCTTGATAATTGGACTTGGCATCAGAGGTATGGCCACCTGAACTTCAAGAGCCTTGAGTTGTTAAACAGGAAGGGAATTGTCAATGGATTACCATCAATCAGTAGTCCAAACACAATGTGTGATGACTGCTTGGCAAGCAACCAGAGTAGGAGCAGTTTTGTGGCACACATACCAACTAGATCAACAAAGTCACTTGAGTTGGTCTATTCGGATGTGTGTGGCCCCTTTGAAGAACATTCATTGGGAAACAACAAATACTTCATAACCTTCACTGATGACTTCACAAGAAAGACCTGGGTTTATCTGATCAGAAGGAAGTGTGAGGTATTTTCAATATTTGTAAAGTTCAAGGCTCAAGTAGAAAGGCAGAGTGGACAGAAACTAGTGACTCTGAGAACTGATGGAGGAGGTGAGTACTTGTCAAATGAGATGAAAGAATTCTGTGCCAAAGAAGGGATGAATGAGCAGAGATGTAAAAGTTGATGAGACTCAGAGTTGGAATTGGAATGAAACAAGCAATAATCCAACAAGGCATACAATAGCACAACTTGATGAAGGCCAAGGAGATATGGAACAAATGCATAATGATCAACCAGTTGTTGCTGAAGAAACTCAAAATCAAACTAGACCACATAGAGCTAGACAACCACCATCAAGATTAAGTGACTATGAGGTTTTTCCAGACTCAGAAATCACTACTGAAGGAGAGCTAGTTCACATGGCACTATTGGCTGAAATGGAACCAGTAAACATAGAAGAAGCTTTCAGGCAGAGTCATTGGCGTGAGGCTATGCAAGAAGAACTCACTTCCATTGAGAAAAACAAAACCTGGGAGCTTACTCAACTACCAAGAGGAAAGAAGGCAATTGGTGTAAGATGGGTTTACAAAGTAAAGATAAATCCAAAGGGAGAGGTGACCAAGTACAAGGCTAGACTTGTTGCAAAGGGATTCCTTCAAAGACAAGGCCTAGACTATGATGAGGTTTTTGCTCCTGTTGCAAGAATGGAAACCATAAGGTTGGTGGTGTCACTAACAAGCTATAAAGGGTGGTGCATACAACAGATGGATGTAAAATCAGCATTTCTGAATGGGCCATTAGAAGAAGAGGTATATGTCTCTCAACCCCCTGGTTTTGAAGTTGCAGGAAGTGAAGGACTGGTGTACAAATTGCATAAGGCCTTGTATGGTCTTAAGCAAGCACCAAGAGCCTGGAATAAGAGAATTGATGGCTTCCTACAAAGGCTTCATCAAATGCATAGCTGAATATGGTGTCTACTTGAGAGGTGCAGAATTGAGCCAAATGGTAATTGTTTGCCTATATGTTGATGATCTCCTAGTAACAGGCAGTGATGTGAGTGAGATCAACTCCTTCAAGCAAGCTATGAAGAGTGAGTTTGATATGAGTGATCTAGGAAACCTATCCTACTTCCTAGGGATAGAATTCACTAGAATAAAGGAAGGCATAATCATACATCAGAAAAAGTACATTGCTGATGTTTTGAAGAGATTCAACATGTTTCATTGCAAATCTGTGTCAACACCTGTTGAAGTAGGAAAACTGGTGCATCAAGATGACTCATTTGTTGACAAAACCATGTATAGACAAATGGTTGGGTGCCTAAGGTATATCTGCAACACAAGGCCTGACATTGTGTATGTTGTTGGTTTAATTAGCAGGTTCATGGAGGCACCAACCAGAGAGCACCTCCTAGCTGCCAAAAGACTGTTTAGATACATCAAAGGCACTATAGATTTTGGTCTGCTACTACCAAATCATCTCAGCAATCCAAGCTATGATGTAATTGGCTTTAGTGATGCAGATTGGTGTGGAGACAAGCTTGACAGGAAAAGCACAACATGGTATCTGTTTATGCTTGGGAACTCACCAATCTCATGGTGTTCAAAGAAGCAAGATGTGGTTGCCCTCTCCTCGTGTGAAGCTGAGTATATAGCAGCATGTATGGCTGCTTGTCAAAGCCTCTGGTTAGACACACTGTTGCTGGAACTAAAACTAAAAGAAGAAGGTAATGGCACGATTTTAATGGTTGACAACAAATCAGCCATACATCTGGCTAAGAATCTAGTGGCACATGGTCGTAGTAAACACATTGAGACACGATTTCACTTCCTAAGAGATCAAGTAAGCAAAGGAAAGCTAAAAATGATGTTCTGCAGAAGTGAAGAACAACTTGCAGACATTTTTACCAAGCCATTGAAGAAGGAGAGATTTGAGAAGTTAAGGTTGAAGATTGGTGCTGTAAGATTGAATGATTAAACTGAATTAAGTAGGAGTGTTGTAACTAGCTTATTTTGTAATTCAGTTTAGTTAGGTAATGTAGTTAGGAACTTTCTAAATTCAGAAAGTTCAGTTAGTTAGAGTGTGCTATAAAAGGAAAGTATGGTTTGTAATTGATGTAATGCTTTTTGCAATGAAAGATTAACATAGTTCACTCACCTCTAATTTCCTCTATTCAATATTCATCATCTTCTCTTCTACATATTAGATTTTCTTCTCTAAATTCTCCTCTGCAACTCATCTTCTTCTCATTCTGTTCTGCTTCAATTTCTTTCTTCTGGTTTATAAACAAACCAACAGCACTCCCATGAAACTCACCTTTTTTCTATTTTGATTTTCAACTGCCTATACATTTGTGATTTCTTCTCACCTAGAATTTACTAGAATCACATACTCCTACAATTATATTTTATCTTATTAATGCGGATTATAATTGTGGTGTTCAACATTATCAAAATCACATTGTAGTGACAATTGCATTTATTAACCAATTTTGTTTCTATACTTCAGTGTCTACTTTATTCCACTTTTTGCTAATTTCTGTGTTAGTGTACCCTAGGCACATGATTGAGCTTATAGGGATAAGATGATAGGTAGGGATCAAAACTAGAAATTAATGTGTGAGACTATAGACGATTTTACACGCAAGGGTAATAAATGGAAGAGGGTCGATGATGTCAACCATTTCTCAAATAAAAATTGCAACAATAATAAATTTGTATATACAATCATGTTAATACTATAAGTTACTAATAGCCAAACCATCATCTAAAAAAGATGTGCATTCAATTCTTATTATACTCGTCCCTCACAATAATAATTGTTCTAATTGAATCATATTTTAAATGAACGAATCTATAGATAATAGGTTATATACAAAGAATGAAGATTCGCTGATCTTTTCCATATAAATAAAATTATATTATTTTTTATATGTGAACATTTGAATAATCGGGACAAAAACATAAACTTAATAAGTTATTGGAAAAGAAGAAATCTTTCACCATTCCTCGTGTATGTTAGTTTGAAGTTCAAATTAATTGGAAAATGTTAAATGCATATTCCGTTTCCTTCAAAGCAAAGAGTTTATAGGGGTTATATTTGCAGGAAACTTAACCGCACCTTTATGTTTTAACGGTTTTACCTTCTAATTTGACCTTGGTATTTTTTGTTTCTTCTTTCATGGGAGGAAAAATAGTGCAAAAATGTAAAAGGCTAAGAAAGTGATTTACGGGAAGCAAAAGAAGAAAGCGACCAATAATCCCTTTCATTATTTTAAAAAGAAAAAGTTTGTGAAGAACAAGATAGAGAAAGGAGATTAGTAAGAAAATGGAAACAATACTTTTATGAATATATTTTTTTTGGTACTATTAATGATATATCCTTATACTATGAGTAAAAAATTAATTTTATTCAAGATATGTGATTGTTCCTCCTAACAAATTTTAATCTCTAAATTCAAACATTTTAATATTTAGTCTTTATAAGAATCTAACATAGCTTATACAATTTAGATGAACAAATTATTTATATTTGTTTATGAATCTGAAATCCCTGGTTTGTTGCATGAAAATGGGGCTCAATCACTAACCAATAAGGAGCCTCCAACAAATGTTATTCTAGATCTCTGGCCCATTGAAAACAATCCCGGGCTAGATAACCACATCTTGCAATGTCAACTTCTACAATCACATTATTCTGTGTCCATTTCAAAATTAAATTTTGACAATTTTTTTTATGCCAAAAGTAGAATCATTTCTATCATTTACTTATTTTTTTTTAGAATAAATACTTATTTCAATTCCTCGTATTTCTTGATCTTATCAGTTTGATCCCTCAAAAAATAAAAAAATCTAACATGATCCACAAAAATTTCAAATATTAGTCATTTTTAGCAAAATTTGCAAAATTTGGTAGAGACTAATTTGATACTAAAAAAGACTAATTTGATCTAATTTTAAATTTTTGGGAACCATTTTGAGGTTTTATTTTTTGAAGGACAAAAATGGTAATATCGAAAAACATGAGAGACTAAAATAGGTGTTTACTATATTTTTTATTGATTATCTATATATGTACCTCAACAAATAAAATACAAACAACAACATTTTGTTATCCTTTGTTTGATGTAAAAAACATTTCCCGTTATGCTTTGTTCGGGAGTTATGAGGGAAAGGAAATGAGAGAAGTCAAAGGGGTAGGAAAGGGAGGAAGGGAAGAGAAAGTGAAAGAAATTCTCTCATTTGTTTGAGAATATGAAATTTAGATGATGAAATGTAAACTAATAATAATATCAGAATATTTTTTATTTTTTCTTTGAAAATGTAATTAACAATGAGTAATGGACAATAATATATAATTATATAATATTAGTAAAAATATTTAGCTATTTTGATATTTTATCTCTACAAACCCCAAATTGTGTGAAGTTTAAAAACAGACATAGAGAGGGTTTAACTCTCCAAAACCTTCCTCTTCTATTCATCCAACTTTTAAACAAAGGGAAGACTTTCCAAAATCATCTATTTTCTTCCTTTCCAAAACCTCATTCCCAAATATAACCTTAATTTACACGGCTAGTTATTAACCTTGTATATCTATATTCTTATCCTGGTTCACTAACGGGTGTTGGTTCAAGTAGTACATGCTTGATTCCCCTTAAGCAAGAACCCGGATTCGAGTCTTGTGGATGGAAAAAATGTCCGTTGGGAGAGTTAGCCTCCAGTGCGAGGATACCTGTGGGAAACAAAAAAAATATTCTTATCCCAGTTCTGTTTTGAAAAAATAAACTAAATATTTTTATTTTTACGGGAAGAATAAAATTTAAAACGTTATTATGCTTTGGATGTCTATACTCATAGATTTTAATAAGAATGACATACTGCTAAGTGTTCTTTGAAAGAAATAAGTTGCAAATCCTCCCATTATATAGTTTTGTTCTTTTGAAAATTTAAATAACTCTAATCCAAAACGAAAATAGATGGTTGTAAATTCTCCAAAGCATTCGTCACACAAATCATAATCCTCCTACTATATATAATGAAGGTAATCTCTATTTTATTTATAAGTGTGTCAATACAAACTTTATGTTTATCATCACACATTTTTTTTTTATGATATTAAATATTTAATTTTTATATATTTTATTTTGGAGAATTATATTGATGCACACCAAATCCTCGAGTAGTAGCAAAAACAATAAAACTTACAAATAAGTTTCTTTTACTTCTCTATGTTTATGCATATTTTGCACTAAAAGAAATTAGATAGAGCAGTGGAGAGAAGAGAAACAAAATAGAATATCAAATTTAAGCTGAGAGAAGTGATTTCAACTTATAACTAATGTGTTGATAATGGTTATTGTATAATACATATTTTATTTTTGTGAGAGAGATGATTTCAACATAAGGGGTTGTTACATTAGAGTGCAGATTTAAGGGGAGATATATTAGTGTACAGATTTAAGGGGTCCTTTACTACAATTTCTCTCTCTTGCTCTTGTTATCTTATTGTCATCTAATATCTCGTTATAAATAGACTTTCAAATTTTGATACTAGAATTTGAAAGAGGATATCTCTGTCTTCCTAAAGTTAGAATTTCTACAGCCTACCACTCAATACGTAATCCATGGAAAACTTTCAGCATATTTCTTCCCTTCTCACTTTCCATCTTCTTCTGACAATTCACTTTCTAAAATCTCTTTCTTTATATATTCTATTCACTTTTCAATTAGAAAATCAAACTTATTTTCTTTTTTCTCTGCATGTTATCATTTTTTGATCATCAATAATTGACTAACTTCACATGTATGATCTTCTATGATTTTTCTACTACATTAAGCATAAGTCACTTTCTAAACCCTATTTCACTTTATCTATATACTCTCTTCACTCTTCAATAATAAAATAAAATTTATTTTTCATTTTCTCTGCATATCATCCTTCTTTCAATCATTGTAAGAAATATACTTGCAATATTTTCCATTGGTAGTTTTTTTTCCAGATCAAAGTAAGAAATATACTTACAATATTTTTTCTATTTTTTTTATCTATCTATCAAATTAATATTATATTGAATTTATTTAAGAATAATAAACTATAAGTCAAAAAATCTCGTTCTCACAGCTATTAATTGCCCCAGAATCTTATATGCATTTCTTTCAAGCTCAAGTCATGTCTACTTTATTTTTATCTTATTCTTATATTTTATTTAAAACTATGAGTTTCTCTTAATCTTTGGTCTTCTTCTTAATTTGAAATGTTATATTTGATACTTTATGTGTTTTGTGTTTTTGCTGAAGTTACTATTATGTGTTATGCTATTTGTTAAAAAAACCACTTTAATTCAAAATGGAATTATTTGCACTACTATGACTAAAATGTGGCAATTGTGTCTCCAAGAGCCATTTAAATTAATTATGTTGTTAGATAAATGGTGTGAATAAAAAACCTAGAAATAATCATTATTATATTGAACTAGATAATAATGAGATAACTAATAATAAGGTAATCTAATATTCACATAATAATTTGAAATTGATCTTATTTTAGAATCAAATAATAATGAGTTATAAAGTTATTGTTAATAACATAATTATTTCGTTAAAATCAAAAAATAAATGAAGTAATCATTTCCTTTTGTAATCATGACTAATAAATTTATTTATTTTCTCAGGAGTATAATAATATAAATTCAATAAATACAATTGTTTGCATTTGAATTTATTGTGTATTTTGAATTCTCAATTGTGTCCATTTAATTTTCATTTGTCTGTGTTATGAGTTATTTTAGAATCAAATTATAATAATGATACGTGTTTTAAAATTGATCTTATTTTAAAATGAAATAATAATGAGGTATAAAAAAATGTAATATACTAAAAATGGAAATAAGTAATTGATAACATTTTTAAGGGAAAAAATTGCACTCAATCATGTATATTGATAACGTTATTGTAAAAAAGGAAAAATAATTGTTAACATTTTAGGAGAAAAATTACACTTAATCATGTAATTGAATGGATAATTAATACCTTTTTTTATTTATTTCTCTTCTTATATTTGTAATGCTTTTACTTATTTTGACAAGATTCTATTATTAATATTTATTTATTTATTATTCCTCTATTCTATTGATATGTGCTTGATAGAGTAATAATAATAGAAGAGAAAATAATTTAGGTTCTGAATTTACAATGAATTGGAGAGAAGATCATAAGGCAACAAACGTAATATAGTAAAAAATGAAAGAAATAATAGATAATGTTTTTAAAAGAAAGAAATACGCTCAATCGTGCAAATTGATAATGCTACAGTAAAAAGAAAGAAATAATAGGTAACGCTTGGGAAAGAATTGCACTCAATGATGTAAATTAAATTTTACATAGTTGAGTGTACTTTTTCCTTAAAAACATTATCAAATATTGTTAACGAAAGTAGTAGTAGAAGAAGATTCAGAGTGAAAGAGTGAAAGAGAAGTTAGGAGAATTTTAGAATTGAGCATGAATAATTGATATATTGATTAACAAGATATCAATCTCATTTATACAAGTTTCTATATTTTGCTAACTAACAATAACTACTAACTAAAAATAGAAACTTCCTAACTATATCAACTAACTATTGATTACACCTTTCAATACCCTTCCTTAATCAAGACCACTACAAATGCATACAACAAAGTACATAACCTATTGTCTTCTATTCTAGTCAAAACAGAGGACTTTTCGCATGTTTCTCATCTTCTTGAATCTTTCCATTTTCAATCCTTTGGTTAGCACATCTGCAACCTGATCTTCTCTTGGATAGTGAATCAGCTTCACCTTCTCCTTCTCCACTTGATCTTTTAAAAAATGGAATCTTGTTTCAATGTGTTTGCATCTTCCATGGCTGACTGGATTCTTGGCTAAGTTAATTGATGATTTGTTGTCTACTCTTAGCTCAAACTTACCAAGTTCACCACACTTCTACTATGCTATCAAGGATGTCAACCATAGGCCTTCACATGCTACATTGCAGGCTGCTTATATACCCAGCCTCACATGTAGAAAGAGCCACCACATCTTGCTTTTTAGAACTCCATCACACAGGTGCACCAAATATGGAGAACACACACCTATAAGTGCTTTTTCTATCCTCCTTATCTCCAAACCAATCTGAGTCTAAGTAGCCAACAAAGCAAGATTCATTTACCTCTTTCTGATTAGGAAACAAAATTCCAAAATTCATAGTTCCCTTCAAATATCTCATTATCCTCTTGGCTGCAATCATGTAAGATTGCCTAGGATTGGCCATATGCCTGCTTATTACTCCTGCATCATAACTTATCTCAGGTCTGCTATGACAAATGAATCTAAGACAACCTACCATTTGCCTAAAGAGAGTTGGATCTACTGGGTTTTCAGCTTCTTTATCAATCAATCCAACCTTTCCTTCAACTGACACTACTATTGGTTTGCATTCAAGCATTTGAAATCTGCTTAGAACATCTTTGACATACTTCCTTTGATACATCAATAATCATTCTCGAGTCTTCTGAAATTCTATTCCAAAGAAGTAGGCCAATTCACCTAAATCATCAACATATAGGCAGAGTAGAGTTGTTTCTCCTGCACTTGACGAGTTCACATATAATCCATGCTCAACCTTGCATTTGATGAAACCAATAGACCTTAGGAATGAGTCTATTCTCCTATTCCAAGCTCTTGGAGCTTGTTTAAGCCCATAGAGAGCTTTATTCAATTTCAACACTTTTGTTTCATCATGAGTTATGTCAAAACCAGGAGGTTGTGTTATGTACACTTCTTTCTCAAGAGGCCCATTAAGGAAGACACTCTTGACATCAAGCTGCCATAATTTCCACCAAAACCAACTTGCCAAGGCTACAATTAACCTCACTGTTTCAAACCTTGCCATAGGTGCAAAGACATCAGTGTAATCATATCCTTCCTTTTGCATAAACTCCTTTGCAACCAAACTTGCCTTGTGTTTTGGGACACTGCCATCTGGCCTGAGTTTGACTTTATATACCCACTTTACAGGTATAGGTAATTTTCCTGCTGGTAGGTTAGCTTTTGTCCAGGTGTTGTTCTTTTAAATTGCCTTGAGCTCTTCTTCCATTACACTGAACCACACATCTTCCTCCATTGCTTATTGGAAAGTGATTGGTTCAGTTTCTCCCATAAGTGCAAGATGGATTAGACCACCCTCATCTGTAATTGCATCATCAGGAAATAACTCATATTCATTAAGTCTCATAGGTGGTTGTCTTACCCTTGTAGGTTTAGATACAATCCTTGTAGCATCTGTTCTTGAGGCTGAGTTAACTTCATCTACAACTTCATAATCATCTTGATATTCTAGTGCAGGAATTAAAGGCATAGTTTTCCTGTGCTCAACCCTTTTCTAAAGATCATTCCATGTACTCATCTCATCAACATACTCATCCCTGTTGAAGACCACTTGATTTGTCACATGATTTAATAGTTTGCATGATCCTGTTGGGTGATAACCAACAAAAATCATTAACTCACTCTTATCATCAAGTTTCTTTCTGACTTGATCTGGAATATGTTTGAAACATATTGAACCAAACACCTTCAAATGCTTCATTGATGACCCTCTTCCAATTCAAACTTCCTCAGGAACTTGGTTCTTTAATCTCTGAGTTGGGCATCTATTCAGAAGATAAGTGGTTGTGGTGATTGCTTCTCCCTATAGGTTATAAGGTAACCCTTTGCATCTCAGCATACACCTCACCATATTCATTACTATCATGTTTCTTCTTTCAGCAACACCATTGTGTTGAGGTGTGTAAGGAGCTGTCACCTCATGGGTTGTGCCTTGATCAACACAGAATTTCTCAAGCTCTCTTGATGTGAACTCTCCTCCTCCACCAGTTCTGAATATTTTCGTTTGTTTTCCTGATTGTCTTTCAGCCTCTGCTTTGAACCTCTTTAAGTGTTCAAACACTTCACTCTTGACCTTGATGAGATAGATCCACATTTTCTTGCTAAATTCATCAATGAAAGAAACAAAGTATTTGTTTCCTCCTAGTGAATTCACTTCAAAAGGTCCACACACATCAGATTAGACAATATGAAACAGTTCAGTAGCTCTATCTTGTGTGTACTTGCTAAAAGGGATTCTAGTTTGTTTATTGATTATGCAACTATCACATATTGGCAAGTGTGACTTTATTTCAGGCAAACTAGTGGCTAGATTTTCCAGGTTTAGTAACTTTAGATCTCTGAAATTTTGGTGGCCATACCTTAAGTGCCGAAGCCAAGATTCACCCATATTGGTTTCACCATTCAGGCATTGAGACTTCACTGCATCTAGTTTTACTTGGAACGTTTTGTTGATTGAGAGAAGTGCACTACGAACTCTTCTCTTCATGTTGTCATAAATCTCCAGGAAACCATTATGCAACTCCATATTGAACCCTTTCTCATGCAGTGACCAATATTGATGAGATTTGTTTTCATGTTAGGGGCAAACAACACATCATTTATGAATGCCTTTCTCCCATCTTGCATTCTTAATGGAATGTCTCCTATTCCTTCAGCCGTTACAACTCTATTGTCAAGAAACTTTACCTTATTTCTTCTAGTTGGATCAAAATCCACTAACCAATCCTTATGTCCAGTGATATGATTGGAACATCCTGAGTCAAGATACCATGTATCATTTCCAATTTTGTTGATAGTTGTAGTCATCATTAACTACACAGTCTCATTATCAAAGTCTTCACCATCTTCCTTGGCAAGATTTTCCTCAGGATCTTCCTTCCCTTGATGTTGGTTCTTGTTTGATGCATAACATTCAGCTGCAAAATGCCCTAGCTTGTCACAATTATAGCACCTGATTCTCTTCTTATCAGTCTTCCTTTTCCAGTTCTTGGATTTTTTTCCCATCATTCCTTCTGTTGAGTTGATCTTGGTGATAAAATCCCTTTCTTGGCCCACCTTTTGTATGCCAATTCTTGCTTTGACTCTTATTGAAATTTCTCACATAGAAACTTCCTCTCTTTGCTGATGTTTGAGTCTGCAAGGCTTGGTGTGAAGGCCTATCAACTAATCTTTCATTGAGTCTCTACTCATGAGCTTCAAGAGACCCTTGTAATTCTTCAATTCTTATCATTTTGACTCTCTCCGATTCTTCAATTGCCACTATTACATGATCAAATTTGGAGTCACAGTTCTTAACACTTTCTCAATAATTGCAGCATCCTTCATCTTTTCACCACAAGATTTCATTGCATTAACTTGAGTTATGATTCTTGTGAAGAAATCAGCAATTCTTTCTCCCTCATCCATTTGCATAAGCTCATACTGCCTCCTCATTATTTGTAGTCGATTTTTCTTCAGTTGTGCAACTCCTGCATAATGATTTTCTAATACATCCCAAGCCTCATTTGCTATCGCAGATCCTGCAATCTTCTCAAAGTGAGCATTGTTCATTGCCTGGTGTAGGAGACAGATTGCTTTGCAATCTCTCTTCTTGTTCTGTTTGTGAGCATTCCTTTGTGCTTTAGTTGCAGCTTCTTCCAACACTGGTAACCCTTCCTCAACAATATCGACAACTTCTTGGTAGCCAAAGATGACTTTCATTTGAATGCTCCATCGGGTCCAATTTTTTATATCAAGCACAGGGAGATTCGTGGCAAAATTCCCTATTACTTGAGCCATGAGTGTAGCGGAATGTTTTGATCTTTTTGTGCCTCTGATACTAGATGTTAAGGAAAGTAGAAGAAGAAGAAGAAGATTCAGAGTGAAGGAAAAGTTAGGAGACTTTTATAATTGAGTATGAAAAATGGATACATTGATTAACATGATATCAATCTCATTTATACAAGTTTCTATATTTTGCTAACTATTAATAACTACTAACTAAAATAGAAACTTCCTAACTATATCAACTAACTATTGATTAAACCTTTCGAAGATTATTTCTTTCAAACTTTTTAATGTAACATTGCTATATTACATGGTGCAATTATTTCCCTTAAAAACGTTATCAATTATTTATTTTATTTTTTATTGTATTATGTTTTTTTTGGCATTTTGATTTTCTCTCCAATATGTTTTAAAACCATCATCTAAATATTTTTCTCTTATATTATTATTACTCCATGAAACATCAATCAATACAAAAGAGGAATAACAAATAAATAGATATTAAAAATAGAATTCATTCAAAATTAGGTAAAACCATTACAGATATATGAAGAAAAATAAAAGAAATGTGAAATGTATATATTACATATTACATATTACATTTTGAGTTACATGATTCAGTGAAATTCTTTTCCATATCAATTATTTCTTTCCTTTTTACTGTCATGTTGTTAATACACTTGATTGAATGCAATTCTTTCCATTATAAAATAGAGTGGGGATCCACTTGCTCCAAGTGTAAGTTTAAAAAACTTACTCCTCATCCTAGCCATCAATTCTAGGGATATCCAATGATTTAACTCATTATAATTTGATTATAAAATAAGATCAATTTCAAAATACACATAATTATTATTTGATTCTAAAATACCTTTTAACATAAATAACTTAGAATTGAATACATAAAATTGAGAATTCAAAATACATATAAAATAAAATACAAAAATTGTATTTAAGTTATTATAACTCCGAGCGAAATAAAATATATTTATTAGACGTGATTACAAAATGAAATGATTACTTCATCATTTTTAATTCTAAGGAAATAATTACGTTATTAACAATAATATTTTATAACTCATTATTATTTTATTATAAAATAATATCAATTTCAAAATACGCATCGTTAATATTTGAGCCTATGATTACCTCATTATTTGTTATTTCATTATTATCCACTTCAATAGAATACTCATTATTTTTAGGATTTATATTCGCCCCATTTATTTAATAAATTAACTAATTCAAATGTCTCTCAGAGGGGACACAATTGCCACATTTTAGTCATAAGTGTGCAAATAGTTGCATTTGATTTTAGTTTTTTAATAATTGCACAACATATAAAATTAATTTCACCAAAAACACAAAGTATAAAACATAATACTTAAGATTAAGAAGAAGACCAAATATTAAGAGAAAATCATATTTTTAAATGAAATATAAAAATAAGAAAAAAATATAATAAACATGACTTGAGCTTGTTAAGTGTCAAAATTACCTTAATGCATAAGGTTAATTGAGCACTTTCTGATTCTAAATATTTACTTTATGTAATCATAATTAAGATTTTGATGGTAAATTATACAAATCCCATTTTCAAGTCCATCTATGTGTTTCAAGTCAAAAAAATGATGAATTGGGCCAAGAATGAGTCAAATTGGGCTAAGCATGCAAAAACATCAAACTAGCTCCACTATGTTAAGCATAGTGACGCTGTGCGTGGGACGCCACACTAAGCATGGAGGAAGCCAAACGAAAGGTCTGAATTGAATGGAGGTGCGCTCAGTGCACCATTACTGTGCTGAGCATAGGAGCCTAGATCCAGAAACATAAAAAGAGCATCAGGAGACTATTTTGAAGAGAGAGGATCATAGATTTGACCTAAGGAGTTAGGAACCGAATTTTCTTTAACTTTGTATTTTCTTAGTATGATTTCTAGTCTTCTTAGTGTGTAAGTTTATGTAAGTTTAATTTAGGATGTAAAGGTTAGGAAATAAGAATAATGAATGTATTTGATGTTCATGGAGAGATTGACACATCTCCATGAACTCAAATTCCGAATTCCGTTTTTATCGAGTTGCATATAAAAATACTTAATTAGATTCCTTCTTAGCTGAGAGTGATTTAATTATTCATTCATGTATTTTATAATTCAATTTAGAGTAAATTACACTGACACCCCATGAGTTTTAGCAAAATTACACAAGTCACCCGTCACTTTTTACACTCACACAAACCCTCTAGTTTTTATATTTTCATTACACTGGCCACCCATATACGAGAAATAAGTGTAATCTTTTAAACAAAAAATATGATAAATTCAATTAAGTAAAATAAAACATGGTATATTATGGAAACAAGTCCACATAATATGAGTCAATACCTCTTTATTTTTTTGGTTCGTTACGATATAGTATTAGAGCGATTTAAACAATATCTCTTTAGAATTATTGTTGCATTTTGTAACGAAAATAATAAAGATACATTGATTTGTATATTATTTGGACTTATCTCCATAATATATCATGTTTTATTTAACTTATTTCTCACGCAGGGGTGGTTAGCGTAATGAAAATATAAAAATTAGGGGGTGTTGTGTATGTGCAGAAAAGTGAGGGGTGGTTTATGTAATTTCACTAAAACTCAGAGGGTGTTAGTGTAATTTACTCTTCAATTTATGAATGAAGCGACATGATTTTTATGAATTATTCTTGATGTATTCTTAATGCTTACCATGTGTTTGACGAAATGCATAGTGTGATTTTGTGAAAAGAACCTTGATGTAAAATCTCAGTTCGATAGTTCAAAGCAAATAATTCATCTTTTATGCATAAAAATAGACGTAGTTGCATGTTTAATTTTTACGATGAATGCCTTTTCTCTTATGCTTACTAGACATAGATTTATTTTTGCATTGAAAACCCTCAAACTTGACAGTGTGTTACTAGACATAGAGACACATTTGATGGTTCATAAATCATAATTTTATCATGTTAGTTATTAGACATATATCTAATTTTTGTAAAGTGTTAGTATAGACCAATATATTGATGGCTAACAACATTGAGGGTGTGCATTAATCTCAACTCATTTGCATAGTTACTAGACAAAGAGGTTTGCATGTGTGTCATAATCGTTAATCTTGTGTTTAAGATTTAGGCTTTATTTCATAAGTAGTTAATTAGACTAAAGTATTAGTTCTTAGTGTAATTGAAGTCAAATATTGTACGAAATTATACATATGAATTCTAACACTTTTATTATTCAAAACTTTTCAACCAAAACAACAACCTTTTGAAAACCAACTTAAAATAGTAATTTGATCTTGAAATGCTGAGTTAGCAAGTCCTTGTGGATACGAAAACCTCTTACTTTCTATACTTGTTTGCGATAACTGATGTTGTATTTTTACACCTATTTACCAGTTAAGCAGAGTTTGAAAGAGAATTGATACATGTGCTTAATGAAACATAAAATTATGAAGATCATACTTGTGAAGTCAATCAATTAATTGATAATTAAAAGTAGGATGACATGCATATAAAAATGACAATGAGTTTGATTTTCTCATCGAAGAGTGAAGCAAATGTACAAAGAAAGAGAGCATAGAAAATGAGTTTTGAGAAGATAAGAAGTGTGTAGGACAATTGATCAAATTAAGGTGCGTATAAAGATTCTAAAACTGAAAATAAATTTTGAAGGAAATGTTTTTCTTAATCGTCCAATGCTTAATATCTTAGGAAAATATTTTTTAAAGTATAGTCAATGCTTCCATGACTAATTTATCTAAGGTTCATCATGTCCAAAAGATCAAGCGCGCCGAGTAATAATTACGTCAAATGACATGTTTATCCAAAGTTATATGCATCGAATGACAAACACACCTATTGACCATTGCCTCCAATAACTTTTAATGTTTTACTCCTTCAAATATGCATATTCTATATTCATCCAATCATTTGGATTTTTTTCAAATGCATGATTGATTTATATATGTGTGTATATAATGAGAATGTTTGTTAAGTTGTTTCAATAATTATTCTTGAATTCAATTCTATGTTTCTTGGTAAGAGAAACTTAGTACTCTTGGAACACAAAGCTTATACTCTAACCTCTTTATAGACAAAGGAGATTAAATATCAAAGAGATAAGAAAGGCAATAAAATAACTTATACTATGCAAAGTAATACTCCTTTAAATCAATTTATACCTAAGCGAACTTCGTAGAGAAGAAGTAATCAAATATAATGAATTCTGCACATTATACTTTGAAGCTTGTTTCATGACTCAATAAATTTCTTGTATTACATACTTCTGGATATGAGACTCAATGGAACACATTATATTTTTGTATACTTGGTTAAATGTTAGAGCATCGAGAGGCTTGATAGTGAAAAAATACTTAATGAGAATTAAAACATGAAAATGTTTAGTATAGAAAGAATACTTGCCTGAAGATGTGTTAAATACTTATAGCTATTTTAGAAATAATAGAAAATTCCTATGGGATAAGGGAATGAACATAGCTCTTGGTTAGATAAGAGTGAACTGAGATAAAGTCAATGTGTGTTTTTCAATCACTTATCTTATATTGATTTTGTTTATACTATCACTTTATATATTTCATCCTAAGTTTATGTAAACAATATAACACTTATACAACATCTTTCACTTGGATATCTATCACAAGTTTTTTCAGAAAAAGCTTAAGAGAAATTATGTTCTTACATATTTTCTAGAAAACAAGATCTAAGCATAATATTAACTTTAAAGTATTATTAAAAAGGATTCCAACATCATTATATTGGTGAGTGATTTTGCAAAAAGAAAGCGATGTACTTCCTTGAGGGAATTGAGTTTTCTAGAATAGAGTCTTGGTACGAAGCTTTTTAAGAAACTTAAATACATAGTAAAAAAACCATTCAATCAGAAAAGTGAATTGTACATAACCTTTGGTTAATGATGAACCAATATACTTCTTAGTGTGAATCTCTCTATAATATCTCTTTTATTTTTCTACAATTGTTCTTCAACATTTTGTTTATGTTAAATTTCTGAATTGTCATTTATAAAGGACAATATTTGTGTTTATACAACCTTCAGTTGAATATTTTGCTTATGTTCTCCAATACATGTTTACATGTCCTTTTGTTCATTGAACTTATTTTACTGTTTTATATTTGTATGGAAGTAAGTTTTTAACCCTAAACCCATGTTTACATGTCCTTTTGTTTATTGAACTTATTTTATTGTGTTATATTTGTATGGAAGTAATTTTTTAACTGCAATTCAATATCAATTTAATTTATTAACAAGGTGTTGGTCTAGTGGTGTAAGACCCCACTGGATCCCCGTGGTCGAATGTTCGATTCTTGGGAGCGACACTTGTTAGAAAGGGCAACCGCGAACCCCGAAATAAATTAATTTCTTACCCAAAAAGATAAGAATTACTCTTGGTAGTACAAAAAATAACAATCTACTTCTCTCTTTTATTAAGTTGGTATTGCAAATCCCATCAAACATCCCTCAAATCCCCAATTTAATAATTTTTAATTAAACTTTTCACTTTTCAAAGATCTATAACTTTCAAACCAGTGTATCAAATTGTGGACTGGACCGCATCACATGATGCGGTCGCAATCGTGTCATACCGCAATTGTAGTGTGATACCGATTCACAGTGATGTGACCGCAATAGGCCCAACGCAACCGCATCAGACTGCATTTGGACCGTGTCGGGCCGCAAGCAACCGTATTGGGCCGCATCAAACTTATCAATGTCAAAAATATATTTTTACTCACAAAATAATGCACACTGCAACTTAAAACATCAATGATGTAAAAACCGTACCGTACCAGCCGGTTCCACCTGAAAACTGGAGAAACGGACTCCTAACCGGTACGGTACAGATATTGAACCGACCAAGTATCAAAACCGGTCAAAAACCGGTGAACCGGGCAGTATTTGACTAAACCGATCGGTTTATACACATTTTTAAAAAAAAAACTTAAAAACTCATTACAAGGTGACCCATCTTTCCAACCATTCTTCAACACTACAAGGCACATGCTTCCAATGCATACTTAGATTACACCTTTTGGTTCCTATCATTCGTGTGTAATCTCAGTGACATTTGTGTAATCTTGGAGCACTATCTGAAGATAGGATTTAGTGCAAAAATATAATTTCGATATGAGACAACTTTGACTCCTTGGTGTTAAATGTTAAAACTCCAAATTTATTTGTTTTGTAGAGTGAGTTATGAACTTGTGTCATTTATTTATATTTTGCGGTTGTTAAGTGATACTTTTGGATTGATATATGTTTTGTAATTTAGACTTTGAATTTGTTAAAGACTTAAAGATGTTTGTTTATGTGAATTTT